>NC_057359.1:1941666-2312500 GCF_016509475.1 Prionailurus bengalensis
GTACATTGAAAACTATAAAACATTGCCGAGAGAAATTAAAGATCTAGTTAAATGGAGAAACATATCTCACTCATGGATTGAAGGATTTCTGTTTTTTTAATGTCAGGTTTATTGATGTATAATTTACATATAGCTATGTAATCATCACCACAATCAAAATATAGATTGTTACATAACCCCCCAAAAATTACCCTGTGCCCCTTCATAGTCTTATTTTTTCATTTAATGTTTTTATTTTTTTAATTTAAATTTTAGTTAGCCAACATACAAGTTGAATATCGGCTTCAGGAGTGGAACTCAGTGATTCATCACCTATAAACAACACCCAGGGCTCATCACAAGTGCCCTCCTTAATACCCATCACCCATTTAGCCCATCTCTCCACTCACCTTCCTTCATCAACCCTCAGTCTTTTCTCTATTGTTAAGAGTCTTTCATAGTTTGTTTCCCTCTCTCTTCTACTCCCCTGCCTTCCCATGTGTTCACCTGTTTTATTTATTTTTCCCCCTATTTTTATAATTCATTTTTTTAATTCTTTTTTTATTCTCAAGTTATTTAACATACAGTCTAGTCTTGGCTTCAAGAGTAGAACCCAGTGATTTATCTCTGACATATAACATTCAGTGCTCATCCCAAAAAGTGCTCTCCATAATGCCTGTCATCCATTTAACATATCCCCCACTTCACCCCTGACAGCAATCCTCACTTTTGTATTTAATTGTCTTTTATGGTTTACCTCCCTCTCTGTTTTTATCTTATTTTTCCTTCTCTTCCCCTATGTTAATATGTTGATTTTCTCAAATTCCACATATGAGTGAAATCTTGTATCTTTCTCTGACTGATTTATTTTGCTTAGCATATTACCCTGCAGTTCCATCCATGTTATTACAAACGGCAAAATTTCATTCTTTTTCATAGTCCTATAGTATTCTAGTGTGTGTGTGTGTGTGTGTGTGTGTGTGTGTATGAGTGTGTGTGTGTGTGCGTGTGTCTGTATATATATATTTATATTTATATTTATATACACACCACAATATACCACATCTTCTTTATCTATTCATCAGTTGATGAACATTTGGGCTCTTCCCATAAGTTGCTACTGTCAATAGCACTGCTATAAACGTTGGGGTGCATGTGCCCCTTTGAATCAGCACCTTTTTATCCTTTGAGTAAATACTTATTAATGCAATTGCTGGGTCATAGGGTAATTCCATTTTTTATTTTTTTAGGAACCTCCATACTGTTTTCCAGAGTGGCTGCACCACTTTGCATTCCCACCAACAGTGCGAAAGTGTTCTCCTTTCTTTGTGTCCTTGCCAACATGTTGTTTCCTGAGTTGTTAATTTTAGCCATTCCGACTGGTGTGAGGTGGTATCTCATTGTGGTTTTGATGTGTATTTTCCTGATTATGTGTGATTTTGAGCATCCTTTCATATGTCTGTTGGCCATCTGGATGTCTTCTTTGGAAAAGTGTCTATTCATGTCTTCCACCCATTTCTTCTCTGGATTATTTGTTTTTTGGGTGTTGAGTTTGGTAAATTCTTTATAGATTTTGGATAGTCTTTATCAGATGTCATTTGCAAATATCTTCTCCCATTCTGTCGGTTGCCTTTTAGTTTAGTTGATTGTTTCCTTTGCTGTGCAGAAGCTTTTTATCTTGATGAGGTCTCAATAGTTCATTTTTGCTTTTGTTTCCCTTGCCTTCAGAGACATGTTGAATATGAAGTTGCTGCAGCCTAGGTCAAAGAGGTTGCTGCCTGTTTTCTCCTATAGGATTTTGATGGTTTTCTGTCTCATATGTAGGTCATCATTTCAAATTTATTTTTGTGTATGGTGTAAGAAAGTGGTCCAGTGTCATTCTTCTGCATGTTGCTGTCCAGTTCTCCCAGCACCATTTACTAGATTGTCTTTTTCCTCTTCTTTTCTCCTTCTCCTTCTCCCCTCTCCTCCTCCTCCTCCTTCTTTTTTCTGAGACTATCTTTTTTCCATTGGGTACTCTTTCCTGCTTTGTCGAATATTAGTTGGCCATATATTTGTGGTTCCATTTCTGGGTTCTCCATTCTGTTCCATTGATCTATGTGTCTGTTTTTGTGCCAACACTATACTGTCTCAATGATTACAGCTTTGTAATACAGCTTAAAGTCCAGGATAGTGATGCCTCCAACTTTGGTTTTCTTCTTCAACATTGTTTTGGCTATTTGAGGTCTTTTGTGGTTCCATACAAATTTTAGGATTGTTTGTTCTAGCTCTTTGAGGAATGCTTGTGTTATTTTGATAGGGATTGCATTGAATGTGTGGGTTGCTTTGGGTAATATTGACATTTTGACAATATTTGTTCTTCTAATCCATGTTCTTTCTGTCTTCTTCAATTTCTTTCATAAGATTTCCATAGATTTCAGCATATAGATCTTTTACCTCTTTGGTTAGGTTTATTCCTAGGCATTTTATGGGTTTTGGTGCAATTGAAAATGGGATTGATTCCTTGATATCTGTTTCTATTGCTTCATTATTGGTATATAGAAATGCAACTGATTTCTGTACATTGATTTTATATCCTGTGACTGCTGAATTAATGTATCAGCTCTAGAAGTTTTTTGGTGGAGTCTTTTAGGTTTTCCATGCACAGTATCATCTCATCTGTAAAGAGTGAAAGTTTGACAACTTATTTGCCAATTTGGATGCCTTTTATTTCTTTGTGTTATCTGATTGCTGAGGCTAGGACTTCCAACACTTTGGTGAAAAACAGTGGTGAGAGCGGACCTCCCTGTTGAGTTCCTGATCTTAGGGGGAAAGTGCTCATTTTTTTCCCACTGAAGATGATATTAGCCGTGGGCCTATCATACATGGCTTTTGTGATGTTAAGGTATGTTCCTTCTATCCTGACTTTCTTGAGGATTTTTATTAAGAATGGATGATGTATTTTGACAAATGCTTTTTCTGCATCTATTGACAGGATCATATGGTTCTTATCTTTTGTTTTATCAATGTGGTGTCACGTTGATTGATTTGTGAATATTGAACCATCCCTGCAGCCCGGAAAGAAATCCCACTTGATCATGGTCAATAATTCTTTTAATATACGGTTGAATTCAATTTGCTAGTATCTTGTTGAGGATTTTTGCACCCAGGTTCATCAAAGATATTGGCCTATAATTCTCCTTCCCAGTGGGGTCTTTGGTTTTGGAATTAAGGCAATGCAGGCTTCATAGAATGAATTTGGAAGCTTTCCTTCCTTTTCTATTTTTTGAAACAATTTGAGAAGAATAGGTATTAACTCTGCTTTAAATGTCTGGTAAAATTCCCCTGGGCAGCCATGTGGCTCAGGACTCTTACTTGTTGGAAGATTTTTGATAACCGATTCAATTTCTTTGCTGGTTATGGGTCTGTTCAAATGTTCTATTTCTTCCTGTTTCTGTTTTGGTAATTTGTTAGTTTCTAGAAATTTGTCCATTTCTTCCAGATTGCCCAGTTTTTTTTTTGGCATGTAATTTTTCACAGTATTCTCTTCTAATTGTGTTTCTGCAATGTTGGTTATGATCTCTCCTCTTTCATTCATGATTTTATCTATTTGGGTCCTTTCTCTCTCTTTCTCTCTCTCTCTCTCTTTTTGATAAGTCTGGCTAAGAGTTTATTAATGTTGTTTATTCTTTCAAAGAATTAGCTCTTAGTTTCAATGATCTATTCTAATGTTTTTGTTTCTATATTGTTTATTTCTGATCTAATCTTTATTATTATCCTTCTTCTGCTGGCTTTAGGTTTTATTTGCGGTTTATTTTCTAGCTCCTTTAGATGTAAGCTTAGGTTGTATATTAGTGACCTTCCTTGTTTCTTGAGATAGACCTAAATTGCAATGTACTTTCTTCTCAGGACTGCCTTTGCTGCATCCCAAAGGTTTTAGGCCATTGTGTTTTCATTTGCATTTGCTTCCATGTATTTTTTTTATTTCTTCTTTAATTTCCTGGTTAACTCATTCATTCTTTAGTAGGATGTTTTTTAACTTCCCTGTGTTTGAGGGTTTTCCAAACTTTTCTTGTGGTTAACTTCAAGTTAGTTGAAGTGTAGTGTAGTGATCTGAAAATATGCATGGTATGATCTCAATCTTTTTATACTTATTGAGGGCTGATTTGTGACCCAGTATGTGATCTATTCTGGAGAATGCTCCATGTGCACTCAAAAAGAATGTGTATTCTATTGCTTTAGGATGAAATGTTCTGAATATATCTGTTAAGTCCATCTGGTCCAGTGTGTTATCCAAAGTCATTGTTTCCTTGTTGATTTTCCTCTTAGATGATCTGCCCTTTGCTGTAAGCAGAATGTTAAAGTCCCCTACTATTACTGCATTATTATAAATGTGTTTCTTTATGTTTGTTAGTAATTGATATATATCCCAAGTTGGGAGAATAAATCTTTATAATTTTTAGATCTTCATGATGGATAGATCCCTTAATTATGATATAATGCCCTTCTTCATCACTGGTGATAGTCTTTGGTTTAAAATCTAGTTTGTCTGATATATGTATGGCACTTCAGCTTTCTTTTGATTTCTATTAACTGATAGTTGGTTCTCCATCCCATCACTTTCAATCTGCAGGTGTCTTTAGGTCTAAACTGAGTCTCTTGTAGGCAGCATATAGATGAATCTGGTTTTTTATCCATTTTGATATCCTCTGCCTTTTGATTGGAGCATTTAGTCCATTTACATTCAAAGTGGTTATTGGTATGAATTTAGTGCCATTGTGTTGCCATAGATTTGGTGTTTCTGGTGATGTTCTCTGGTCCTTTCTAGTCTTTGTTACTTTTGGTCTTTTTTTTTTCTCCACTCAAAGAGTCCCCCTTTAAATTTCTTTCAGGGCTTACTTAGTGGTCATGCATTCCTTTAGTTTTTGTTTTTCTGGGAAACTATCTCTACTTCTATTCTGAATGACAGCCTTGCTGGATAAAGGATTCTTGGCGGCATATTTTTCCCATTCAGTATGTTGATGGTATCCTGCCACTCCTTTCTGGCCTTCCAAGTTTATGTGGACAGATCTGCTATGAAACTGATCTGTCTTCCCTTGTAGGTTAAAGATTTTTTTCTCTTGCTGTTTTTAGGATTCTTTCTTTGTCTGTGTATTTTGTGAATTTGACTATAATATGTCTTGGTGATGGTTGGCTTTTATTGAATTTAATGGGAGTTATCTGTGCCTCTTGGATCTTGATGTCTGTGTCCTTCCCCAGATTAGGGAAGTCTTCAGCTGTTCAAATAAACTTCTGCCCCTTTTCCCTCTCTTCTGGGACCCCTATGATATGAAAATTATTATGTTTTAAAGAGTTGCTGAGTTCCCTAAGTTTGCCTTTGTGATCCATGACCCTTGTTTCCCTCCCTCTTCTTTTCAGCTTCATTATTTTCCACAATTTTATCTTCCATATTACTAATTTGCTCCTCTGCTTTGTCCGTCCTCATCATGGCATCCATTCAGGTTTCCATATTGGTTATAGCATTTTTAATTTTGGCCTGACTAGATTTTAGTTGTTTTATTTCTGGAGAAAGGGACTGTCTTGTATCTTCCATGTTCTTCCATGTAAGGATACTAAGCCCAGCTAGTATCCTTACAATTGATTTAAATTCTAGTTCAGACATCTAACTTACGTGTGTTGATTAAATACCTCACCATGAGTTCTACCTCTTGTTCTTTCTTTTGGTGTGAATTCACTGTCTTGTCATTTTGTTCAGGATAGAAAAGAAGAAAAGAAAAATGAAGAAAAAACCCCACAAAAACCCACAAAGAACAAAGAAAAAACAAACAAGCAAATGAACAAAACTAGATTGTGGGTATGTTTTGGTCTGCTTGTTAAAATAATCTAGATCCAAAAATAAAATAAAATAAAGTAAAATAAAGTAAAATACAAGTAAGGAAACCACAAAGTTAATTAAAATATTAAAAAAATAAAAAATATATGAATAAATAATGAAAATCATCATAATAAAAAGTCTATAAAGTAATTGAAAAAATAAGAAAATAAATAAAAAGAATTAAAAAAAAGAATAAAAGTAAAACGGAAGTTAGATCTTATTTCCACTAGAGCTGAAGATTTGCAGTGCTATGATCATGGACTTGGTGCAGGGAGTTATTTGCGCTGGTCTTCAGGGGAAGAGGCCTGCTGTGCTGGTTCTCAGGCTGGCTTGTTTGAGTGGAAATCTTCATCTGGGGTGCAGGGGGCAGGGCTTGGTGTAAGTGGATCTGGCCTCCACTAGGTGGCACTGTCTTGCTCCCTGTAGGCGCTCTTCCCTGATGGGTGGGATGAACATCACTGTGCCCACCTTCTAGCCCCGAGATGAAAGTTTGCACCCCCCCACTCTTCAGGGAACCCTCAAAGAAGAGCAATCAATCGCCCCTCTTGTGTCCCCGGTTTCCATCAAAACCCCAAGTTCACCCAGCTTGTGTTCAAGCTTTTTTTTTTTATCTCAGGTGCAACACTGAGTTTCAAAACTCCACATTTTTTTTTAAATTTTTTTTCAACGTTTTTTATTTATTTTTGGGACAGAGAGACAGAGCATGAACGGGGGAGGGGCAGAGAGAGAGGGAGACACAGAATCGGAAACAGGCTCCAGGCTCGGAGCCATCAGCCCAGAGCCTGACGCGGGGCTCGAACTCAAGGACCGCGAGATCGTGACCTGGCTGAAGTCGGACGCTTAACCGACTGCGCCACCCAGGCGCCCCTCAAAACTCCACATTTTAGGGATTCCTGTGGCATGGACGAGCACTGCTTCTCTGGGGGAGGGTCTTGCCATGCTTTTGCTGCCCGGCTTAGGAAAACAGTTGCACAACTGCACAGCAGTTCAGAGCTTATATCAAAACAGAGCAGAAAGCTGGTACCCGAGTCTGACTCCTATGCCTGGGAACAGTGCAGCACATTGGTGTCACCTGTTCTTCTTGTGACCCAGGAGACCCTCAGACCACGCTGTCATTCCTGGGATTCCGCCCTGGCACCTGAGCACTTTCAGGCCAGGCTCATACCTCACGGTAGCAGACTTCAAAAAGTTCTGCTGCTTATACTACTTAGCAGTAGCCTCTGAGTGCAGCCCCTCCCCCTCTGCTGTATCTGCAGCTGAGTCTCTCCCAAGTCAACTCTCTCCTTCTCCTACCTTCCAGAAGGTGGTCGCTGTTCTACTTGTAGTCTTACAGTTTTTGTTCTCGCAGACCTCCCATTGATTTCTGGGATGTTCAGGATGATTTGATAACTATGTAGCTGTGTTTGAGGGGCCAGACAAGCTTGGGTCTCCCTACTCCTCCTCTATCTTAACTCTCCCTCCTTCACGGTCTTTCCCTTTTTCACCCTCAGCCCCTGGTAACAACTGATAGTTTTTCTCCCTGTGGCTTCTTTTCCACGTATGTAAATGCAATCTACAGCATATGACCTTTGAGCCTGGCTTCTTTCATTAAACCTAATGCATTTGAAATTTATCCACGCTATTCTAATTTTCTGTAACTCCTTCCTTTTCATTGCTGAGTAGTACTCATTGTATGGAGGCACTGTAGAACTCTTCAGAATACTTCTTCATATTCCTAGGTGACTGTCGTTTATTTAAATCTATCCACACATTTCAAACTTTTTAACACATGTTGGTAATCCCCTTTGTCAATCAAATTAGCTTATGATGCTGACTACTCATTTTTTTAAAAAAGTTTTATCTTTTTGTTCAGACTTCCAAAAATATTAAGTAAGCCCTACCGTATGCCAAACATTTTTCTAGGTGTTGAAGATACAATGCTTAAAATAAATACAAAGTGACAAAAACAAAAAGCACATATTGTCTGTGGACTTCCCTTGGTGAGGAGGTAGAGATAAAAATATATGTGTAATATAATGTCAGGTATTAATTGAAGTTTTAAAAGTATTTTTAAACAATTGATGGAGATTTCATATTATCAAGAAATTCACTTATAAATTTAATGCAGTCCCTGTGGAAATCCCAGCAGACTTTTTGGGGGATGGAAATTTACCAGGTGATTCTACAATTTATATGGAAATGCTAAGGGCCTAAAACAGCCTAAATAGTTTGGAAAAATAATAAAGCTGGAAAACTTGCACTACTTAGTTCAAAATTTGCTATAATGCATGTTAATCTAGACAGTGGAATTCTGGCGTGAGAGTGTGCATCTACGACAATGGCACAGCATTGAAAGTCCAGAAATAAAATTTTATTTTTTACTATGAACTGATTTTAGACAAAGGCTCCAAGACTATTCAGTGGGGAAAAGATCATCTTTTTCTTTTTTTTAAACTAAGAAATGGTGCTGGGACAGATGGATAGCCACATGAAAATCCAAAAATCAAACAAACTAAAAAACTTACATCACACTAGACAACAATGAACTAAAAACTGATCCAAACGTAAGAACCAACCCTTAAAGTTTCTCAAGGAAAACAGTAGAAAACTTTCATGATCTCTTAAGCATGACACCGAAAGATGATCCATACAAAAAAAACCTGAACTTCTTAGAAGTCATCAGAATTAAAATATTTTGCTCTTCAAAAGCCACTGTTGAAAGAATGAAAGACAAGCCGGAGACTTGGAGAAAATATTTACACATTGCACATCTGGTAAAGAACATAGATACAACGTGGTAAAAAGACAAACATTTTTTGAAACAGGCAAAAGATTTGAATGGACATTTTTACTAAAGAAAATACAAGAGTGGCAATGGAGCACATGAAAACACATTCAACATCATTAGTCATTAGGGAAAAGTGGATTGAAGCCACAGTAAGTCAGTACTTCACACCATTAGGAGGACTATAATAAAAAAAAGACACGTGTTGGCAAGCATGTAGAATCAAGTGTAAGCGTCCTCCACCATGGCAAGAATGTAAAATGGTACAGACTCTTTGGAAAGCAGTTTGTCAGCTTAGAAAATCTTAAAGCTAAACTTGGGTATGACCCAGCACTTTCATTCTTGTCCTAGGAATCCACCCCCAAAAATGAAAACAGATGTCCGCACGAAGACCAGAACATGAATATTCATAGCAGTGTTATTTGTAACTGCCCCGAACTGCAGACGATCCAAATGTCCATCAACTGGTAAATGGATAATCAAAATGTGGTACAATCATTCCACGGAAGGAAAAGGAACAGAATACCAATATGTACCACAGCATGGATGAACTCCAAAACCAATGTGCTAATGTTACTGGACAGAACCGGTTCTGACCTCAGGCTCCGGTGCTCTCCGCTCGAAAATCAACACTTGAGAGAGGAGTGATGGTGGGAAAAGAGAGGTCGCTTTACTCAGGAAGCCGGCAACCCGGGAAGAGGATGGACTAATGTCTCGAAGGCCATCTTCCCCGTCCAGGTGAAGTGGGAGGGTTTTCGAGGGGAAGGTGTGGGGAATGGGAAGGGGCCTGCATGCAGGAGAAGGGGTGCCCAGGCAGTGAGTTCTGTGTCGCCGTGACCTTGGATGGACCTGCTGGCATCCTTGGCAGGTGTTTTCGAGTGTGGTCAGGCCGTATCGTCCTTCACCCTCAAGGCCAGTGGTCTGCAAACCCAAGACAAGTAGGTTAGTTCTACTGCAGACCAAGGACTCAGGTCAGCCAACAGGAGCACCTGAGCTCGAGGCCAGCTCCCTGCGAAGGCCGGTGGGAGTCCTGTTACACTAAGTGAAAAAGCCAGATTGAAAGACAACATAGTATGTGATTCCATTTATATGATATGTCCAGAAAACATAAATTTAGAGGGACAAAAAGCCCATAGGTGGCTATCTAGAGCCAGCAATGAGAGAACATTAGCTGCAAATCTGGTGATTGCTTCACAATTCTCCAAGTTGACTGAAAATCATTCAATTGTCCCTTGTAATGTATGAACTTCATGGTATATAAACTATGTCCCCATAAAGCTGTTTAAAAAGTGATCAAGAAATCTTGTAGCTGTGTAATTTAGTGTTTCTATGGTTTAAATTCACCCTATGCAGGGCTCCTGGGTGGCTCAGTCTGTTAAGCATTCAACTTCAGCTCAGGTCATGATCTTGTGGCTTGTGAGTTCGAGCCCCGCGTCGGGCTCTGTGCTGACAGTTCAGAGCCTGGAGCCTGCTTCTGATTCTGTCTCCCTCTCTCTCTGCTCCTCCCCTGTTCTCTCTCTCTCTCTGACTCAAAAATTAATAAACATTAAGAACATTTTTTTTTAATTCACCCTATGCAGTCCTCAGTCTCTTACTGGCTCCTTTTTCTTTTTTGGCTCTTTTCTGTGTTTTGGTCTCTGATTTTGTTCTATATGTTTTTTTCAACGATTTTATTCTCTCCCATAGACTCAACTATCACCTCAAACCTCACAGTACTCTCTATCTCCAACCCCAAGGCACTTCCCCAAATCCTAAATTGGTACTTCCAAATGCCTATTGAACGAATCCAACTGTATATTCCACAGACACTCCGATCTTAACTCATTTAATATGGTCTTCATCATCACCTCACCTTCTCCATCAATCCTATATTCCCTTTTATAAAATTCATGAATTATTCTTCTAGACTCTATAGGAAATATAGATTCTTCCTAACACCAGTTTAGGTAAAATGTGGTGTAGTTTGGGTAAGAACCCAAAAGGTGGCTTTTTAAAATTTATTCAAGTATAATTTCTTAGCCAGTAAGTAAATCTGGGTGCCCCTTGGCTTCTGTTTTCATTAAATAACAATAGTAGCTATTAAACTGAATTTCAGTGTCTACGGTGTGCAGCTCTAATCTCCCTCCTCTCTTGCCCCTAGACTCAGTGGTGAATAAAATAATTTCCCTGTGCACACAGAAAGTAAGTGTGAACCGATAGGATCTTACTCCCGATACCAACAAATGCAGGACACTCCATCCTGGAGTAGACAATAAGTGTGTCTGAAATTGGGATGTTTTCCTCACACTGTGGAGAAATCACTGATTAACCAAGGTGTATGGGTCTTTATCCATCCCAGAAAATGTTTGCAATTTGATGATTGAAAATGACACACTATTGGGGCGCCTGGGTGGCTCAGTCGGTGAAGCGGCCGACTCCGGCCCAGGTCATGATCTCGCACTCCGTGAGTTTGAGCCCCGCGTCGGGTTCTGTACTGACAGCTCAGAGCCTGGAGCCTGTTTCAGATTCTGTGTCTCCCTCTCTCTGACCCTCCCCCGTTCATGCTTTGTCTCTCTGTCTCAAAAATAAATAAACGTTAAAAAAAAAAATTAAAAAAAAAAAAGAAAGAAAATGACACACTGTAAAGTTTCAACTCCCTTTTCTAGTTAACCAGTTAAATGAAGCATGTTTTCTTGCCTACAGATACTTTAAATTCCCTCTCCCATGAATTGCTTTCTCATACAGTTGCTATTTTCTATGTGGTGCCTACTGTCTTTTCTCTTGAATTCATAGGAGCCCTTGATTGCACTGAGGTCCCCCCCTCCTGGGACCAGCTGGGCAGGAGGCCAAGAGGGGTGGGGTCAGGACCGGATGTGGGGAGGAGTCCAGGCCTGAGTCAGGGCTCAGTGGGGTAGGGTCTGGGCAGGATTAGGGCCCAGGATTAGGAGGTGGGGGTGGGGGTGGGGGTGGGGGGGGCGGACAGGGGCAGGGCAGGGCCTAGGATAGGAGCGGCCAGGGATTGGCTGGCCTGGGGTCAGGGGTGGGGGGTCAGGTCGGGTCAGGCTGGGGTCAGCGTCACCGGTCATGGGACAGGAGGGGCCGACCCCCCGTGGGCGAGGCTGGCTGGCGGCCCTGCTCCGGCTGCTGCTGCTGCTGCTAGCCACGGGCATACGAGGATCCTGGCCAGTGGTCGCCCGCGTCCCTGCTCCAGCTCCAGTGGAGGCAGCGACTGAGGAGCCCGGGCGGCAGGCGGGTGGCGCGCAGCGGTTGGCGCTAGGAGCAGGTGCGTTGGGCTGAGGCGTGTGGGCGGAGGGGGGGCTCCAGCTCCGGGAGGGGCTGGGGCGCGGCCACGGCCTTTTCTTCTCTCCGCCCCCTCGCAGGCCCCACTGTGGACCCACCTGGAGCCGGGCGGGTGGCAGGGCCTGACCCTGGGATGGGGCTGGGAGGAGGGGGAGGACTGCTGAGTGAGGGGGCCCTCCTGGGCACACCCCTGCCCCTCCCCCTCCCCCGGTGTGAACCCCAGAACCGGGGCGTTCCTCACTAGACTGCTCCGTCTTCCTTAAGAAACAGCGTCCTGAGTCAGGGGAGTGGCCCTCCCGGGGTCACCCAGCACCACAGACTCCTTCCTGCCGTGAACCTCCCTCCCTGAGAGGCGGGGTGAGGTGGAGGGCACATAGGAAGCCCCCTGGAAGCATCACGGCCAGCAGGTCGGGTAGGAACCCCTGAGACCTTCAGTTCTTCCATCTGCAGAGTGGGCGAGGAGGCGGAGGCTGCCAGTTGAAGGGAACGCTGGCCCAGCCCCCCGCAGGTGCATTCAGGGACATCTGTCTCCCTGGGGATGCTGCTGTGGCCTCTCTTGGTCCTCCGTGCCTGGCCTCACCAGACCCCTGGGCCCTCATCCTGACCACAGGGCTTGCCGGCCTGTGCTCGGCTCTACTGTCCTCGACAGCAGCTGATGAAGGCAGGGTCCGGGCGGCCCTGGCATTTTGGCCAGGCCCCTTGACCCTTGGCCTTGGTTTGTGCATCTGTGAAGCGGAGGAAGGCCTCTGTGGTAGCGTCACTTGGGGTCACCGGTGTCTCTATCGTAGACAGGGCAGGGGTGTGTCTCCACAGTGTGCGGGAGGCCCAAGGTGACGGGGAAGATCTACGGTGGCCAGGATGTGCTGGCCGGCCAGTGGCCTTGGCAGGCCAGCCTGCTGTACCAGCACACACACATCTGCGGAGCTGTCCTCATCGACTCCCTCTGGCTGGTGTCCACTGCCCACTGCTTTCTCAAGTGAGTCCCCCCCTCCTGGGTGCCAGCAGAGGGGCCAGTGGGGCAGCGGGATGCAAGGGGAAGAGGAGAAAAGGGGTGATGGGTGTCCAATGCGCTGGGCTTTGCTCTGGAGCAGCGTGTAGCCTCCAGACACGCGTCATTCCTGCCTTTGACTGGTGTCCCCTCCACCTGCATGTGCTCCCCACTTACCCCTTCTGTCCTCAGCCCCTGTGCCTGGCCCCCAGCACAGATTGGCAGTGTCTGTCCTGGCTGCCACGCGGTGTGGGCAGGCGCTCTGCCTCCTCAGATCAGGGCTTGTCCTCCGTGTCCCCACACTCCTCGGTGGCAGACTGTAGGCAGGGACCTGGGACTACACACACAGCCAGCAGCCGGGTGATTTTTCTTATCATTTTTGTAGAACTGTGTGCCCAGGAGGAGGCGTGGCTGCCGGCACCTATATGCCAGGCTGCCTGGGTGGGAGGTGGGCTCCTTGACCTTGGAGGGTGCCTGGCTCGGCACTCAGCTTCTGAATAGATGAGAAGGGGTCTCAAGGGTGCAGCTGGGCATCACAGCCCAGGCCAGGGAGCTAGAGTTCGGGCACTGACTGGCTTTAAGGGCCCAGAGCCCTGTCAGCACCTACCCTGTTCCACGCATTAGCCCCTCTGTGCCATGGCGGGGGGTGTCAGTCCAGCGTGGGTGAGACGGGAGGGCCCCATGGACAAGAAGGGAGGTCAGGAGAGGTGCCAGCTGGCATGGGTGGAGCCAGAAGGGAAGGGTTTGGGCACCGAGCGGGGGTAGGACTTTCCACCAGATGGCTGGCAGGGCCGGATGTTTCATCACTCGTGTTCTGGGGACAAGGCTCCGTTTCCTACACGCATCCGCTCATGTAACACATCTTTTGTGGATACTTATGAACAGGTGTGCACACAGCCCTCAGGCAGGAAGGTGTTTACAGGAAGAAGGGGCAGGAAAGATGTGGGGCCAAAGTTGGGCCGTGGGGAGTTTTGGGAAGGGTCGGGCCGGAGCTAGGCTTGAGCCAGGGTTCCTCTGTATAAGGTGGAAGGCCTTGATGTGAGGCCCCACCAAGGAGCCCTGAGCACAAGGAGTCCCCACGCTTCCAATTCAAGATGTGACAAGGAAGCCACATGTCTCAGGTCGGGGACAGGAGATCAGGCAGCCCCAAGATGGTTGGGAAGAGGAGTCTCGCGCAGGCAGGGGCAGGTAGATGAGGGGCAGGGAGAGGGAGCTGACCCCGGTCTCGGAGACAGTGACGATGAGCTGTTCCCTGCCAGCAAATCCCAAGCCCCAGCAGACTACCAGGTTCTGCTGGGAAGCACACGGCTGTACCAGCACGGCCAGCACACCCGGGAGATGTCTGTGAGCCGGATCATCGTGCACCCAGACTTTGAGAAGCTTCACCCCTTCGGGAGTGACATAACCATGCTGCAGCTGCACGTGCCTGTGAACTTCACCTCCTACATCGCCCCCGCCTGCCTCCCGAGCCCCGGCATGCAGCTGTCCAGCAACTTGTCCTGCTGGATAACCGGCTGGGGGATGCTCAGCGAGGACCGTGAGGGCGTGTGGGAGAGGCGGGGAGGGGCAGGGGTGAGAGAGGGAGGGAAGACGGGAGACCAGGTTCAGCCCTAGGGGCCCCCCTGGCAAGCGGGCACGGGACCTTGAGCCTCTGTGCCTCATTTCTAGAGGACTGGACCGTTTTAGTTCTAGTTCTGAAAAGTGTGTGATTCTAAAGCTTTAGAGTTCCTTAAGTCTGAGGGACTGTCCCAACCATAGGGCAACCTGGCCCCCAGCACTCTCTGTCTCTGTGTCTCTCTCTGTCTCTCACGCACGTGCACACACACGCAGGCACAGAGGCTGGTTCTTCCTTGAGGGCGAGGACCATGTCTGACTTGTTTTAGCATCCCCCCACCCCCACCCCAGGCACCCGGCACGTGCTCCGCTATTGCCTCCCTGGTCTGACAGACCATCGCGTCTTGCCTGTGCCTCCAGACTGGTCTCCCAGCTCCCACCCTATGTGTCCTGTTTAGTGTCCACACAGCTGTCTGCTCACTTTAAATCGTGAATTGTTCCGCTTCCCTGCTCAGCTCCCTGCGTGCCCTCACAGCTGTTTGGACTGTTAGAACAAGTTCAGAATCCCTGCCTTGGCGGTCAGACGCTCCAGACCTTGCCCCAGCCCTCCCTACATCCCCTGCACACCCCGAGTCAGCCACCAGGCTCCTTCCTGCCGTCCTCACCCCAGGGCCTTTGCCACGGCTGGCTTCTCCACCTGCCTCTCTGCCCACTGGTGTTTGCGTGCAGGGGGCCACCCTGTCTTTACATCGATGACTCGGCCCCTCCTCTGTGGAGTTCCGCTTGCCCACGTGAGCTGAGAGGGGTTCCTCCTCCTGTTTTGTTTCCTTCACACCGCTTATCACTTCTGAAACAATCCCGTCCACGTTCCTCACTCGCCCTGTGTCCCCACAATCCCGTCCACGTTCCTCACTCGCCCTGTGTCCCCGACAACAATGCCCCCTGTGTCAGTGGCGTCTACAGTATGCCCAGCATGAGGACAGACGAATGGAGGGGTGAGTGCTGGTGGCTGCGTGGGGCGGCGTGGCTGGGCGAGGAGTGGCTGGTGGCTGGAGGGTATTGACGGAGGGATGGGGACAAGCATGAGAGGCGGGGTGGGTAGGCAGATGGGGGGAATCAGTGGATGGAAGGATGGGAGGAAGGGCAGTGACAGACGGGCGGACGTGGTGTGTGACAGCGTAGGTGGGTGGGTCAGTGGTGGCCAAGGCCCTGAGAATGGCTGTGCTGGTGGGATTTGCCTTCTTGCTTTGCGGAGTGAGTGAGGTAGAGGGAATGGATGAGTGTGTGAACCGTTCAGGAGGTAGGAGAGGAGCCTGTTAGGGACGGACGGAAGACCGCAGCCGCGTTCGGGGCAAACCGCGTGTTCCGTGGCGGCCGGGGCTTCCCCACGGCGCACGCCACAGGTCCCCTTCCTGTTCACACAGAACATCTGCACTCGCCCTTCCGTCTCCAGGAGGGTAAGGTGAGCCTCATTGAGAACAAGCTCTGTAACGTCTTATACAGACGAAAACTTAGCAACAGCAAGACCTACTCAGTGCAGGAGGAGATGCTGTGTGCTGGTGATTTCTCGACAGGAAAGGCCACCTGCCACGTGAGTTTCTGTTCTTCCCTTGCCTGTTTGCCTCAGTTTCCCCAGCGGGCCTGTGTTGCTTCTGCTCTGTGGAGACCTGTGGGCCTTCCTGTCTCCCCGTCCCCAGCAGTGTCCCCCGGCTCACCCCTTCCTAAGCCACATGAGGGCATCTGCTGGCAGGACCTCCAAACAGCATCTGTTGTTAGCACATTTCAAGCTTTTCGCTCCAGTGTAACACGCATACAGAGGCATATATGATTGCTAAGAGCAGCAGGTGAATCTTCATATCCTGACACGTGTGACCGACTCCCCACCGCCCAACCCACTCTAACACCCGAGGGGGCCCCAGCCGCCACCTCTAACACCTTACAATAGCTTCTGAACTCTCCCTCCGTGGGGCTCATTTCCAGCTGGCAGCCGGTGTCTCGGCGCTCCGTGTGTGCGTTTCCTCTGCCCTGTCTGCGCTTAGGGCGCGTTCCGTCATGTGCATTCAGTCCTGTTGTTGGTTACGCTGTCAAGGAGTATTTTGGGAGCTTTCGAGTTTTCCATTTCATTCACTTCCAAGTGTCTCATCCGCTTTATATCCTCTTTATATTCACAGCAGCCCACGAGTAGAATCGTTGGATTGTGTGGAGACCCAGCTTTGGCAGATGTTAGGGGATGTGGTGCTCCTGCCCCACCACTTTGAGCAGCGGATGAGTTTATATTCTTGCCAATACTTAGCGCTCTCTGTCTTTGCTCATTTTGGTGTGTGTGCATCGTGGTATCTTACTGTGATTTAATTTGTGTTTTCCAGATGACGGATTAAGTTAAATAAATTGTCCCGTATTTGTTGTCGCCAGATATCTTCTTCAGTAAAGTTTCCCTTCTGGTTTTACCCCCGTCACTTTTCTGTTGGGCTGTCTGTCTTTTTATTTCAGGAGCTCCTTATAATTTTGTATATTCTGGGTGTGTGTCTGCCATTGGGCACAACCCAGTGGATTGTGAAGATTTCTTTCCACTCTCTGCGATGCCCCATCCTGCAGGTGGGCAAGCAGGCCCAGAGAGGGAAAGTGACCAGCCCTACATAAGGCAGCCCACGCCTGCTCTGCCAGCATTCTGACTCCAAGCCCACCCAGCCTCCAAGCACACTGTCAGGCCCCAGCCTTGAGAGCTGATGTCTGTGCACCTGCCTCCTGCATGGAAGGCACCGAGGAGTGGGGGGAGGGGGGGCCTGGAGTCAGAGACACGACTCTGCCATGTGTCCCTGCCCTGGGACCTCGGGTGGCACCTTTGAGCCTGCATGGGATTCTGAGGCCTCCTCCATGGGGTTGTTGAAAGGATGCTATAGTGGTCTGAGTGCTGTCCCCCAAATTCACGTCCATTTGGAACCTTAGAATGTAACCTTACTGGGAACTGTGTAGGGTCTTTGCAGATGTGATTAGAGTCTCAAGATGAGACCATTCTGGATTTGGAGGGACCCCAAATCCCAAGTCCTGGTGTTGCTAAAAGATCTAGGGAAAGGCACAGAGACACCTGTTCTCAGACTCTGACTCCAGAACTTTGAGGGTAAGTGTCCGCTGTGGTCATGGGTGATGGCAGCCCGAGGAAACGTGGGCAGGAGGCCTGAGGTGGGCCTGCCGTGGGGAGGCCTCACTGACAGTTGCTCTCATTACTGTCCGGGGAGCTGCTGAGTCACAGCAGGAAGCTCAGCCATCCACCTCCTGGTAGGACGTAGGCCTGGTTTCTTGGTTCCCAGGCCACAGATGATGGTATGGACTTTCTGACCCAACCTCCTCACAGGGCTCAGCCCCTGAGTCCCCACACGGTTGTCACCAAAGATCTCCCTTCCAGCCTTGTCCCCCACCTGCCTTCTCCTGTGGAGTTTAGAGCCGATGCCCTTTGTCGGCCTGCCTGCTGGACATCCATGGTGCCCTTGACCCCACTCCCCCTCTGGGGACCCCCAGGCTGAGGACACCACGGAGCTGGAGACCTGGTAGCCTTCCAACCACCATAGCCTGTCCATGACATTCCATCTGGTCCAGTGTGGGCACGGGAAACAGCTCTAGGGAGCGGGGGACACTGCAGAATGGCTCAGGACTCAGATTGTGGGGCAGGTGGACCTGCTCTGGTCTCTGTCTGTCACTTACCGGTGCTGTGACCACAGCCAATTTCCTCACTCATGAAGTGGGGGGTGCTACCAGCCTCCCCTTCATAAGGCTTCTGTAGGGAATTCAGTGCAGTGTCTGGTCTGTGGTAACAAGTGTTGGCCTTCGTTCTCCTGCTGGGTCTGCCTCCCCTGATCGGGGCTCTGCTTGTTCCTCTGGGCCACCAGCCCTTCCTGGGGTGCAGGGGCAGAGGGCAGAGTCCACGTGATGACGGATTTAGATCTGTGATTGTCCTCAGGGTCAGTTGGGAGCACCCTGAAGTGCATTTCCAAGGCCCGCCCATGTCACCTTGATGTGTCCATAGCTCGATGCTGGCCTGGACTTTCATAGACTCGTGGGCACCCCCTGCCACCTGGTGTTCTTAGACCCTGCTCAGTCACCTGCACTAACTCCCCTCTCTTTCCTAGGGCGATTCCGGGGGGCCCCTTGTCTGCAACCTCCTCAGTGCCTGGGTTCTGGTGGGGCTGGCCAGCTGGGGCTTGGACTGCCGGCACCCTATCTACCCCAGCGTCTTCACCAGGGTTGACTACTTCACCGACTGGATCGACAAGATCCAGAGGCTCACACCTCCCCCTGATCCCACGTCTGCTCCTCAGACGCAGTTTCCAGATCAGCCTTGGCAGACTGCTGGCTCGTCCGGGCACAGCACAACCCTCATGTCTCCCCAGACCTGGTTCCTGCTGCTGTTCATGCTCAGGGGCCCGCAGCAGGCCCTGTGGTGACCCTCCGAGCCCCTCTGTCCTGCTCTCTGCCTCAGGCCCCAGTCTGCTCGCTGGAACCTTCCACACCTCCCCTTCCCCAGCCCCACTGGCTCTCAGTGGTTCCTTCTCCTGGACTCTCCTGTCCATCAGCTGCCATCCCCCAAGCCAAGCCTGAAACAAAACAAAACAAAAACAAATAAAAGACTCATCTCACTCCTGTCTTGGGACCCCATTGCCCCTCCTTCCCTTGAGGTAAGTCAGCTGGCTCCCTGTGCAAGGAAAAGGGACTCATCAGGGAGACTGTCCCAGGAGGGATCCAGGGCTGCCAGCTGGGAAGAGAGCAGACCGTCTCCACTCAGACCCTGCTCCTGCCTCAGGGACCATGCAGGCCTTCAGAGGAAGTGTGTCAGTCAGCACAGGCTGCGTAACAAACATCAGAGCCCAGGCAGCTTCAACAGCAGGAATTTATCATCTCCCAGTCCTGGAGGCTGCAAGTCTAAGATCCAGGTGTGGGCAGGGCAGGTTTCCCCTGAGGCCTCTCTCCTGTGATGTAGATGCTGTCTTCCCTCTGTGTTCTCATGGGGTCATCACTCTGTGTGTGTCTGTGTCCTGATCCCCTCTTCTTCACAGGGACACTGGTCATTTGGGATTAGGGCCAACCTAGTGGCCTCATGTTAATCACCTCTGTAAAGATCTTATCTCCAAATGAGCCACATTCTGAGGCACTGGGAGTTAGGTCTCCAATATATAAATTTGGGGGAACACAATTCAACCCAAATTTGAAGTAAGACATTTCACTAGATGTCTACACTGCAAGGGAACAAGAGTTTCCCCAAAGTAGAGAAACACCATTCAAGAGGTTTGGAGGAGGGAGGACAGACTCCCCATGGAGGTGGACAAAAGTTCCCAGAGTGCAGGGTGACTGAGTTGGACTGGGGTGCATGACCCAGGCCATACTTTGGCCACCAGTATAGAGGGCTCTCAGACATGGAGGGTCTATGAGAGTGAGTCAGAAGCAGAAGAGGCCAGATGCCAGGCTGAGAGTCAAAGTTCAGGCCGGCAGTCCTCAGACCTCTGTTCCTAGAGCTGACTGCCAGCACCTTCCTCACCTGTCCTCACAGCCCCACTCTCCCCAGTCTGAAGGGGCCCAAGTCCAGTGAAACTGCTCCCTGCTTCCCACAAGCCAGTCTGCCTGAGGTGTCCACACACCTTCAGCAGTTGGATCCTGGTGTCACCTTTTATGCTTAGCTGACCCAGGACATAGTGGCCTGGCAATATGCCTTGAAGCAATGTTCCAGGGCATCCTTCCTGGCAGTGTGCCTGACAAAGGCCCTTGTGCAGCCAGCGTACCCCCAGCCGCACAATGCACCCACTCCAGCCCCCAGACCCACAATAAGGTGGGAAAGCTCCTATCTGATGCATGTCCAGTATAGACCAAGTGGCATTTGGAGGGTTCAGTGCAAATTCTTTCCAATTCTGGCATTGCTTAAATACCCTGGATCCTTGTTGGCAGGTGGGCACAAGTGGACTCACATGCCTATTAACCCTGGGCTCTCACTGATGCAGGAGGCCCCTTCCAGGATGATCTTTGGAGGCTTCAGGAAAGTGTCTTCCGGGGCACCTGGGAGGCTCAGTCGGATGAGCATCTGAATCTTGATTTCAGCTCAGGTCATGATCTCATGGTTCATGGGATCAAACCCCACGTCGGGCTCTGCACTGACAGCTTGAAGCCTGCTTGGGATTCTCTCTCCTTCTCTCTCTCTCTCCCCCTCTCTCTCTCCCCCTCTAAGTAAATAATAAACTTTGAAGTGTCTTCCCAGGGCTCACATCCCTGCCCAGGCCATCCCTCTGGCTGGAGCCCCACTAGTGCAGTGCCCTATGCCTGGCCATGTGCCCGCCAGCAGCTCAGCTGTCTATGGAAGGGGAAAGAGGATGCCTTCCCTCGGTGGTAGATTCACTTATGGGGCCCCGGGCAGGGCTGCTCAGGCCCCTTGATGCCAGTGAGTTACTGAGATGGCGTGCGGTTGACGCACACTCTCACAAGCTCAGGGCAGCTCAGGCAGTTGAGCTGAAGCGTCGGCTGCTCTTCTGGTCCTAAACTATCCTGCAAGCATGGCAGCCACGGCTGGCTGTGCTCTGGAGCCTGCCTGCTGCTGCAGCTAGGGGATTCCTGCCCCTCCCGAGGTTCTCAGACCTCTGATGGAGGCATCCCACACATACCTCACCCACATGACAGAAAAACCAGCTTTCAGCTGCAACCCAACCAGTTTCCCCATCACTTGCAACCAGCTCAGTGCTCAGTACTAGCCTGCTTTAGCTTCCTTCTAAAGATGAAACGAAGCCCTGTAGGGTTCTGCAGCAGATGTAGAGGTGGAACAAGGGCTCGAACCTACATCTCTCTCCCCAAGAGCTGGAGCCCCTTGTTATTCTGGCTCCAACAGGCTGCAAGTAGATGACCGTTACCCTGCCTGCCCTCCCCTCAGACATCAGGGAAAGGCTTACTCCACTTGTCCCGAGAGTGAGTTCCTGATACCCACTCCTGAGTAGGCAGACTAAGGGAGAGGTGGAGGAAAGGGGCCAAGCCAAGGGGCCGGTGAGTCTGGGAGCAGGGCCTGGAGGGGCACTGGGGCTGTCGGTGGAGAGTGGGCCTAGGAAGGTCCGCCATCAGGGACTCCTTGCCCTGCTAGATGGGGCACTGGCACGGGGTGCCAGCTGTCATTGCCAAGTCAACCCCAGACAAGCTACAGAACTGAAAACAAACTAACAAGAATCAATTAGAGGCTTTCTGTTTCCAGTCTGGAGTACAAGGAGCTTGGAAGCCATTATTCCCATCCACAAAACACGAAAAAAATTGAACAAATTAAAAATCAACAGCTTTTCTTAGACCCAGCGGAGAATTGAGGTCACAGGGCAAACCTCAGCATCCTGGCTTGCCTGAGTGTGGCCAGCTTGGACAGCCAGCTGTGCTGTGTAGAAGCTTTTTATTTTGATGCGATCCCAATAGTTCATTTTTGCCTTTGTTTCCCTTGCCTCTGGAGATGAGTTGAGTAAGAAGTTGCTATGGCCAAGGTCAAAGGTTCTTCCCTGAAGAACATGGATGCAAAAATCCTCAACAAGATATTAGCCAACCAGATCCAACAATACATTAAAAAATTATTCACAACAACCAAGCAAGATTTATACGTGGGATGCAGGGCTGGTTCAATATCTGCAAAATAAGTGTGACTCATCACATCAATAAAAGAAAGGACAAGAACCATATGATCCTCTCAATAGCCACAGAGAAAGCATTTGACAATACAGCATCCTTTTTTGGTAAAAATGCTTAAGAAAGTAAGGATAGAAGGATCATACCTCGAGATTATGAAAGCTATGTATGAATGACCCAACACTAATATCATCCTCAATGGGGAAAAACTGAGAGCTTTCCCCCTAAGGTCAGGAACAAGACAGGGATGTCCACTCTTGCCACTGTTATTCAACATAGTATTGGAAGTCTTAGCCTCTGCAATCAGACAACACAAAGAAATAAAAGACATCCAAATCGGCCAGGAAGAGGTCAAACTTTCACTCTTCGCAGATGACATGATACTCTATATGGAAAACCCTGAAGATTCCACCAAAAAACCACTAGAACTGATCCATTGTAAGGGTAGGGCTAACCTGTAGCCTTAAGAAATAACAGCTTTGTTTTAACACTATAGGTTAAGGGATAACAGCCTTATCCTATCAATCAAGGGATGGATTAGCGCTTGATTGGATTGGGACAAGGGCCTGTTTGAACTGTTTCCACCTGGGAACTATTCCTTTGTTCTGTTCCCAGGTGATAATAAGACGATGTGGTTGGCTATAAAAACTCTGTACCTCGGTTGTTCGAGACTGCACTCTGGTCAAGAGTGTTGGCCCCAATCGATTGGTTTGCCTTGCCTCTCATTGCAATAAACTTTGTTGTGACTGTCACTGGTGCCCGTAGCATTCTGTTTCAGGAGTCGTGTGGATGCAACACCATGAATTCAGCAAAGTTGCAGGATATAAAATCAATGCATGGAAATCGGTCGCATTCTTAAACACCAACAATGAGGCAACAGAAAAAGAAATCAAGGAATTGATCCCATTACAATTGCACCAAAACCCATAAAATACCTAGGAATAAATCTAACCAAAGAGGTGAGAAATCTATACACTGAAAATTATAGAAAGCTTATAAACATGGAAAAATATTCCCTGCGGAGGCGGCACCTCCCTCCTGTGTTTTATCTCAGATGCGGCTGTGTTTTCCGACCCCTCATTTCTGAGGGACTGCGGCTTTCACCCGTTCTGACCCTCTGTGAGAGGGTCTTACCAAGCAATGGCCAGGTGCCAGCTGTACCCAGGAACGTTTGAGGGACCATGCTGTTGCTGATGACTAGAGACTGTGGCTGGGTTCCAGCCTGCCCCAGAAAAAGTTTACACAATCGCATAGCAGCAGCGTTTCAGGGATTATGGAAAATCACAACACACATCTGGCACCAGGCTTCACCCTTAATGACCTTGTTGCAGCACCAGCAAATGTGGTTGTTCTCCCGGGTCCACTGGGGCCTTGTCTTTGGGGGAGCCACACAGCCTCTACCAGGTGTCCTCCCGGCAGGGGAACCACCTCTCCTCATCTGGCCCGAAGACCCCGGACTTCACTCTGCTCCTGGGGATTCGCCCTTCTCACCAGAGCACCACCAGGTATCGAGCTGTGGTGTTTCAGACTCTGTTCTCCTCCTGTTTATAGAGTCTTAATGGAATTTCAACCCTCTCCTTTCTTCCTGTCTCCCTTTTTAGTTCAGTTCCTACAGCTGTTTATACTTTTCCACTTTCTCTCCAGCTGTTTTTTTGGGAGGTTGCTTTTCCCATACTCTCCCCCATCTCCACCCTCTCTGCAAGCAAAAACAGCTTCCTGCCCTCTGTGGCTTCTCTCTCCCCCAGTTCACCTCTCCGTGCCATGTACCTGCTGAATTCTGTGGTTCAGGTTGTGCAGATTGTTGTGTTAATCCTCAAGTCAGTTTTCTAGGTGTGCAGGATGGTTTAGTGTTGATCTGGCTGTATTTCATGGATGGGAGACGCAAAAAAACTTCCATGCTGTTCTGCCATCTTGGCTCCTCCCTCTTTGGATTTTCTACGTAACTAGTGATGTCATCTATGAATATGGATAGTAATACTTCTTTCTTTCTAATCTGTTTGTCTTTATTTCTTTTTCTTGCCATACTTCACTGGCTAGTACCCACAGTACTAAGCTGAAATGGAGAGATGAATGAGCATTCTGGTCTTGTTTTTGAATTTAAAGGGAAAACATCCATTCTTTCACCATTAATTATGATGTTATCTGTAGAGTTTTTGTAGCTAGGTTGAGGGAATGCCCTTCTATTCCAAGTTTTCTGAGAGTTTCTAACATGAATGTGTCTTGAATTTTGTCAAATGCTTTTTCTGGATTAACTGATGTGACCATGTGGGTTTTCTTCTTTAGATTCTTAATATGGTAGATTACATTGATGGTTTAAATATTAAACCAGGCTTGCATTCCTAGAAAAAAAACACCATTTAGTCATCGTGTATTATTTCCTTTCTTCTTCGTGTATTGGCTTTATTTTCTATTTTTGTCTGGTTTCCTTCGGTGGAAGCTTAGATTTTTGAGACCTTCCTTCTTTTCTAGTATGGGCATTTAGTGCCATTTGTTTCTCTCTTAGCAATGTTTTATCTGGCTTCTACCACATTTTTTAAAAAGGTTATTTGTTTTGGGGGGGGAGAGCGTACACACGTGCACAAGCCAGTGGGGGATGGGCAGAGAGAGAGGGTGCTAGTGGGGGAGGGGTAAAGAGAGAGGGAGAGAGAGAATCCCAAGTGGGCTCTGTTCTATCATCAGGGCTTGATCTCAAGAAATGTGAGATCATGACCTGGGCCAAAATCAAAAGTCAGACACTTAACCTACTGAGCTATGCAGGTGCCCCTGGATCCTACCACATTTTATATGTTGTATTTGCATTTTCATTTAGTTCTGTGTATTTAAAAAATTTCCTTAAGGTCTTTGTCTTAACCATGAATTACTGAGCAGTATGCATCCTAATTTTCAAATATTTGGAGACTTTCTTCTTCTCATTGTCATTTTTATGTTATTTAAAGCTTATAGTTTGGACCCAGTAGAGTAAAATGCAATTGTTTTTATTTTAGTTACTTTATATGGATTCTTCAAATATCATTGGAGTGAACTTTTCAAACATTAATTTTGCATAGTAGTTCTCAGTCTTTGGTACTTGTTAGAGTAATCATAGGGAATGCCCTGAAATATAAATCTCAGACTGCTGGAGTCACGTTTATTAGGGGAATAGTGGGAGTTTGTGAGCCCCTGTTGCACTTGCTCTCTGGGCCAGCACACGGGGATCCTAAGGGATCCAGGATCCAGGATCCAGGATCCAGGAGAGGCGCCTGTGTGTGTAGGGACTAGAACTAGCACCTGATGCCCAGGACCCAGGCCCAACCCCTCCCATCTAGCAAGTGCTCAGGGGGAGGAGGCAGCAGCCTCTTCCTTGCTGGTCAGTGTCTGATTCTGAACTTGTGGTTGCAGCTGTGACACTCAGGCTGAGCCACCAGGCAGCGCTTACCAGCTTTGATCCTGTGGGCTTAGCTATGGGCAGTGTCCATGAAACTTTAAGGAAGGCCAGTCTGCAGGGAAGCGTCTTGGACAGGTTAACCCTGTGTTCTTGCCATGTCAACAGTCAACATATTCATCATGGCCCCTGACTATCCCCATCCAGATAAAGGCACAGCTTCTCATGAGGTTGCCAATATTTTATTTTTCAAACATCATCAATGTCATTTCATAACAGAAAGGACATCCTAACCCCAATTAACTAGGAAGCACATCTCACAAAAGTTAAGCAGGTTTTCCCTAAAACAAGACTTTTAGTGACTTCTGTGGACCATCCTCTTTTTATCCAATTGTGGAAAGTCCATGCTGGAGAAGGCCTCAGCCATTGTGTGCTGCCAGGAGTTTCTATGAAAGCAGGAAGCTGGCACCTTCAGTGGCTGCCTGGGCGGTGGAGGTGAAGGGACAGCATGTGCCAGGTCTGTGCTCTCAATGAGGCTGTCCTCTGCCTGTGTCCCTTTGTGTCCCTGCCTTCTGAGGAATGATGGCAGTGCCAGGGACACTACCCAGCTTCCCACTGAGTTACTGTAGAATTGCTCCTGCCTGACAGGAGTGTCACCTACAGGCAAGAGGGCCCCAACCCTTCCTGGAACACATCGATCCTGGCCCACCACTTAACAACCCCCTTCAAACAGAGCCACTTGAGCAGCATGTTGGTAAAAGTTGTTGTCAGGATATGCAGTCTGTGACTTGGAAAATGCTGACTCCTTGCCCTGCTCTTGGAGAAACGTGACATTTTGTAGGAAGAACTCAGCCCAGGGAGACCCAGAGTCTTATTGACTGTCAAGTCTGTTTCTTCAACCAATGCTTTCATTCCTGGTTGGGGATAGTGAAGGTGGATAGTTACTGCCTTCACTGTGATGGCCTTTTGCTGGCGTCACTGGCCAAGTTTGCCTTGGTCAATATTATGTACAAAAGTTTGCCCAGAATCTGCCTGTCTCTCAATCAGGCCGCAGCCATGCTGCCCCTGGGATGAGGCATCTCCTCTGTACACCCTGAACACAGTGGTTACTTCCCTGATTATATGACTGTGTCAGCCACGTAAACTATTATTTCTTGATGTTCTTTGCAACTTTCAATTCTGGAGAAATTGAAATCCTTTTTGTGGATTACAGAACAGTAGGGGCACATCTTGTCTAACTAACCCAGTCCCTTTAAAGTCCTTAGTTTTGCCCCTTTGAAGGCCTCCCAGGGGTCAACACCCATGGTCTGGTGAGTTGACAAGATATCATGTTCTATGCAGGTGTGGAAACCCCCTCCAGTGTCTGGGGGGAATAGGTAGGGGCTTCCGGATGGGAGACAGGAATGCATGTCAACTACGGGGGTGAATCCCAGGAAAGAGTTCCTACATCAGGTGTGGGTCACCTTTCTGCCCCTGTATGAGAAGAGGCCCTTCAATGTGGGATGATGACCAGCTACTCTCAGAGGGGACGAGGTGGAGCCATGTGTCCCCTACGCACAGAGTCTGAGGCCTGCAGGGAGCACCTGTCAGCACCTCTGTGGGGGTCAGGGCCCAAAAGGGACCTTGGGAAGTCCCTTCTGGAAGGATTTATCTGCCCTTAGTCTAGACATCAGTGCCTTAGGCCTCCACCACACACCTGTCCTTTTGGGGTCCCACACCCAGCAAGCCACAACCCTGACTTCCACGTGCAGTTTCCCCCATGTGTGGCCAGCCAGGCTGCGACCACCTACCCTGAGTGTGTAGATAAGCAGGGCAGAGCCCACTGCTCCCCACTGGTGAGGCAGCTACAACAGAAAGGTGGGGTCCTGAGAGCAGGGCCCAGGAGTCAGGGAAGTGGAGGCAGAAGCCCAAGAAAGCTGATGCCTGACAGATGGACCCATTGCTGAGCCCACATCCATGGTGTAATTCAGGCTCCTGTGTTTGCTCTGGGATCACATGACCCCACGGTACTGGCTGTCACAACCCTGTGTGACAAGTACAGTCAGGCAGGGGGGTATTCCCTGGGTGAAGTGACAGGACACAGCCTCTCAGGGCACAGTGGGCTCCAGACTCAGCATTTATGTCTAGATTGTGAGCCCATTGATTCTGGGGGGCATGACAGCATATGGTGAACAGACGATCTATACTCTGAGTCACACAGGCTAGGAGCCAACCACCGGCCACCACCCTGGGTTGTCAGCTGGCCTGGCCACACTCCGGTGTTTTACAGGTCAGCCTGCAGAAAGCTCGCTGTTGGGAGGGCACACACAAGACAGCCATGCAGAATGTGATCAAGGGTCTTGGGTGCCTCATGCCATCTAAACCAGAGGCTCTTAAACAGCTGGGGGTAGGAGACCCCCAAATCTTTACTGAGATATCTGAGCCTATCCCCATACCCCAAAGTTTGCACAGATTGCCAAGAGGTTCATGTACTTATTGATAGAATTATTAATCAAAAAGGAATCAGAACTTTGGTGCTTTGGACAACTCTTAGCCTATCCACATTTCAACAATGGGAAAGCTTGTTTGAAGGTGAACACTGGGGTGCTGCTGGGCCACCATTTGAAAGAGAGACCATGGATGCAGCTCATGCATTTAATCAGCCACCCCAGCAGAGGCTAGGAACAGGGACACGGTTACTCCAGCAGACACAGTGACCATCTGAAACAAGGGGACAGAGAAGGCTGAAGGAATGAAGGAGGGTGGCCCAAATTCTTGGATCCTATAAATGGGAGAATGGTGCTATTTGGCCATGAACATGTGCTTCCCTTTGAGAAAGGGAAGGCAGACCCCAAAGGTAATATATACATCATCAGGACTGAAAATTCCAGCACAGACCTAGAGGACACAGGCCCAGGTGTCTCAGTTTTGAAAGACAAGATCTCCATCTCCCAGAGCAGTGGTAGTCCACCAAGCTGAGGGAGTGGGGCTGCCTCCTGACCTATGGAAGTGATGTCCCCACCCCACGGGGCCTGGAGGCAAAGCATCTCACCCACAAGGGTTGTTGTCACACATTAAGATCTAACGGGAATTGCCTCACCAGGTTTGGACTTGCTTAGGACCCCTCACCCCTTCCCTCATTCCTATTTCTTCCTTTTGGCATGGGAGTATCTATCACACATCTGTCCCACACATGCAGTTTGGAAACCCATGACTTGTCTGGTTTCACAGATTCATAGGTGGAAAGGAATTTGCCTCAGCATGAATCTACCTCCAGTCCCTCCCAGACCTGATTTGGATGATATTCACATGAGACTTTGGATTTTGGATTTAGAGTTGATGGAGGAATGAGTTAAGACATTCGAGGTTGTTGGGATAGGATGAGAGTATTTTCCAATACGGACTTGGGTAACAGTGGAAGAATGCTATGGACTTGTGTTCTCCAAGATTCTTAAATTGAAGCCATAATTCCCAGTGTGAGGGTCTTGGGAGGTAGGGCCTTTGGAAGGTAATCAGATAATGGGGGTGGGACTTTCACGATGGGATTATTGCCCTGATAAGGAGAGACACAGAGATCTCTCTTCCTTTCCTCTGTGTGAGCACATAGCAAGAAGGCAGCCTTGTGCAGGCCAGGAAGAAGACTCTCCTCAGGAACTGGATGTGAAATCTGGGTCTTGGGTCTCTCGCCTTCAGAACTGTGAGAAGTAAATACTTGTTTTTTAAGCCACTGGTCGGTGGTATTTTATTATAGTGACGTGAGCTGGAGAAGACACAGGGAATATCTAAAATGGTCTAATATACATATACCCAAAAGTAGAGGCAAGAGAGGACAAGGAGAAGCAACATTTGAAAAGATAATATTATGTTTTAGAGTTGATGAAAAAATGTGTGTTATCTATTAATAAAGCAAAAAAGATCACACAGAGGATAAGAAAAAATTTTTAGCCTGAAACTAATCACACCTCATGAAACTGTGGAACTTAAAGACAAAAGGTAATCTTAAAAACAATTAACAAGGAAACATTGATCACCAACAATGAGAGGGCTATTAAAATGGTGGCATAATTTTCAATAGCAAAAAGAAAAGCCTGATTAGATAGAATAATTTTTCAAATTCCTAAAGGGAAAATCTTTCTATATAGAACTGATTACCCTGAAACATTGTAATGTATAAAAGTTGGCCAATAAGAGAACTGATAAGTTATTTTTAATATATTCACACAATGCAAAATTATAAATAATTAAAATGAAAGAAAATCTAATATGTCAATTGTTATCACCTTGAAGTCAGAATGTTGAAACAAAAAGCCAAAGACAATATGATACATAGATTATGACACCATACATGAACAAAAATATTATCATTATGTATAATTTTGATTACAGCTAAAAGCATAAAGGCTTTTATAAAATGGATATACACCAAGCTCTATTTATTTTTTAATTACAGTATAATTAATATACAGTGTTTATTAGTTTCAGGTGTACAACATAGTGATTCAACAATTCTCTATGTTACTCAGTGCCCATGACAAGTGTACTCTTAATCCCCCTCACCTACTTCACCCATCTCCCCGGCCCCCAAGGTCTTGATAATGGTTGTCTTTCCCACTGTTGGTAGGAGTGTAAAATAGTACAGCCCTTATGGAAAACAATGCAGAGTTTTCACAAAAAATTAAAACTATAACTATTGATGAGGGAGCGTCGGGCAGGCTGAGGGCAAAGCACAACCTAGCACCTCCTCTCTTAGGGTGGGATATGTATGATATTCCTCAGGCACTCCTGGCTGGCCAAGGACAAAGGAGAGGACAGAAAAGAAAATGGTTAAACTGATAGAGTCTACATCAGTTTACAAATATCTTAGTAAATTACAAGAAAAAAGCAATCTTATCAATAGCCTAATTTTCAGAAACCTATAGATTCAGTTTCCTGGAGCCCCAACATCACCTCCCCTCCATAGTGATGTGGGGAACAAAGGCAAGAAGGAAATGGCAGACAAAATTAAATTTCCTTGTATCCTGCAGCCCATTGACAAATACTTGAGGCAGCCGAGCAAAACATTTCTCCAGAAACTCCCTACTGTCTTAACATTAATGCTTTGCTAGAGGGAAAAACATTAGCTTGACAATAGCTAGGCCTCTAGTAATCTGTGTTTAGCATATGAAAATCTCTTCAGAAACTCCCCTCTTGACTTTTTCTCCCCAGACCCCATAGTATGTAATGAGCCACTTTTCACAACCCCAATGCAGTTCTTCCTGCCCACGGGTCCTGTCCCCATGCTTTAGTAAAATTACCATTTTGCACCAAAAATGTCTTCAAGAATTCTTTCTTGGCCATCAGCTCTGAGCCCCATGAACCCACCATCACCCCAAAACCTCATCAACTAGCATATGATCCAGCCATCCCATTGCTTGATATGTATCCAAAAGAATTCAAGCAAGATCTTTAAGAGATATTTGCATGCTCATATTTATTGCGGCATGATTCACAATAGCCAATTGGAAGAAACCCAAATGTTCATCAACAGATAAATGGATAAAAAAAAATGTGGTCTAGGAGTTAAGATGGCAGAGAAGTAGGGAGACCCTAAGTTTGTGTCATCCCTTGAACACAGCTAGATAGTTATCAAATCATTCTAAACACCAGAGAAATCAACCGCAGGTCTGAATGAACAAAAATTTGCAAGACTGCCTATACAAAAGGGACCGCCATTTGGAAGGTAGGAAGTACAGAGAGTTTACAGTTATGCCCAGAATTCGTGACCCCCAAAGACCACCAGGGAGCCAAGTCCGATGCAAAAGCAAAGAGCCTTTATTCGAGCTAGCTCGAGTTCAATCTCCTACTTGGACCGACGATGCAGCGGTGAGATACCGGAGAGAGCTAGTTTCAAAAGCACAAAGGTTTTATAGGGGTCTAGGGGCAGTTGGTGAGGTAATGGCTGTGGCCTCAGCTGATTGGCTGGGGAAGGGTCGTGGCCTTGGCCGATTGGCTGGGGAAGGGTCAGAGTCCTGTTACGCAGGTCACCAGGTGTGTTTTGATCAGGAAGTTTGAACGGGTGAGGGTGAATGGGAGGTTACTCAAGGGGAGGAGGTGTGGTCTGAGGTTTCTGCGATTTTCCCGGAAAGGGGGCATGTCGAGGACATAGTCATTCAAGGTGGAGGACACAGAACAAGATGGAGTAGGCTGGTGTAGGTCCACTCTTTCATTACCAGGAGAGATATTGCTCTGGGCCTGGCTGCAAGATGGGAGCCAGGTTAAGGAGGCTACCACAAAGTAGCATAAGCAGTCTGGTACCATGGGGAAGCACCTGGATTAAAGGTGCTCAAGTGGTGAATGCGGGTAGAATCCCAGGAGTGATAGCGTCATCTGAGGATCCCTTGGGTTGCAAGGATGGGTCCTGCCAATGGGCAGTGTTGTTTCCAGGCTTAAGAGTGGGCACTCTCTCTGCCTGATGGCTGAAAGCAGGGGTTCCTGCATTCTGCTCTGTTCTGACATAACTCTTAACAGCAGCACAGTTGCACCACTGCTTTTTTCCTTCTGCCAGAGGAGCACCATGACTGCATGCTGTGGAAATCCCTAAAATTTGGGAGTTTTGAAACTCAGTCCTGCACTGAAATAAAAAAGCTTACACAGGCAGGGTGAATGTTGAATTCCAAGGGAAACTGGGGACACAAGAGAGGTGATTGATTGCTCTTTTATGAGGGTTCCCTGAAAAGTGGGTGTGCGAACATTCAGCTCCAGGGCTAGAGAGTGGGGCACCGCCATAGTCATCCTGCCCATCAGAGTTGAAAACCTTCAGGTAGCAAAACAGGGTCACCTAGTGGAAGCCAGAGCCATGTACACCAAGCCCTGCCCTCCAAATCCCCAGAGGCGCATTTCCACTCAGTCAAGCTAGCCTGAGAATCAGTGCGGTAGGTCCCTCCCTCAGAAGACCAGTGCACTATCATCAAGTCTCTGATCATAATGTTGCAAAACTTCAGCTCTAGGGGAAATAGGATCTAACTTCCTTTCTTACTTTTATTCTTTATTTCTTACAATGTTTTTCATTTATTTGCCTATTTTTATCAATTCTTTTTTTACTTTTTACTATTATTTTTTATTTTTATATATACATTTATATATATTCTTTTTGTGATTTTTATTTTATTGTTTTATTTCATTGTATTTTACTTTATTTTGTTTTGTTTTATTTTATTTTTGGATCTAGATCCTTTGATCTTTTATCAAGCACACCAAAACACACCCAGGATCTAGTTTTATTGTTTGTTTTAGTTTCTGCTTAGTTCTTGGTTTTTTGTTTGTGTAGTCTTTTCTTTTCTTTCTTTGCTTTTTTCTGGACAAAATGACAAGATGGAGGAACTCGCCTGAAAAGAAAGAACAGGCAATAGAACTCATGATCAGGGATTTAATCAAAACTGATATAAATAAGATGTCTGAACTAGAATTTAAAACTGTAATTATAAGAATACTAGCTGGGGTTGGAAAAAAGCATAGAATATGCCATAAAATCCCTTTCTGCAGAGATAAAAGAACTAAAATCTAGTCAGGCTGAAGTAAATATGCTATAGCTGAGACGCAATCTCCAATGGAGGCCATGACAGCAAGGAAAGACAAAGTAGAGCAGTGAATCAGTGATACAGAAGACAAATCATGTAAACTCATGAAGCTGAAAGAAGAGGGAAACAAAGGCCAAAGATTACAATACAAGACTTAGAGAACTCAGCAACTTAGTAAACAGGAATAACATTCACATCATAGGATTCCCAGAAGAAGAAGAAAGAGAAAAGGGGGCAGAGGTTTATGTGAGCAAGTTATAGGTGAATACTTTCCTAATCTGGGGAAGGACACAGACATCAAAATCCAAGAATACAGAGAACTCCCACTAAATTCAACAAAAACTGACCATCACCAAGGCATATCATAGTCAAATTCACAAAATACACAGACAAGGAAAGAATCTTGAAAACAGCAAGGGAAAAAAAAGTCCTTAACCTACAAGGGAAGACAGATCAGGTTTGCAGCAGACCTATCCACAGAAACTTGGCAGGCCAGAAAGAAGTGGCAGGATATATTCAAAGTGCTGAATGGGAAAAATATGCAGCCAAGAATTATTTACCCAGCAAGGCTGTCATTCAGGATAGGAGAGATAGAGTTTCCCAGACAAATAAAAACTAAAGGAGTTCATGAACACTAAACCAGCCCTGGAAGAAATTTTAAGGGGGATTCTTTGAGTGGAGAAAAAAATGAAAGCAAACAAAGAACAAAAGCAACAAAAACTAGAAAGGACCAGAGAACATTACCATAAATACCAACTCTACAAGCAACACAATTAAACTAAATTAATATCTTTCAATAATCAGTCTGAATGTAAATGAACTAAATGCTCTGATCAAAAGAGATTAGGTATCAGAATGGATAACAAGACAAGATTCATATATATGCTGCCTACAAGAAACTTGTTTTAGACCTAAAGACACCTGCAGATTGAAAGGGAGGGGATGGAGAATCCATCATGCTGATGGATGTTGAAAGATATAAGCCATACCTATATCAGACATAATAGACTTTTTTCTTTAAATGTTTATTTATTTATTTATTTATTTAGAGAGAGAGGGAGAGAGAGAGAGAGAGAGAGAGAGAGAGAGAGACTAGGGGAGGGGCAGAGAGAGAGGGAGATAGAGATTCTCAGGCAGACTCCACACTGTCAATGCAGAGCCTGACATGGGGCTCAATCCCACAAACATCAGATCATGACCTGAGCCGAAATCAGTTGGACACTTAACGAACTGAGCAACCCAGGTGCACCAGATAAACTAAACATTAAAACAAAGACTGTAACAAGAGATGAAGAGAGGCATTGTAGCATAATTAAGGGTTCTATCCATCAAGAAGATCTAAGAGTTGTAAATATTTATGCCCCCAGCTTGAAAGAACAGACATATATAAATCAACTAATGACAAACATAAACTCACTGATAATAATACAATAATAATTGGGGATTTAACACCCCACTTAAAGCAATGGACAGATCATCTAAGCAGAAAATCAACAAAAAACACAATGGCTTTGAATAACACACTGGACTGGATGGAGCTAACAGATATATTCAGAATATTTCATCTAAAGCAGAAGAATAAACATTCTTTTTGAGTGCACAGGGAACATACTGGGTCACAAATCAGTCCTCAACAAGTAAAAAAAAATGTATTAAAAAATACCATACATATTTTTGAATCACAATGCTATGAAATTTGATGTCAACCATAAGAAAAAATTTGGAAAGCCCTCAAATACATGGACGTTAAAGAACATCTTACTAAAGAATGAATGAGTTAATCAGGATATTCAATAAAAAATTAAAAAATACATGGAAGCAAATGAAAATGAAAACACAACAGTTTAGACTCTTTGGGATCCAGCAAAGGCAGTCCAAAGAGGAAAGTATATAGAAACTCAGGCCTATCTCAAGAAGCAAGAAAGATCCCAAACACACAAGGTAACCTTACACCTAAAGGAGCTAGGAAAGGAGCGGCAAATAAGGCCTAAGGCCAGCAGAAGAAGGGAAATAATAAAGATTAGAGCAGAAATAAATTATATGGAAACAAAGAAAAATAGTAGAACAGATCAACAAAGCAAAGAACTGGTTCTTTGAAAGAATGAACAAAATTGATAAACCCCTAGCCAGACTTATCAAAAAGAAAAAAGGACCCAAATAGATAAAATAACAAATGAAAGAGGAAATATCACAAACAACATCACAAATACAAATAGTGATAAGATAATACTATGAAAAATTATATGCCAATAAACTGGGTAATCTGAAAGAAGTGCACAAATTCCTAGAAGCTCACACACTACCAAGACTGAAGAAATAGAAAATTTGAACAGACCCATAGTCAGCAAAGAAACTGAATCAGTAATTAGAAATCTCCCAACAAACAAGAGTTCTGGGCCAGATGGCTTCCCAGGGGAATTCTACCAGACATGTAAAGAGTTAATACATATTCTTCTCAAACTGTTCCAAGAAATTGAAGTGGAAGGAAAACTTCCAACTCATTCTATGAAGCCAGAATTACCTTGATTCCAAGACCAGATAAAGACCTCACTAAAAAGGAGAATTACGGGCCAATATCCCTGATGAAACTGAATGTAAAAATTCTCAACAAGATACTAGCAAATCAAATTCATTTACAATTGCACCAAAACCTATAAGATACGTGGAGATAAGCCTAACCAAAGAGGTAAAAGTTCTATACTCTGCAAAACTATAGAAAGCTTATGAAAGTAATTGAAGAAGACACAAAGAAATGGAAAAATGTACCATTCTCATGAATTGGAAGAACAAATATTGTTAAAATGTCAAAGACATTTGAGGTCAAAAGACCTCAAATAGCCAAAGTAATGTTGAAAATGAAAACCAAAGCTGGACGCAGCACAATTCTGGACTTTAAGCTGTATTACAAAGCTGTAATCCTCAAGACAGTATGGTATTGGCACAAAAGCAGACACATAGATCAATGGAATAAAATAGAGAAACCAGATATGGTCCCACAAGTATATGGCCAACTAATCTTCAACAAAGTAGGAAAGAGTATCCTATGAAAAAAAGACAGTCTCTTTAGAAAATGGTGCTAGGAGAACTGGACAGCAGCATGCAGAAGAATGAAACTGGACCACTTTCTTACGCCATACACAAAAATTAATTCAAAATTGATGAAAGACCTAAATGTGAGACAGGAAACAATCAAAATCCTAGAAGACAACATAGGCAGCAACCTCTTTGATCTCAGCTGCAGCAACTTCTTCCTAGACACGTCTCCAGAGTCAAGGCAAACAAAAGCCAACATGAACTATTGGGACTTCATCAAGATAAAAACCTTCTGCACAGCAAAGGAAACAAAAGATAGCCTACGGAATTGGAGAAGATATTTTCAAACAACATATCTATAAAGGGTTAGTATCCAAAATCTATAAAGAACTTGTCAAACTCAACACCCAAAAAACAAACAACTGAGTTTAGAAATGGGCAGAAGACATGAATAGACATTTTTCCAAAGAAGACATCCAGATGGCCAACAGACACATGAAAAGATGCTCAACATCACTCATCATCAGAGAAATACAAATCAAAACCACAATGAGATACCACCTAACACCTGTTAGAATGGCTAAAATTAACAACGCAAGAAACAACAGATGTTGGTGAGGATGTGGAGAAAGATGAACCCTGTTGCACTGTTGGTGGGAATTCAAACTGGTACAGCCACTCTGGAGAACAGTATGGAGGTTCCTCAAAACTAAAAATAGAACTACCTTATGATACAGCAATTATACTACCAGGTATTTAACTAAGGGTACAGAAATGCAGATTTGAAGGGGTATATACACCATAATATTTATATCAGCATTATCAACAATAACCAAGCTGTAGAGAGCCCAAATGTCCATCAACTGATGAATGGATAAAGAAGATGTATTATAAATATACAATGGAATATTACTCAGCCATGAAAAGAATGAAATCTTGCCATTTGCAGCAACGCAGATGGAGCTAGAATGTATTATGCTGAGCAAAATAAGTCAATCAGAGAAAGACAATACCATATTATTTCATTTATATGTGGAATTTAAGAAAGAAAAGAGATGAACATATGGGAAAAGAGGCGAATCAAAGAGAGAGGTAAACAAACCACAAGAGATTCTTTTTCCTCTTGGACATTATGCTGATTAAAATAAGCCTGTCACAAAAGAAAAAATATTGTATGATTCCCTAATCACTCATATGAAGTATCTAAAGTAGTCAAAATCATAGAAAGAGAAAGTGGAAAGGTGGGTTGCCCAGGTCTGGGGAAGGGGGAGGGAGGACTAGTGTTTAATGTGTACAGAGTTTCAGAACTAGAAGATGAAAACATTCTAGAGATCTCTTGCACAGCAATGTGAATATACTTAACACTACTGAACTGTATGCTTCAAATCGTTAAATGATTTTAAAAAGGTAGAAAGCAGAGGCATATTCACAACATAGGGTCAGTCAACATATTTTTAGGTCTGGCAAAATGGCACAAACAACAGAAGAAAAAATACATACATTGGACTTCATCAAAATTAAATACCTTTTTACTGCAAAGAACTCTATTGACAAACTAATAAACAGCCTGCAGAATGGGAGAATATTTTTGCAAATCATCTCTGAATAAAAGATTTTATCTAGAATATATAAAGAACTCTTACAACTCAATAATAAAGGACGAATAAACCAATGAAGAATGGGCAAAGGATAAATATATATCACTCCAAAGAAGTTACAGAAATGGCCAATAAGCACATAAGATGCTCAACATCAGGGAAATGCAATCCAAAACCACACTGAAAGCCCACTTCAGAACCACAAGAATGACCATTAGCAAACAAAAACAAAAACAAAAACAAAAACAAACAAACAAACAAACTAGATGGTAGGAAGCATTGGCTAGAATGTGGAGAGAAAGTAGAATCCTAATACACTGCTAGTGCAAACATACAAAATGGTGCAGGCACTTTGGAAACAGTCCAACAGTGTCTGAAAAGGTTGAATATACAGATTTCAAACAATCCAGCCATTCCACTTTTAGATATATAGCCATGAGAAATGAAACATGCATCCACACAAAAGTTCACAGCAGAATTATTCGTATTAGCCAAAAGTAGAAACAACCCAAATGTTTGGCAACTAATCCGTGGATTTAACAGACAGTAGTACATCCACACAATGGGATATTATTGAAAATGTGCAAACACGAGTGAAACATGGAAACCTTATTCTACGTAAAAGAAAGCAGACATAAAAGGATTATCATATAATCCCATTCATACAGAAGTGCAGAATGTGGGAATGTATAGAGACAAAGGAATGAATGGGTGCTTAGGCCTGATGTCCAGATGGGAAGACAGGGGGACGGTGAGAGGGTACAGGATTTCTTTTGGGGCTGATGAAACGTTCTATAATTTATTGTGGTAATGGTTACAAATTCTATAAACAAGCTGAAAGCCATAAAACTGTACACTTCAAATGAGTGAATTGTATTTCACGTGAATGTCTAAAAACAGTTTTTATTTTATAATTAGGCTAGAGCAAATATGTCAAAATGCTAACGTTGCCTATATCTAGGTGCTGTCTGTTGTGGTTTCTATTGCATTTTTTTCATTTTTTTCTATAAGCTTGAAACATTCCTACTGAAATTACCCATTTTCTAAAATGGAAAATAAGCAATTGGTGTGAATGCAGGCCATCTGGGATCTATGGACCCTTGTCGGCTAGTTTAGAATCCCAGAGGAATCTCCTAGCATCACCTAGGGTATGGTCTGTGTCCAGCACAGACCAGTTCTGATGATCTGTTCTGATGTCCTGGTTCTGATGACATCAGGATGGTGACAGTGACATACCATTGTGTGACTAGTGCCTTGGGGGCTCTCCTTCTCTACGTCATGAAGGATGAGAACACCAGCATCTGGCCAGTTTCATTAACAGACTGTGCGGGAAGAGCAATTAACAATGACCACCCCCCGAGTAAATAAATTAGGAGCCTTACAATTGGGGATGCCTCTGTAGTTTGTGGTTGGAAAACATCTTTTAATGTCCATGCACTTTGTACGAATTCACACAATACACAGCCCTGAAGCATGATCTTCGGAATGAACCACGACAAAGGACATTCCAAAGGACAGACTATGGGAGGAGGGTGGAGACTGGCCTTCAGAGACTGCGGTGAAGTAGGGAAAATGAACCCTCACACAGCCCAGCTTGATCGCAAGATATTTTGCTAAAATGAGCACCGAGAGAGAGCCCAGGCTGGCACGCAGGCATCCCAGACGGACGGGCCCTCAGACTGCGTGAGTCACGTCCAGGGCCTCCCAGGAGACCTGCGAAGCTGTGGGGACTCGTGCCAGCTCATCTGGAGGAAGGGTCCCGTCAAGTAGGTCGTGGGGACCACAAGTGGGGACTTTCCGAGCCCTCTGATTCCCGGCCCAGAGTCTCCAGAGCAAATGCTTGTAGGGGTTCCGGGGATGCCTCAGCACTGTCTGTCCTAACAACTGGCCACGGACACCATCTTTCTCTGCCGGAGCCCCCTAAGACACCTGTGCCCAGTGATGGCTGATGACCGATGGAGGCATGGGTGCGGGCAGACCTCCCCAAAATCAGCGTTTGGGGAGCATGGGGGCACCCTGGCCAGGATTCCCCAAACCAGCCTGCTCTCCCCCTTCCCGCGCAGCGCACAGTGACCTGTAGGACACCCCGCAGCTCGGAATGAAGAACAAACGTGCAGCCAGGACAGGGGGGCAACAGGGAGCCCGACTGCCCGGGTGCCATCAGAAGACATGACACCGTCATCAGTGGGGACAGGTATGCACCTGGATGTGAGGGATTTCCCCACGACTCCATGGCTACTTTGAGGGGTTTCTTCTTACGGGAGCAGGAGGAGGACTCTGGAGCCAACGCTGTGTGGCAGCCGCCCTGGCGCCCGTGACTGCCCTCATCCCCTGGCCTCCCGGAGCCCACGGTCCTCAGAAAACGGTGAAGCCTGGCTCCCTCCAGGCTCCCTGTGGAGGCCCAGTGAGCTGACCCGGAGGTGCCGCCTGGGACAGCGCACGCACACCTCGGCTGGTGGCCCCCAAGTCCCGCCTCATGCTGCCCCCAAGTCCCGCCTCATGCTTTCCCCAAGTCCATCCTCACGGGGATGAAGAGGACCCCCCCCCCCTCACATTTCAACGGTCCCACTGGGACTGGAAGATGCTCCTCATACCAAGAGGCCAGAGCCCCAGAGCCTGTCCCCTGAGTCTAGGCCTTCTGCCCTCCCTCAGGCCCACACAGGGAGCCTTGGAGGAGCCAAGGAGGATGTAGCCCCCCCAAGCCCCCCTCCCCGCCCCAGCTCAGCCCCATGGCTGGACGCTGCAGGGAGGCAGAGGGCAGCTCCCGGAGAAGACAGGGCTGACTGCAGACTGCACTCTGGAAGATGGTTGTGGTGCAGAGGGCGCCCATGCCTGGATGTTCAGGGACGCACATGGTGACCGCAAGCCCCTGGAGGCCCCTCCCAGACCCCTTCCCTCCGGCCAGGGCATCTCCACGCAGCGGCCCAGACGCATTTCCCAGCAAAACCATCTTTATTCCCACGTACACGCAGCGCCCCTGGGGGCTGCTGCCACCCCGCCCGCAGTCGTGCCCTCCCCCTCTCCCCCCGGCCAGGATCAGCACTGAAGGGTGGGCCCAGGGCTCCCTACGGGCTGCAGTGCTGCTTTCTCCTCCTCCCTGGGACAAAGGAGCCACACCTTCTCTTTGGAGGCAGAGAGGGCCGAAGCAGCCCCACGGCCAGGGCCCGCACCGAGCCCCTGAGGCTGGCCCCTGGGAGGGGCGTCTTCCCGGCCGCGGCCAGACCCGCACGCAGAGCCCGCTTTCTGGACTTGGCAGCTGGGGGAGCGGCTGGGCTGCGGCCTATTCTCTGAGCAGCGGGGGCCTGGGGAGCTCCCCGCGGCCCGCGCCCTCCAGGGCTGGGGAGGCCCGGGGCCGGAGCAGGACTCTGGGAGAGCCCCCAGGGCAGCAGGCTGTGCCGAGAGGACAGGAGGAAGGCCAGGCTGGGCAGCTCCTCCTCGTCCTCACTGGACCCATCTGCTGGCCCGCCAGGCTCCCTAGCAGGGGGGGCCTCTCTGAACAACGGGGCATCCCTGGGGTCCGGCCGAGGAGGGGTGCGCCCTGGCCCCTGGGGAGGAGAGGAGAGCCCACCAGCCCGGAGGGCAGGCAGCTCCTGTTGTCCTGGAGACGCGGCAAAGGCTCTGGGTCTGCACGGGTGGGCGTGTGCCGGGCTGTGCCTCCGGAGGTCCTGGCACTCGCTCTCTGCTGGGCAGGCTTCACGGCTGACCCCTGGCCGGGCCCTGGCCTCACCCTCAGGCCCGGAGCCCAGTGTCGCTGCACAGTGACTCGGGGTTGTGGGCACACCGTCCTCCACCGCCAAGGCCACCAGTCTCTTCTCTACCAGCTGGGAGGAGGGAGGTGACGGTGACTGGCCAGCACGGGAGTGTGAGAGGGGAGGTGGGATGGTGGCATGGGGGACGGGGGGGGGGGGGGTGGGAGGAGGGGTCGGGTGGCCCGTGAGGCCCTGGCTCTCCTAATATCCCCCTGAGTCCCTCCCTCCCTTCCCAGGCTCCCCATCCTATAGATGCCATTCTCTGCTCAGTACCTGCCCTGGAGCTCCTGGAGCTCGCCTCCCCAGTGCCATGCCTCCTAGGCAGGGGAGCGGGGGACCGAGTCACGTGTGCCATTGTACTGAGTGCCCCCCCTTCCCCTGGCTCACCTGGGTCCCCTCCCTCCCCTGGCTCAGCTCCTCTCCTGCGTCTCTCTTTGCCCTGCTCACCTCTGCAAGGGAGAGTCCTTCCTCCTGCTCCAATTTCTCAGCGAGGGCCAAAAGATCCAGCTGTGGTTCTGAAGAAAGCAGTTCTGCCAGGAATCGCGGGTGAATGACTGCCTCCACCTGGGACAGAAGGAACAGGCTGTGGGCACCTTGGCAGGGAGCACCTGTGAGCCAAGGAGGACCCGCAGGGAAACTGGCAACGTGAAGCTCCACCCCACCTTCTGCACAAGGCAGGATGTTTGAACTATCATGGTCACTGGCTGCACGCACACGCAGACAGGCGCACACGCACACACACACATGCACACACAGGCACACATGGAGACAACACAATTTCACACATGCATACACAGAGAGACACAGCCTATACATACATACGTACATATATACATACGCACATACAAAAGCCACACAAATGCGTATGCACACACACCCCCAACACATATGTGCCCACACAGAGACACAGAAGCATTCAAATGGTAGACACCAACATATCCTCACAAACATATGCATACACACACACACATGCACGTACACATATACACAGGCCACACACAGACACCCACACAGGCTCACCCACCCCTGCACAGGTGCACACACACACAAGTACACACACGTTCATGTACACAAGTACCCACAGAGGCACACTACACATAGGCACAAACACGTGCATGGACACACACACACAAGTACACACAGGTGCACCCTACACCCAGGCACACTTACATGCACGTAAGCACATTCACACAAGTCCACAGATATACAAGCCCTTGCATGTACGTTCATGCACCCAAGTACAACATGCAAACACACACAGGCACACACACACGCATGTAAGCACATTCACTCAAGTACACACACATACAAACACTTGCATGTGTGTACACGCACTCAAGTACACGCACATGCACACACACATGGACGCACAACACACAAGTATACACATATGCATACCCACAAGTACCCACAAGCACACTACACGCAGGCACACACATGCACATAAGCACATTCACACAAGTACACATACAAACAAACCCTTGCTTGTACGTACATGCACACAAGTACACACACGCACACTACATGAAGGCACACACACGTGCACGTAAGCGCATTCACACAAGTACACGCACATGCACACACAAACATGTATGCACACGCACACGAGAGCACACACACATGCACCCTACACGCAGGCACACACACATGCATGTAAGCACGTTCACACAAGTACACACACAAACACTTGCATGTATGTACATGCACTCAAGTACACGCCCATGCACACACATAAATGGACGCATATGCACACAAGTATACACACATGCATGCACACAAGTACCCACACGCACATGCACATAAGCACATTCACTCAAATACACACACATACAAACCCTTGCTTGTACGTACATACACACAAGTACACACATGCTCGTAAGCACATGCACCCAAGTACACACAGGTGCACACACACGTGCCTGCACACACACAGCTCAGGAACGAGGAACAGAGCTTGATCCCAAAGGCCTAGGCACAGTCCCACTCCGGGTGTCGGAGTGGCAATGCCTGGAATCTTCCAGACGCCAGGCTGTGGGCCAGCCCACCTTGGTGATGAAGTCTTCCTGGGAACACAGCTTGTCAATGTAGCTGAGAAGACCCGGGTCCAGGTAGATGGCGTCCTCGTCCTGCCGTGGCTCCTCTCCGTCCTGTCCCCATTCACCCGCTAGCGCCCCCGGGGCTGAGCAGGCAGGCCCCAGCAGCCCCTCCATGATGTCCACGTACTCTCTCACAGCCTCAGGGGGGATCTCCTTGGGTGCCTTGGGCTGCGGGGGTCTGTGTGGCTGCCGGCAGGGTGGCTGGGCCCTGGAGCCGGCCTTCCTGGGAATGCAGGCTGAGGCAGAGCGGGAAGGAGGGAGGAGGTGAGAGGGGCTCCGGCTTGCTTGTGGAGAGGGCAGGGTTTGGGGGACACTGATGTCGGTGGGGGCTGGGTCAGGGCCACCTGAAGCCACAGGCACCCTGGGACGGGGGAGCTGAGGGGAGGAGCATCTAATAGCGTCTCCTGTGAGCAACAGAGGACCCACCGATTCTCCAAGGGTCTCCCCCCGCAGCCCGCTTTCCAGGCAGAGATTTGTTGGGTCCCTTGACAGGGAGGTGGGAGAGTAGTCACCAACTTGGCCAGGTCAATATCTCACGGTGACAAAGGGCAGCTACGACCCCAGGCTCTCTGCGGCTGGTTTGGTTGAAAGACCAAGGCCCACGTGAAGGAGGAGACAGGACGTGGGGACAGCGGCCTTCCCTAGGCCCCACTGCCTTCGGCCGCCAGCTCCCTTGGGAATGTGGGTGCTGTACCTGGCTGCCGGCCCCCCTCCAGGGCTGGGGACCCCTGTGTTCCAGGCTTGGGTGGGGCTGGAGCAGATGCGCCCTGGGCCACCTTCACCCACTGCAGCTTCTGAATCTGTATCTCCTCCTCTGCCTCAAACTCCATGAACCTGGGGGTGAGGAGACCCAGGCCACACTGAGGAGGGGCCCCGCCATGCAGCCCAGAAAAGGCGGAGGCCGTGGGGGATCGGAAGAGGCAGTGCCCGGCAGCGGCAGCCATGGTTTGGCCCCCCAGGAGGCAGCAGGCTGGCCGATCCGGCCCGGCCTGGCCACAGAGGGGGTCCCACCTCCCCGGGGTCGCAGGTTCAGCCCCCATCCTGAGACCTTCACATGGAGGCAGGGGTGGGTGTCGATCAGGTTGGGGTTGAAGCCTGGGCAGGTAGGTGAGGAGGACCCTGTGCTCAGCCCGGCCTCACGGGTCCCACCGGCCTGGGGCTGGGACCCTGACTCACTTTCCTGCCATCTCGTAGTAGATGACCCGGTCAAAGTTGCTTCTGCACTGCCACTCCTGCACGGCCCGCCACACTCCCTCCTCCAGCGTCATGGTGGGCTTCAGGCGGGCCAGGGACCGAAGCACTGGGCTGCAAGCCCTCGGGGTCAGGCGGCGGCTGCGGCCTGGTGGCCCCCACCCTGCCCCACCCCCGCCCTGTGCAGCACGTGTCCCCCCGCCCAGCGTGACTCAGTGCTGGCAGGTGACAGGCGGTGTCTGGCCGTGCAAACCAGCCCCCTCCAGGCGACCATTGGCACTGCCTCACACTGGGCAGCCCCGGGCCCTGGGCTCCAGGCTGACCACCCACCCGCACCTGGATCAGGGAGCTCTTTCCCCCCGGACCCTGCGTTCCATAAGGACGATACTGAGCGTGCCGTGCCAGGCAGTGATCCGGTCCCCCGGTCCCCTGCGGGAAGTGCCGTCACCCCGTGTCCAGGGGGGGACCCCAGAGGACCCGCGCCGCACTGCCTTCCCAGAGCGGCACTGGCTCACACCCTCCTCTCCTCACCCTGAGGCCCCCGCCCTGGGCACACCCCAGGGTCCTGGCTGAGGGCGGCGGGGGGCAGAAGGCGCTCACATGAGAAAGCAGGAGAGGGCTTCGGCGTCGGGGCTCTGCGGGAGGTGCCTGCGGGCCAGGACCTTGAAGCACTGCCAGCGCCGGAAGTTCTCGTACACACTCTTGGGGCTACAGGAGTCCACGGGCGAGCCCTTGGCAGGGCTGCTGGCCAGGCTGCCCTCCCTGGCAGCTGTGGGGGGCTGCGGCCCTGCAGTCCCCGGGGGCACCATGGGGGCCAGCCGGACAGCCGTGGGGGGAGCCTGAGGTCGAAGGCCTGGGCTGAAGCCTCCCTTGCCGGCCCAGGTGCCCCCGACGGCTGGGGCGGACACGGGGCTCTCCGCTGCCGACGTTGCCAGGAACAGGGGTGTGGGACATGCAGCACCCCCATAGAGGGCCCCGGGAGGACTCCAGCGAACGGGGGCCTGGGTGAGGACGACGGTCTGAGTCTGGGGGGCATCTGCGGGCCCCCACTCTGACCTGACCTGGACGATGACGTTACGGGCCCGGGTCCCACCTGGGCCATGGACGGCATCTCCTGCCACCAGCGGTGTCCTGCAGAAAGTGGGCAGCACCACGGGGCTGCCAGGCGTGAATGGCGGGGTCACGTGGGGCGGCGAGTGCTGCCCCCGGGGTGACCAGTGCGAGGCGCCAGCAGCAGGTGGGGGAAACGGCTGTGCCGTCAAAGAAGACACGGAGGCCTCCGGGTCCATGGCCACATGCGGTCCCAGCACTGGAGATGCTGTGGACAGAAGGGAAGGGCCGGATCGAGTCGGACAATCGCAGCCAGGACGCAGGATCCTGGGCCCCTTTGCTCACTAGGGAGCGGAGTGGGGAATCGCGACACGGGAGGGACGCTTACACGAAAAGGTGCGGTTTGCAAGTGTCCTGGAGTGATTTCCATGCTCTGGCCTCCAGACGACAATTACCGTCCCCGCCCTTCTCAACAAGACAGCCTGCCTGCCTGGAAGAGGCAGCCTTGGCCAGCACTGACTCTGGGAACCTCCCCAGGACCCCAGACACCATCCTCCATCCTCACGGGCTGTCCTCCTGGACGAGGGGCTGGGTGGACATCTGCCCTGTGGGGAATGCCCTCGGCCGGCTCCCAGGCGGCTTGGGTTCTGCTCCCAGGTACGTCCGAGTCACCTGAAGGGCCTTTGTGAACGGGCAGCGTCTAAACCATTTGGGCCCCTCTCCTGCTCAGACCCCCAATGCCTGACGCTCAGTAAAACTCCCTCCCTTTCTTCCTGTCCTAACATAAGAAAACAAACGCTTGTAATATCTTTCTCCATATAAGCGCGGCCTCCGAGCCCCCACGTAACCCCGTCTTAGGAACCCCCACAGCCCACACGCCGCACGGGCCAGGTCCTGCCGCCGCTCAGCAGCTCGGATCCCGGGAGAGTGTGAGGCCGGCGTCATGTTCCCTGGTTCCTGTCACTCGCAGCCCACGGTGGCTACAGAAGATTAGCAAAGGGCAATGCAGAGGGGGCAGCGGGGCTGTTGGGGTGGGGGGACTCTGGAGCTGGGTCACGTGGGGCTGGTCGTGGGAATGCAGGCTTCTGTGGTCTTCCCCTTCCAGCTCCAACAGTGAAGGTGAGGACACACGAGGAGCCCAGCATGAGCCCAGTGCCAGGAGGAAAAGGGGCTGGATCCCGTGCCTGTTCATGAAGAACCCATGCAGGTCCTCGTTCGGGAGGCCAAGGGACACACCTGCACATCTAACTGATCAACAGGTGTCCCACGACATGTCATACAACCTTAGAAGATGGTCCTCCCGTCCAGGCTCCCCTCCTACCCCCTGTAAGGAGGACTCAGCTTTCACAGATGCTGCTTGGGACACGCAACCACACTGCACTCTGTTCCCCATCCACGGCCCAGGGACGAGGAATACAAGCAGACTCTTCATCTCAAAGGTGGCTCCCAGGGCTGAGGGTTGGCCAGGAAACACTGGACAAGATGAAGCACGTGGAAGGACCGCACGTCCTCAAGAGGAAGAGGGACCCAGAACAGCTGAGGAACCCAAGGCCTACCTTGGTTGAGGCCACCTGATGCCCTGTCCCTGCTGAATCTACGAAAAGGGTCACCTGGGCTGGGGAGAAGTCAGCTCTGGGCTGGAAGCAGTGGAAGTCCTGGGCCGGGGGTGTTAGAGGAACTTCCAGCCCCGCTCCCGGGGAGGACATTGGCCATAAGACCGCCCCACTGAACCACGTCTGGCTCAGACCATCTCCCCCCACATCCCTATCAGGCACTACGGAGACCCAGAATCTGCAGTCAAGTCCCTTGGAGGGATGGTGGGAGAGGTCCAGGTGTCTGAGGAATACCACACCCGGCTGTCCTTTCCCTGGGACCCTGCCTGTGCCACCACCACGACACGGTGCCACCTCTGCTACAAACTGTCAAAGTGGTGTGTGACTCCAGAGACACGCAGTGTGCCTGCCTCCATCCGTTCTCCACACCCAGGGCATTTCCCCTACGAGGTCTCGACCTGCCCTCCTCCCCAGGGTCCTTGGCCCTCATCCTCTTTCCCTACTCAACCCCCACCCCCACCCCCATGTGCCCCTGTCCAAGCGTCACATTTGAATCCCACGGATTTGAGGGATGGCAGGGACGCGGACACACCTGCCCAACCCACAGGCTTACCTCCTTCTGAAGCCATCCCCGCAGGCTTGGGCAGGGACCACTGAATCCTACAGCCACCACAATGAGAAACGTCGAGTCCAGGTCCCAGACAGCGACCTGCTCCAGCAGATACTCAAGAGCCAATTAAGGAGGGAAAAGTTTGAATGTAAACAGGGACAGAATGTAGGGCTCCTGACATTCTGCAGCGGGGGAGGGGCCGAGGGCCAGGGCCCTGGGTGGGGGTGGGGAGACCTTCCCTGAGGGCTCTGGCAGGTAGGCAAGGACCACAAGTCCCTCTCAAGTGACACAGGGGCAACACAATTGCTGTGTGCCTTTTGAGGCAATTGATACAAGTTGTTCAGATTCCGAGCACCGAGGTGTTACTCGGTGGTCCTTCGCTTCCGTTTTCATCCATCGGCCGAGTTTGTGTCCCTCAACCCACTCTGCTTCCCACCTGGCTCTTGACTCACTTCAACCGAGGCCAGACTTTCGGAACAAGATTCAGAACATGTATTCTGATGAACACATGGGTCCTGAAGGCCACATGGAACTGAGGTTCCAAATTAGCATGGTCTCAGCAGATCCTGCGTGCTCGCTTGCACACGGGTCCTTCTGTCCTCGCCGCCCTCCGCCGCTGGAAGCTGCTCAGACTCAAGCAGGACGAGCCTTACTAATGCTCTCCTCTGCTGGCAAGCCCCAGCCTATCAGACAAAGGGCGTGCAGCCTACACATGCAGGACCAGAAATCACTACTTTTTGTTTCCCAGCATCCTGTGCTGTCATTCAACATTGACTGTTAACATTTTTCCTTCTTTTAGTGGAATATCTCAAAGAATCAATAGCTTTGTGTGGTTCAATGTCAAAGGACATAAAGGAATATGCAGTGATGACTCTTCCTCCCACCTCTTACTCCTGGGCACCAAGCCCCTTTCTCGCAGGAAACCAGTGTTATCTGTGACGTTCAAATCTTCAGAGAGACGGATCATGCAACTAAAAGTACATGTGAGCTATTTTCATTTTCAACAAATGCTTGTATTTTTTTCTCTGGCTAAAAGTTGACACATATTCCAAAATAGGTGTGAGTGTGCCCAGTGATTGACTTTATGCTGATACTGTGGCTCCTGTCCTTATTTCTGGAGACTGGTTTCTGGGAACATGTAGTTCGACAGTCCTTTACATTTCAAGGACCCTGTGGAATAGGGTGGCTGGATTTAGCATATGAAATAATGGATGCTCCACTGAGTTAGAATTTCAGATAATAGGGATCAGCTTTTAGAATAATTGGGTCCCATGCAATATTTTGGATATAACTTTTACTGGAAATTTGTTCCCAGTTGATTTGAATTTTGCATTTAGCTGGGGTTCTGTACTTTATATGGCATCTCCACCCAAACAGTGTAATATATTCTGCCAATATTAGTCACCCTGTGAGAAAGAGAACTTGGATTAGGAGACTCAAGGGTGCTACTTTGAAAAAAAAAAGAGTGCTATCTTGGCTCACCCACAAAATCATTTGCCTGCACATGCACGTGCACACGAACACACACACACACACACACACACACACACACACACGGTGTCTATAGGCTCTTTGGGTGATATGGAATTTGGAGGCGCCAAATATACAGAATTGAGTATCTGGAATTAATGGGACTAAGGACAGAAGTAAGGGATAGGAAACCTTCCCCTCCCTAACATCCTACAGTCCTGGTTTTCCTAGGGGTTAAAATCAATCCTCACGAAATGGATGTGCACCTGCCATCTATCCACTGACGTCCAACCCCCATTCACACAACCAGCTTCCTCTAAGTTCCCATTGGCCAATGCTAGCCTGGAAGCCCCGCTCACGGGTTGTGTATTTCCTGTCTGCATGAGAGACCCTTGTTCTTTGGAATCCATGTCATCAGTGCATGTGGCCCCATCTGCACGAGAATCATGGGAGCACCTCTTTAACGTCTTGCTTGATTCTTCTTTTCATATTGCACATCAACATCAGTTTACTGGGAAGGTTCAAACTGATATGAAAGAGCATTGGGGTTTTGTGCTGTCAGAAAAGAGGACTGTTAGGAAATTGGCCAAGGGTGACAAGGGTTGAGAACCTCAGTGGTTGCCACCAATCTCTTGGGAGACCTGCTTCACCCCTGCTATCATAACAGGACAGCTCCTAGGATGGCAGGCTGTTGGGGAAGGAAAGGAAGGTTTAGAAGGATGGCTCCACACTGAACATACACTGAAAAAGACTCCTGGTTAAGGCACTGAAACAATTCCTTGCCCCCTTGAGGAAAAGTTGACTCCAAAGGCCACCACTGTGTGGAAACTGAACAGTGGACACCCTGATGCGGAAAGGCACTGGACTTTGAGTTCAGGACCTGGAGTTCCTCCCCTCCCCCTGCTCCGTACTATAGTCATGTAAGAGAGTCATTTCCCAATTGCTCTCCAATCTCCACACGGTTTCTAAGTTTTCTCCCAAATCTCGCCCTGACGGGGCCCAGGGATTATTTATATTAGCACTTCTGGAGTGTAGGGCCAGCCACCCAAAGCAGGTGAGCTCCACGGTGCAGCCCTTCAGGACATTCCCCAGGCCTCTCCCACTCTGCAGTGTGGAAGGGACTCTCCATAGGCACCCATCTTTGTGTTCTCTCTGGCAGCTGCTCTGAGCACGCTTCCTGCATATGACCTGGGGAGACGAGCAGAGAGCCACTCAAGCAAATCATAGTGAACATTATTGCAAACATCCCTGCTGGGCATTGAAAAATAAACAACTTGGAGACATTTCTCAAGACTTGAGCTTTTATCCGGGGAAGGCTAAAAAGGGTTTGAAGCAACAGCTTTGTTTTAGAGAGTTTTGAGGCAAAATATACTCAGGCACTCGTGAAAGCAGGCTCCTTCTTGTTTGCTCCCTTTGTCCAGTCAGTCAACCAATTATTGCTAAGATTCTCACTCATGGCTCAGAGGTAGGACTTGAGTGACCCTTCTCAGGGCCACTGATAAAAGATGACACTGCAGAAAACTTCTCTGGTCCCAATTCTGCAATCATTTTCGAACACTTCGAAATCTAGAGTCAAGAGTCTAGATGGCATCAAATTAGCCCAACTGTAACTTGGGAAGACTGGTCCCAGGAGGGAGTAAGAGCATTCCTTTAGACCCTGATCTCTGGCCGTTCCCGCATTAACTTCTGAGACAAACCCATCTCTGGACATGGATCACAGGCCTCAGAAGAGGGATGGCCTTCCACACGAGCAAGGACCTTAGCAGAGTGGGGGATATCATGCTTGTGTCTCTTGGAGTCTGCAGCCCGTGGACTTGGAGGTGTGCGGTGTGAGGTTTCATCGTTCTGCTGTGGCTGAGAAATAGCACGAAGGTGGCAACTGGCCACGAAGAGGTTGTGAAGGTTGAAGCTTCTCCCAAGAATATTACAAAATCTCGTCAAGAAGTTGAGTCTTTAAAAAAAAAAAAAATCAGTTGAAATTCTTCGCTGTTTTGAAAAGGAGGGAGGGGAGGGCAAATCGTTCCCAGCCCACCTGTGTGACTGCCTCTGTCCAGCAGGATCAAAGGCAGAGCACAAGCTTCGAAGGAGACGTCCGTGCATCACACGTACTGAGCAGCCCGCGTATCAGCAGCTACACTAAAGAACCTAACCTGGCACAGGCAGTGCGTTCGGGAAACTCTGGGAGAGGAGGCGGGGAGGGAGGGGGCCCTTGGAGTGTTCCCCAGGTCTGCATTCTCCGCCCGATCTGTTCCTTCATGGAACCTTCGGGCTCGGGCGTCCAAGGGGCACAGCACTTGTGGAAAGGCGGGGACGAGCAGAGGGACGGGCGGTCCCGGCCGAGGGCGGCCGTGGCCCCACCGGAGGCCGTGGGGCTGCAGGTGCACCTGGTCCCTAACTCGGTGGGAAGGCCGCGTCAGAGGGCGCGGAGCGCACGTGTGCGGTGTTCCAATCGCCAGCGCGGGCTTCACAGGCGCCGGCTCCAAGGCTGGACGGCCATAAAGAGTCCGCCCCGTCCGAGCTAGAGCCGCCCGAGTGGCTTCCCAGCGCGAGAGGGTCCCCTGGTGCCCTACCCCGCAGGGACCTCCAGGCGCGTCCCTGCGTGCCCTTTGCCCGCCCGCGCAGGCCCAGGGGGGCGGGGCTGCAGCGCTCCTGGGCCCGCCCCCCAGTGCCCGCCGCGTCGCGTCCGTTGAGGCGGTGCGCCTGGGAGCGCGCGCGCGTACGTGGGGGCGGGGCTCAACGGCCCTCCCGGCTGGGGGCGGTGCCCTGCCTGGCGGCCTCGTGCCACCGTGACGTCAAGTCGAGGCCAGGGTCGCGCGCCGTTAGTCGCTCAGGCATAGCCGCGGTCGCCGAGTTAAGGCCTTAGCTTGTGCGCGCGCGTGTCACGTAGCAACCGGCCGCGTGGACGCTCGGCGACCGCCGCCGCGACGGTGAGCTGACGCGCGAGTGGTTCGGGCGGTGTGCGGGTGTGGACCGCGCGGGGCTGAGACCGGTTCTTGGGAGTCGGCGTCGGCAGCGGGGTCCGGGGCGGCTGTACGTCTGGGCTCTTCGTCTCGGCGTCTCGACCCGGCGGTTCTGAAGCGGGTTCTTGGGCGTGTCGGCGTCGGCAGCGGGGTCCCGGGCGGCGGCGGGTCTGGGGTCTTCGCCTCGGCGTCTCGACCCAGTGGTTCTGAGGTGGGTTCTTGGGAGTCGGCGTCGGCAGCGGGGTCCGGGGCGGCTGTACGTCTGGGGTCTTCGTCTCGGCGTCTCGACCCGGCGGTTCTGAAGCGGGTTCTTGGGCGTGTCGGCGACGGCAGCGGGGTCCCGGGCGGCGTTGGGTCTGGGGTCTGCGCCTCGGCGTCTCGACCCAGTGGTTCTGAGGCGGGTTCTTGGGCGTGTCGGCGTCGGCAGCGGGGTCCCGGGCGGCGGCGGCGGCGGGTCTGGGGTCTGCGCCTCGGCGGTCGTGCGTCGTGCTTCGGGGGCCTGGGGGGGGGGCGGGGGGCGAGGGGCCGTCGCGGTTCCCCTCCGAGGGCGCGGGGCCGCCAGGCCAGCGGGGCGCAGGTGGGGCCGCAGGAGCTTGTCCGCTGGGAGTGTGGCACGTGTGTTGGCACGTGTGGGGTAGTGCGGTCTCGGGGCGTTGGTGATGAAGGGCCAAGCCCGTGTGTGAGCGCCGGCGGAGAGGCGTGTGTGGACGGGGAGTTGGCGGTTAGCTGTCGGGACTGTGGGGCACGTGGCACGTGCGATTGCTTCCCCCTCTGACTCGGGGGCTGGCGCGAGTCGCGGCAGATTTGGGAGGATTAGGCGCGTGTGCATAGGGGCAGGGCTTGGACCGGCTCCTGCGTGTGTTGGTTTCGGTGTGTGGCGTGCTGTGTGTCACTCGGACGGCGTCGGAGGACCACGTGGTGCATGGCTCGGTTTCTTTTCCTGATTGTCGGCAGCTGTGTATCTGTCCCTCGGCAGCTACAGGAATTATCCAAGTTGTTCGCAAGGCGTGAAGGTTTCAGGAGCGTTCCAAGGGCATTTCTTTGGATAGTGGAGTTGTGTGTGTGTGTTGGTGTGTAGCGGGCAAGTCCGTGACTCGTTCCTGGCGTCGGGGGTGGGGGTGGGGTGTTTGATGTGCCCTCGTGACGTGGGCTTGTGTGAAGTGTTGGGGTGTGCCGGAAGTGCCTTGTGCCGACTCGGGGTGGTGAGTGGTGCGCATCTGTTCCTAGTTGTGCGTTTAGTGTCAGCAGGCGGGTCGCTTGAAGGAGTCAAGCTGCGAATGCTAGGTAAAAGCCACAAAGGAAGCCTTTCCCTCCTTTCTCCGGGAGCATTTTCTTGAGCATTTAGGAGCACACCACCGGTCTGTGTGGGTGGATGGATGAAGCAAGCATATTTGGGCATCGTTGTGTGTGTGTGTGGGGGGGGGGGGGGGTGACTCTGTGAATTGTGAGTGGAGCTTCCGGAGCTGTGGGCCCTTGTGTGTGTGCACCGAGCCTGGTCATCCTGAACCGTTGCGTCACTCCTAATCAGGTCGGCCCACTGGTTAGGGCCAAAGCATCCCTGTGAACATTGGTGATGTGCAGATAGGTTGGGGGTGTCTGTTAGGTGGGTGGAGACTCCTTCAGCACCTGCGGTCCTGGCATCTGGGTCTCAAGTGGGATGGCCTGGTGGGCATCGATGGCTGTCGGTGCAGAACCTTCACCAGCGTGTTGTTGGTGTGATGGGGATTCCTGGACGGGAGGTCGGAAGGTCTGCTCTCCCGGGCAAGTCAGCCGGGCAGCTACGGGCACTGCTGTCTCTTCTGGGGCATGGCTGGGAGGCAACGACACCCTCCACGTGGGTTCCAGGTGGTGACGGTCTGTAGAACCATGTATCTGCGAGAGCAGCTGCCCCAGGTGGTGGGGGATTTTGGCGGTCATGCTGCTCAGCCGTGTCACTAGTTCTCAACCAGCTCATCTCAGTGGAAGCCTGAGTCCTCGGTGCTCGGCAGGACCTCTGGGGGCGGGGTGGGGGGGTCAGTGAACTGACAAGGCTGGAGTTGGGAGGCTTTGTCCCTGCAGAAGGGCTGGGGGCTGAGACCCGGAGAGACTGGGATGTTGTGCTCTGGGTAGGTATGGCTGTGATGTTCCAGAACCCTATAGGGTATGCTCTCTTTTCTTTTCTGAAGGTTCAGGATGCTCCTAGTCCTGGGAAGCTTATCTCAGCTTCATGTTTCTCTGATGGGATGACCTGATGCTCTTTTTCTCCGTCCACATGGACCTGCAGACCCACCAGAGGGTTCAATCAATATGGCCACCAGCTGACCACATACACAGCTGCCTCCCCTGTCTCTTGGACCCACCCAAGCCTTTCTGGGCCTTCCTTATGGGGAGTCTCCCACTGGCCTTTTCTCCCTCGTGGTGGATCTCCCTCCAGCAAAAGGTGCCGACGTCACCTTCTTGAATGCCCCAATACCACCTCTCTTAGCACTAGCGGATTCCTAGTGGCTCTCACTGCCTCCTTTGTAACCTATCCCCAATAAAGGGACAGTACGGTATGTTAATTGCATTGTGTTTTGTTGGCAAAATGGACCTTTGCCTGTTTTTTGTATTTTAAAACGTTTTATGTTCTAAAAAGAACATGATGTAACACATGCAAGGTAGACGTTCTTGGGTTTCTTTAATTTGTTTTGTTTTTGATAGGGGAAGATGTAGACCCTGAGCTTTAGGGGAGAAGAACAGGAGTGTCTCGATATCCCAAACCAGCACTGAAAACGCCCCACTCACGTGGAATGGATGGAAATGTCTGGAATGGCTGAGGCCGATCACAGCTGGTTGTTCTGGGGCCACTGGTGTTTTGGAGTGTACGTTACGGCACGTACCCTGTGTTCCCCCATCTCTCCCTGGGCAGAAGCGATCCTCTGTTCCGCACGGAGCGGCCCCTTTGGCCAGGCCATTAGGAGCTCCCACCCCTTCGACTTCGCAGCAGTTGGTGGGGATAAAGGAGCCGAACGCTCTCATCCACACTGGGATTTGGGGGCTCAGGAGCCCTGCAGCAACACAGGAGTGGGTCTGAGGACACCCAAAAGGTGGCTCCACAAAGGGGGCTGCTCTGATGTCTGCTGTAGGAGCTGCGCGTCCAAGGGCTTACAGCCTGCCGAGACTGGGAAAAGCAGAATGGGGTCAGTGGGACTAGGAACAGAGCAGGGAGAGGATGGGAATCAGGACGGGGCTGGAGGCAGGCTTTGCCTCTGCTGGGCGAGGAGGAGGGAGCAAGTCAGGGGATGAATTCCGCCACCCTCATCCCCCCGCCAGACCCTGCTCCTGTGGCTGCTCCTGGTTAGGGACCCTGAGAGAATGTCAGCTTGGAGGTCAGCGGTCTAGCTCCTTCCCGAGGCTCACTCACGCTTTAAAGGACAAACGTGTCCACGGTGCACCCTGGTTAGAAATGCAGCGGTTAAGGAAGCTCAAGGCCTCTTCCTTGGGAGCGCCCCAGAAACAAAATTAGAAACAGTAACTGGTTTTTAATAAGTTGTATATCGGTGCTTGTAGCCTCTCCTCCTCCCATGTGCAGAGATCAGAGTTTTTGGTCAAAGTGCTGACTGGACATTGGCTAATGCTGTGCGTGTGTGTGTGTGTCCGTGTCCGTGTCCGTGATGCAGCTCTGTGTTTAGTATCTGTTTTCTCCACTGGAAAGTAAGAGCCAGAAGAGGAGTCTTTACCGTGCCTGGTAAATACTTCTTATAGCTTGGATTCTTCAGAAAACAGACCTGAACACGGAGTTTAGGGAACAGGATGTTTACTAAACAGCACCCTTGAGGGAAGAAACAGAAAGCAGGATTGGACCCATTGATGTCTCCCCCAAACTCCAGCACAGCCTGTGCTTCCCCCACTGAACTCTCTTTCAGAGCTGTCTGCCCTCATTGGAGGAATCCGGCCAGGCCGCCATCAACCGTGGGACGTATGCCTTCCTGGAAAGGGGATGGCCCGTGGTGAGGCCACCGTGTGTAGCTGGGCAGTCCCGGAAGGAGCCGGGAGTTGACACTGCCTCCCGAAGGCACCCTTGTCAGCGGGGGACACAGGACCTTCCCTGAAAAGAGGTGCAGGTGATACTTGCCATTGTCCCCAAACTCATCCCCATCGCAGTTTCTATATGTAGATTCTGAGTGTGTGAGTGTCTTCAAGGTGGTGGAAACTGTGTAAGTGCGCATCGGTGTTGTGAGTATTGTGAATGTTTGTGCGAGCATGGAGTTTTTGTGTGTGAAGTTGGGGAGTGTGTAGGTTTGCGCTTGTGTCTGGGTGGTGGGGGGGGAGGGGTTGGATGGCCCTTGCATGTTGTGCTGAGGATTGTTGGGGGTCCCGAGCTGGTAGATTGTATTAAGAACCAGTCTTGTATTAAGACCTCCTTCAGCAGGTCATACCCACGCGGCCTCAGCAGGGAGCTCCCTCAGCACCTGAGCAACACCGTGGGGAAGTGAAAAGCACAGGGTGGTTTGATCGAACGCACAGTTTCAGCACACCCCCCTCCCTCCAAGGAAGGAGAGTCACAAGGTTTACTTCCTAGTACTGCCAGGTGGTTGGGGTGGAGGTTGCTCGCTTTTCCCGGGCTCAGCTCTGGAGGGTTACTTTCCAAGGTGCCCTCGGAAAAGCAGAGTGGGAGCTTGGGGTGGGAAGTCTAAGCTCAGGCCCTTATGGAAATGTCCAGACTGGGTGTGAGCAGGCTGTCCTGCTGTAGACACGCGGGCAGCACCTCGTGAGGGCGGTTTTCTCATTGTGAGACTGGAGCTCTGTACGCGTGTGTGCCAGTGACGTGAGGGTGTGTATGCGCTGGGGTTGTGTGAATTCCTGTGAATATTCAGGGTGTTTGCAGGAAGTTTGTGTGGTGTGTTGAGTGTATATAGTACAGGCTGAGTTGTGTGTGAATTCAGTGTTTAGTGAGTCATCTTTTTCTTTAAAAACTTACTTAAATTCTGGCTAGTTAACATGCAGTGCAGTATTGGTTTCAGGAGTAGAATTCAGTGATTCATCCCTTATGTCTAACACCCAGGGCTCATCCAGAGTGCCCTCCTTAATACTCATCACCCATTTACCCCACCCCCGTCAACCCTCAGTTTGGTTCTCTGTGTTTAAGAGTCTCTTATGGTTTCCCTCCCTGTGTATTTTCCCCCCTCCCATATGTTCATCTGTTTTGCTTCTTAAATTCCACATATGAGTGAAATCATAGTAATCTAATATATACATTTGAGGATTGGGGGTTGCTTATGTATGTGTCTGGGTGCATGTGCACTTGGGACATGAAAGGTCGCATATGTGTATGTTTCTATTTGTAAGGGGTCCGTGGTGTGTTTGAGGAATTTTGAAGGGTTCTTGTGTATTTGAGAGGTTTAAGGGGTTGGTTCTATATATTCAGTACTTTTTTTTTTCTGGAGGCCTCGGGTTGGGACAGCGGTTGGGGGGACTGTTGTATGTGTGTGTGTGTTGTGTTTGGAAGGAGGCTGGGGAGAAGCAATGTGAATGAGAACAAAGAAGGTTGTGGAACAACTTGTGGGTATATGGGGGTATGAGATAGTTTGGGGTAATTTTAAGGATGTGTAGGGATTGTGTATGTGTGATTTGGGGGGGCAAGGAGAGCTGTGTGTATACAGGTGGTGTGGAATGGTGTGTGGGTGGGTGTGGGTGCGTGTGGTTTGGCTGGGTGGTGTGGCTGGTTGTGTGCATTTTGAGACTGGTGAATATGTGTATGTGCGTTTCAGAAGAGGCAGAGATATGCATTTTAATGCTTCATGTGTTGGTTTTGTGTGTATTTGCAATATCAGTGTTATACCTGTATTCATGCATCCTGTCAGGGTAAGAATTTAGGGAGTGGAGGGATGTGGGAGATTGGGGTTGTTAGTGTATTGGGGTGTTTTGAGTTGTGTGTGCAGAATTGAGGGGTGTAGACATGGTATTTATAGGTTCTCAAGAGGGAGATGGGTGTACGTTTGTATCAGGGTGGTAAGGTCATTGTTTTTTTGGGGGAGTGACCATTTAGGAGAAGGTAGGAAACCCTGTCTGTGTCTGTCTGAGGGTATTTATGTATTTGAGCTTCGAAGGCATACCTATGTGGATGTTCACAGCTCTAGGGGACTGTATGTGGTATATGTGGGATTAGAGGATTGTGTCTAACATTGAGGAGTATGTGAGTTTGGTTTTAATGTATTCAGTTATTGTTGGAGGGTTTGTGTGCATTGCATTGGGGGTTTTATGAGGTTGAGTGGATTTTTTGGGGATACGGGGATGGTTGGAAGTGCATTTTTTTAATTAAAAATTTTTAAATGTATGTTTGTTTTTGAGAGAGACAGAAGGAGGCAGAGTGTGAGCGGGAGAGGGACAGACAGAGAGGGAGACACAGAATCCGAGCAGCCTCCAGGCTCTGAGTTGTCAACAAAGAGTCCGACACAGGGCTTGATCCCATGGACTGCAGGATCATGACCTGAGCCGAAGTCGGATGCTTAACTGACTGAGCCACCCAGGTTCCCTGGGAGTGCATTATTTTATTGAAGACCATAGCTGTAATTTTATTGGGGCTGGGGGTTTATGTATATTTGGGGCATGAGGGTTCTGGGTACACAACCAGGCACCTGATAGGTAGAGGGTTTGTGTGTTTGAGGATGTGTGGAGCTCTGTGGGCCTGTTTGATGGTGGCACAGATCACTGTGACTGGGTGGAGTGTCTGTTGGCCTGGGAGTGGGATTTGGGGCTGTATTGGTGGCTGTAAGTCTCCCCCATGTGTACTGACCCTTGTTTGTTCTGACCTTCTGTGACTTGCCGTCATCCTGTCTCTCCTCTAGGGCAGCCATTCCCCCTGGAATTGTCAGCAGTCTTCTCATTTTCACCTGGATTGGTCTATTGGTCTGGGAATATCACTTCTGCTGGTGGCTGGATGCAGAATGGGGCTGAGTCCCCCAGGAGTCCTGTCCTCAGTGGGGTGGCTGCTAGGTCAGGACTTGCCCTCCAGGAAGTCAGACATGACCAGTCCTCTCCAGAATGTGCTGGCAGGACTGACCTATTGGATGGACTCTGCTAGGAGAAAAGTAGACCCAGACCATTCCTGAGAGAGAAACCTGTTTCCTCCCTTGGGTGGCTCCCAGTGGAGCAGGCATGGCATAGAACTTCAATAGCCTGGCTGTAAAATTATAAACGGTGACCTTTTTAGAATGCAACATGTTTCCCGTTATCCAAATATTGACAGCCAAAACTCTTGGTGTCCTAAACTGTTGAAGAAAGAGCAGAGCCAAACTGAGTGCCCAGCTGTGTTTATCAGGCTCCATTGAAAATGCAAATTTGCATCATCACTGCATCACTTGAGTTTCTAGTGTGTGCAAGGCCCTGTGTGGAGTACTTGCACATGCATGTATTCCAAATCCATAAAAACCCCACTAGGTGGAAACATTAATTGTTTCACTTTGGCAGGTGATGAAGTTGATGTTCAGAGGTGGGCAATCATGATGAAGCACCTTGTATGTGCCAGAATATCAGTCATACTTGTTAACCCCTCCCAACAAACTAAACATAACCCTGATCAATGCATCCGGATGCCAGGCTCTGAAGACACAAAGTAGATCCCAGCAGCAGAATCTGTTTTTATCTAGTAGTTTCAGGTCTTAAGTCTTTTTTATCCATTTGAAGTTTTTTTTGTGATGGAAGTTGAATAAGGGACCAGTTTCACTCTTAAGCATGTTTTCCCATCACCATTTATTAGAGACTACCCTTTCCCCACTTTGAGTTCTTGGAATCCTTCTTGAAGATCACACTATAGATGGATGTATTTCTGGGCTCTTGGGTCCATTTACCTGTATGTCTATATGGCAGTACTGTATTATTTTGATTATTGTAGCTTTGTAATCTATTTTGAAATCAGGAAATGTGATGCCTCAGGCTTTGCTCTTGTTCAAAATTGTTTTGGCTCTTCAGGATCTGTGGTTCCCTATAAATTTTTGGATTGTTTTTCTATTTCTGTAAAGATTCCATTGGAATTTTAATAGGGATTGCGTGAAATCGATAGGGCACTTTAGGCAGTATGGGCATTTAAACAATATTTTTTTGGATTCTATATTGTTTCTTTCTGCTCTGATCTTTATTTTTCCTCTTATTCTGCTGGCCTTGGGGTTTCTTTGTCGTTCTGCTTCTAGTTCGTTTAGGTGTGCTGTTAGATTTTGTATTTGGGATTTTTCTTGTTTCTTGAGATAGGCCTGAATTGCAGTGTATTTTCCTCTTAGGACTTGAGGCATCACTTTTTATTGCATCCTCTTTCCCTTCTGATTTTCTTGATTCGAGTCCTTTTTACTTAATTAATGTAGTTACGGGTGTGTTGAATTTATCTTTTCAAGAATCACCACTTAGTTTTTTAAAACTTTTTCTGCTGTTTTTTCTGTTCTTTACTTGATATAGTTCTGTTTTAATCTGTACTATTTCCTTCCTTCTTCCAACTTGAGGATTATGTTTTTCTTTTTTTCCTTAGGTCCTTGAGGTGTAAAGGTAGGTTGTTTATTTGAGGTCCTTTTTATTTTATTTTTTTGATATAGGCATTTATGACTATAAACTTCCATCTTAGTACTTACTGCCTTTGCTGCATCCTGTGAGTTTGGGTGTGCTGTGTTTCTTTGAGTTTGTCTTGATACACTTTTTCAATTCCCTTCTGATTTCCTCTCTGAGCAAATGGTTGTTCAAGAGTGGGCTGTTGAGTTTCTACATTAGTGAATTTGTTTTGTTCGTTTGTTTGTTTTTGCTGCTAGTGATTTCTAGTTTCATTCCCTTGTGGTCAGAAAAGATCCTTTGAATAATTTTGATCTTCTTAATTTAAGATCTGTGTGTGGCTTAACGTATTATTTATCCTGGAAAGCGTTGCTTGTGTACTAGAAAAGAATCTTTGCTGCTGTTGGATGGAATATGAGTTCTGTGTATGTCTATAAGGTCCATTTGATCTATACTATTGTTCAAGTCAACTATTTCTTTACTGATTTTCTGTCTGGATATTCTATGTTATTATAAGTGAGTTTTTGAAGTCCCCTAACATCATTATAGTGCAATATAATACGTCAGCATTTATTTTATATGTTTAGGTGCTTGGATATTGGGTGTACATATGGTTGTTATATCTTCCCGTTAAATGGACTCTTTAATCATCATATACAGACCTTTATGGTCTACAGAAAGTTTTTGACTTAAGATCTATTTTGTATAAAACTCCTGGTTGTTTTTTGTTTTTTTGGGGTTTTTTTGGTATAAAAACTCCTAGTTTGTTTTGGTTACTATTTGAATGGGGTATTATATCCTTTTCCATCCCATAACTGTGAGTCTATATAGGTTTGAATATAAATGAATATCTTGTAAGTAGTGTATACATGTCATCCTTGAACTGCATGAATTTGAACTACGTGGGTCCATTTTTTGTCCACATTCTTGCCAACACCTGTTTCTTGTGTTGTTGATTTTAGCCATTCTGACAGGTGTGAGGTGATATTGTAATTTTCATTTTCATTTCCCTGATGATGAGTGATGATGAGCATCTTTTCACGTTGGCTATTTGGATTTCTTTGGAGAAATGTCTGTTCATGTTTTGGGCCCATTTTTTATTTATTTATTTATTTATTTATTTATTTATTTATTTATTTTTAATTTTTTTTTTTCAACGTTTATTTATTTTTTGGGGGACAGAGAGACTGAGCATGAATGGGGGAGGGGCAGAGAGAGAGGGAGACACAGAATCGGAAACAGGCTCCAGGCTCTGAGCCATCAGCCCAGAGCCCGACGCAGGGCTCGAACTCACGGACCGCGAGATCGTGACCTGGCTGAAGTCGGACACTTAACCGACTGCGCCACCCAGGCGCCCCTGGGCCCATTTTTTAAATATTAAGCTTATTTAAATTCAAGTTAGTTAACATACCGTGAAGTACTGGTTTCAGGAGTAGAACCCAGTATGATTTATCACTTACATATGACACCCAGTGCTCATCCCAACAAGTACCCTTCTTAATGCCCATCACCCATTTAGTCCATTCCCCCCCAGCTTCCCTCTGTTAACCCCCAGTTCTCTGCTATGGTTTGCCTCCCTCTATTGTTCCTTCCCTTCCCCTATGTTGATCTGTTATGTTTCTGAAATTCCACATAGAAGTGAAATCATATGATACTTGTCTTTCTCTGCCTGACATTTACTTACCAGATACACTCTAGTTCCATCAGCGTTGTTGCAGGTGTCCAGATTTCATTCTTTTTCATCGCTGAGTAATACTCCATTGTGTGTATGTGTATATACGCATCTTCCATATCCAGCAGTCAGTGGACATTTGGGCTCTTTCCATAATTTGGCTGTTGTTGATAATGCAGCTATAAACATTGGGGTGCGTGTGCCCCTTTGAATCAGCATTTTTGTGTCCTTTGGATAAATACTTAGTAGTGCAATTGCTGGGTTGTAGGGTAGTTCTGTTTTTAATTTTTTGAGGAGCCTCCATACTGTTTTCCAGTTTGCTTTCCCATCAACAGTGCAAAAGTGTTCTCCTCTTTCTGCATCCTCACCAACATCTGTTGTTTCCTGAGTTAATTTTAGCCATTCTGACAGGTGTGAGGTGGTATCTTGGGTTATTTGCTTTTTGGGTGTTGAGTTTTATAAATTCTTTATATGTGTTGGATGCTAATCCTGTATTGGATATGTCATTTGCAAATATCTTCTTTTTTTCTTCATATTTTAACGTTTATTTTTGAGACAGAGAGCACAAGCAGGGGAGGGCAGAGAGAGGGAGACACAGAATCCAAAGCAGGATCCGGGCTCTGAGCTGTCAGCACAGAGCCTGACGCGGGGCTCAATTCATGGACTGCAAGATCATGACCTGACCCAAAGTCGGATGCTTAACTGAGTCATCCAGGTGCCTCAAAACCCACAATATTTGAATAAAGCCATCCCCCAGTGAATTCAGATATAAAGTTTGTTTAAATACTTCTTTGGGGAAGGCAATACCACGCTGCTACTCAACTAAAAGAAACATTTTTACAGTCTTGACGTCTTTTATTTTTTTTACATTTATCACGCCATGAATTCATAGGGAATGGGCTCCAACAGCTCAGGCTCCTTTCCATTGTTCTCACAAAGTATGCTTCTCTGGGTGGGGCAGGCTGGCGCTTCAGTTGAACCCAAGTACCTTTCTCCTTGGCTTCCTTCTTTTTCTGATCATTTTCCTTCACACACTTCAGGAAGCTGTCTCGGCTCTTTGAGTGCTTAATGTGCTCGATACCTAAATTAATTCTCTTCGCAAGAATCTTGCCCTTGTTTGTTTACAACAGTGCCAACAGCATGCTGGGTAACATTGTAGACTCTTCCAGTTTTGCCATGGTAACATTTGTGGGGCATTCCTTTTTGAACAGTGCCCATTCCCTTGATGTCCACAATATCACCTTTCTTGTAGATTCGCATGTATGTTGCCAAAGGAACAACTCCATGTTTTCTAAAAGGCCTAGAGAACGTATAGCGAGTACCTCTCCTCTTTCCCTTTGTGTTGGTCATTTTGGCGAATTACTGGAAGATGGCGGTTCTGGCCGAAAGGCAAATATCTTCTATTCTAAATGTTGTCTTTTAGTTTTGTTGGTTTTTTTCCTTCATGTGCTGAAGATTTTCATTTTGATATAGTTCCAGTAGTTTACTTTTGCTTTTATTTCCCTTTCCTCAAGAGGTATATCTAGAAAGAAGCTGCTATGGCCTATGTCAAAGAAAATACTGCCTATATTCTCTTCTAGGATTTTTAAGGTTTCAGGTCCCACATTTAGGTCTTTAATCCATTTTGAAATCATTTTTATGTATGGCGTAAGAAGATGGTCCAGTTACGTTCTTTTGCATGTTGAGCCCAGTTTTCCCAACACTGTTTGTTGAAGAGACTGTGTTTTCCTATTGGATGTTCCTTCTTGCTTTGTCAAAGATTAATCGACTGTATAGTTGTGTGTTTATTTCTGGGTTTATGTGTCTCTTTTTATGCCAGTACCATACTGTTTTGATTACTATAGTTTTTTGATAGAACTTAAAGTCCAGATTGGCAATGCCCTCCAGCTTTGATTTTATTTTTCAAGATTGGTGTGACTGTTCAGGGTGTTTTGTGGTTCAATACAAATTTTAGGACTGTTTGTTCTAGTCCCGTAAAAAATGCTATTAGTATTTTGATAGGGACTGCATTAAATGTATAGATTGCTTTGAGTAGTATGGACATTTTAACAGTATTTGCAGATGACATGATGCTGCATACAGAAAATCCTAAAGACTCCACTGAAAAACTGCTACAGCTGATAAATGAATTCAGTAAATTTGCAGGATACAAAATAAACGTGCAAAAATCTGTTGCATGTCTATACACCAAGTGTGGGAGATGCAGGAGAGAAGCATCAAAGGAAAAGACTTCAAAACGGAAGGGCTGGAGAAGGTGCAAGGCCTTAGGACATGTTTACACAGCTGAACATGGCTGCGACTAGTAAGGAACGCCTAAAGCCATTAACATTGTCCAGGGCCAGATCCTCCTTCACAGCTGACACTTCCTACTGTTATAGAAACCAATTAACTCGAAATTCAACCTTGAAAAACTAAACCATTAGATTGATTAACACACTTGCTTAGCTGACTTTATGCACGTAGTCGTTATCGATTATCCTAATAAAAAGAAGCTTCATTGTGGAGTCAGGGCCTCATTCCGACTTGAGTATGAGGACCTTCACTTAACTGCACTTTGTTTGCAGACTCATCTTTTGCGACTCCGGCCATACTCCTTGCAACGACCAACAAGGAAGCATCAGAAAGAGAAATTAAGAAAACAGTCCCATTGACAGTTGTAGCCAAACTAATAAGATACCTAGGAGTAAATCTTACCAAAGAGGTGAAAGACCTGTACTTTCACCTGTACTGTGAAAACTATAAAACACTGATGAAATAAATTGAAGATGACACAAAAAATGCAAAGACATTCTGTGCTCATGGATTGGAAGAAAAATATTGTTAAAATGCACTGACTGATTTTTTAGGGACTCTTGGGTGGGTTAGTCGATTGGGCATCTGACTTTGGCTCAGATCATGATCTCGCAGCTCATGAGTTCGAAGCCTGCAGTGGGCTCTGAGCTGGCGGTTTGGAGCCTGGAGCCTGCTTCGGATTCTGTGACTCCTCTCTCTGCCCCTACCCCACTCCTTCTGTCTCTCTTTCTTTCTCTCTCTCTCTCCTTCAGTGACTCTGTCTCTCTCTGCCCCTGTCCCTCTCATTCTCTCTTTCTCTCTCTCAAAAATAAATAAGCATTAAATTTTTTTTTAATGTCTTGACTAATTTTTTTACAGAAATACTTATTTTTACTTCCTTTGTGTTTTCCTGACTCCATACTGTCATTTTTGTTGTTTGCTTTCTACTCAGAGTTCCCTTTAATATTTCTTGACGGGCTGGTTTAGTGGTCATGAACTCCTTTAGTTTTTGTTTGGCTGGGAAACTCTATCTTTCCTTCTGTTCTGAATGATAGCCTTCCTAGATAGAGTATTCTTGGCTACAATTTTTTCCCATTCACACGTTGAGTATATCATGCGACTCCCTTCTTGCTTGGAAAGTTTCTGTTGAAAAATCCCCTAATAGCCTTATGAGGGTTCTCTTGTTTGTTACTGTCTACTTTTGTCTTGCTGTTTTTAAAATATCTCTTTTTATCACTATAGTTTGACAATTATATATCTTGGAGCGAATCTGCTTTTGTTGATTTTGTTGGGGGTTCCCTGTGCCTCCTGCATCTGGATATGTTTCCTTTCCCAGATTAGGGAAGTGTTCAGCTTTATTTCTTCAAATACATTTTCTGTCCCCTTACGTTCTTCTAGGATGCCTATAATGTGAATATTGCTATGCTTGATGGAGTCACTGAGTTCCCTGAGTGCCTTCTTGTTTTGCATAAGTCTTTTTTTCTCCCTTTTGTTCAGTTTGATTACTTTTTGTTACTCTGTCTTCTAGGTCATTATGTTCCCCTGCTTCTTCCAGCCTGCCATTCATTCTATTGTGTTTCTCTCATTTGTTTATTGAACAATTTGTCTCTCTGTTACTCCTTATCTCTGTGTTAATGGTCTCACTCATGTCTTCCACTCTTTTCTCAAGCCCAGTAAGTATCCTTATGATCACTGCTGTAAATACTCCCATCAGGCATGTTACTTATATTTGTTTTGCTTAGGTCTTCAGCTGTGGCCTTGTCCTGTTGCTTCATTTGGGATAAATTCCTCTGTCTCTTCATTTTGCTTATGTCTCTGTGCCTGTTTCTGTTTATTAGGCAAGTCAGCTGAGTCTCCTGTTCTTGAGGGGAATGGCCTCATGAAGAAGAGGTGCTGTAGTGCCCTGCAGTATAGTGTCACCTGTTCCCCAGGACCTGGTGCTTCCGGGAGTGCCTCTAAGGTATGCTGTTTGCGCTGTGCTATTGAGTACGGGCTGCTTTATTCTTCGCGCCAGTTACTTGCAGACTCTTTGCCTGCTGTGGGCAGTGTTTGGTTCCTGGCTTGAATGTGGCGAGTTTTAACTGGGTGCTCCCTGCTCTGCTTGTGGAATGAGACCTGTTGCCACTGCCATGGGAACCAAGACTCTGCAAACCTCCTGATTGGGAGATACATGTGAGCAGGGGTTTGGGCAGGTCTTCATGAGGAGGGGGCCTGCCAAGCTGGGAATGAGGCTGTTGACTGGAAGAGTGGTCGTATCAGAGGGTGTGGGGGTGGGAGTTGGTGTAAACAAGTTAGGTTGTGAGTGCTGATACTGCACTGGTTCCTACAGTTTGCCCTGTGCTTTTGCTAAGGGGTAGAGGAGGGAAATGGCTCTGGCCAGTTCCTTTGTTCCCAGAATGTTCCATGAATGCTGCCTCTCTGAGATGTGCTCTAAAATGAGCACATAACCTCCCCACTGTGTGCCCCAGGCACTCTTCAGATTCCTGTTTTTTTTTTCTTTTTCTCTTTTATTTATTTAAATTCAAGTATTGGCATACAATGTAGGCTTGGTATCAGGAATAGAATCCAGTGATTCCGCACTTAGGTATGACACCCAGTGATCATCACAAACAAGTGCCTTCCTTAATACCCACCACCCATTTAGCTCATCCTCCACCTCCCCTTCAACAACCCTCAGTCTGTTCTCTGTATTTAGAGTCTCTTATGGTTTGTCTCCTCCCCTCCCCGTTTTTTCTTATTTTTCCTTCCTTTCCCCTATGTTCATCTGTTGTGTTTCTTAAAGTCCACATAGGAGTGAAATCATAGATATTTGTCTTTCTCTGCCTGACTTATTTTGCTTAGCATAATACACTCTAGTTCCATCCACATTATTGGAAATGGAAGGTTTCATTCTCTTTGATTGCCAAGTAGTATTCCATTGTGCATATATGTGTATGTATGTGTATGTATATGTATGTAGGTATGTATATATACATACATACACACCACATCTTCCTTATCCATTCATCAGTTGATAGACATTGGGGCTCTTCCCATAATTTGGCTATTGTTGATAGTGCTGTTATAAACATTGTGGGTGCATGTGCCCCTTTGAATCGGCACTTTTGTACCCTTTGGGTAAATACCTAATACTGCAATTTCTGGATTGTAGGATAGTTCTATTTTTAATTTTTTGAGAAACCTCCATACTGTTTTCCAGAGTGGCTGCACCGGTTTGCATTCTTACCAACAGGGAAAAGTGTTCCCCTTTTTCTGTGTCCTCACCAATATTGGTGGTTTCCTGAGTTGTTAATTTTAGCCATCTGACAGGTGTGTGGTGGTATCTCATTGTGGTTTTGATTTGTATTTCCCCAATTATGAGTGATGTTGAGCATCTTTTCGTGTGTCTGTTAGCAATCTGGACGTCTTCTTTGGAAAAGTGTTCGTGTCTTCTGCCCATTTCTTCACTGCATTATTTGTTTTTTGGGCGTTGAGTTCTTTATAAATTCTTTATAAATTTTGAAAACTAACCCTTTATCTGAGATGTAATTTGCATATATCTTCTCCCATTCCATAGCTGCCTTTTAGTTTTGTTGATTGTTTACTGTGCAGAAGCCTTTTATCTCGATGAGGTCCCAATTGTTCATTTTTGCTTTTGTTTCCCTTGCCTCTGGAGACATGTCTAGTAAGAATTTCCTGCGGCCATAATCGAAGAGGATGCTGTCTATTTTCTCCTATAGGATTTTGATTATTTCCGGTCTCACATTTAGGTTTTTCATACATTTTGAATTTATCTTTGTGTATAATGTAAGAAAGTGCTCCAGTTTCAGTTGTCTGCATGTTGCTGTCCAGTTTTCCCAGCACCATTTGTTGAAGAGACTGTCTTTTTCCCATTGGATCTTCTTTCTTGCTTTGTTGAGGATTAGTTGGCCATATGTCTGTGGGTCCATTTCTGGGTTTTCTGTTCTGGTCCATTGATCTATGTGTTTGTTTTTGTGTCCATACCATACTGTCTTGATGATTATAGGTTTGTAATACAGCTAGAAGTCTGGAATTGTGATGCCTCCAGCTTTGGTTTTCATTTTCATCACAACTTTGGCTATTTGGGGTCTTTTCTGGTTCCATACAAGTTTTAGGACTGTTCTAGCTCTGTGAAGAATGCTGGTGGTATTTTGATAGGGATTGTGTTGAATGTGTAGATTGCTTTGGATAGTATCGACATTTTAACAGTATTTGTTCTTCCATGAGTATGGAATGCTTTTCCATTTATTTGTGTCTTCAATTTCTTTCATAAGCTTTCTATAGTTTTCAGTATACAGACCTTTTACCTCTTTGATTAGGTTTACTCCTAGGTATCTTACGGGTTTTGGTGCAATTGTAGATGGGATTGATTCCTCAATTTCTCTTTCTATTGCTTCATTGTTGATGTATAGAAATGCAACTGCTTTCTGTATGTTGATTTTATATTTTGTGACTTTGCTGAATTCACATATCATTTCTACCAGTTTTTTGGTGGAATCTTTTGGGTTTTCCATAGTGTCATGCCATCTGAGAAGAGCGAGAGTTTGACTTACTCCTTGCCAGTTTGGATGACTTTTGTTTATTTTTGTTTGATTGCTGAGACTAGGACTTTCAGTATGATACTGACAACAGTGGTGGGAGTGGCCATCCCTGTTGTGTTCCTGATTTTAGGGGGAAGGCTGTCAGTTTTTCCGCATTGAGGATGATATTAGCTGTGGGCCTTTCATATGTGGCTTTTATGATCTTAAGGTATGTTCTTTCTATCCCTACATTCTTGAGGCTTTTTATCAAGAAAGGATGATGGGGGTGCCTGGGTGGCTCAGTCTGTTAAGCGTCTTACTTTGGCTCAGGTCATGATATCACAGTTCATGAGTTCGAGCCCTGCGTTGGGCTCTGTGCTGACAGCACAGAGCTCAGAGCCTACTTCAGATTCTGTGTCTCCCTCTCTCTCTACCCCTCCCTTACTCACACTCTTGTCTCTCTCTCTCTCTCTCTCTCTCTCTCTCTCTCTAAGATAAATAAACATTTAAAAAATAAAAATAAATAAAAATTTTTTAAAAAGATGATGATAAAGAGGTCGGAAGGAGTTTATTTTTTTAATTTACATCCACGTCAGTTAGCATATAGTGCAACGATGATTTCAGGAGTAGATTCCCTAATGCCCCTAAAGCATTTATCCCATCCCCTCCCACACCCCCTCCAGTAACTGTTCTCCATATTTAAGAGTCTCTTATGTTTTTGTCCCCCTCCCTGTTTTTATATTATTTTTGCTGCCCTTCCCTTATGTTCATCTGTTTTGTATCTTAAAGTCCTCATATGAGTGAAGTTATATGATATTTGTCTTTCTCTGACTGAGTAATTTCGCTTAGCATAATACCCTCTAGCTCCATCCACATAGTTGCGAATGGCAAGATTTCATTGTTTTTGATTGCTGAGTGATACTCCATTATATATGTGTGTGTGTGTATATATATATATACACACACCAAATCTTCTTTATTCATTCATCCATTGTTGGACATTGGGCTCTTTCCATACTTTGGCTCTTGTTGATAGTGCTGCTATAAACATGGGGGTGCAGGTGCCCCTTCAAAACAGCATACCTGTACCTGTTGGATAAATACCAAGTAGTGCAATTGCTGGGTCGTAGGGTAGTTCTATTTTTAATTTTTTGAGGAACCTCCAGACTGTTTTCCAGAGTGGGTACACCAGTTTGCATTCCCACTAGCAGTGCAGAAGAGATCCTCTTTCTTTGCATCCTTGCCAACATCTGTTGTTGCCTGATTGTTAATGTTAGCCATTTTGACAGGTGTGAGGTGGTATCTCATTGTGGTTTTGATTTGTGTTTCCCTGATGATGAGTGATGCTGAGCATTTTTTCATGTATCATTTGGCCATCTGGATGTCTTCTTTGGAGAAGTGTGTTCATGTCTTCTGCCCATTTCTTCACTGGATTATTTGTTTTTTGGGTGTTGAGTTTGATAATTTCTTTATAGATTTTGGATACTAACCCTTTATCTGATATGTCATTTGCAGATATCTTCTCCCATTCCGTTGGTTGCCTTTTAGTTTTGCTGATCATTTCCTTTGCTGTGCAGAAGCTTTTTATTTTGATGAGGTCCCAGTAGTTCATTTTTGCTTTTGTTTCCCTCGCCTCCAGAGACGTGTTGAGTAAGAAGTTGCTGCGGCCAAGGTCAAAGAGATTTTTGACTGCTTTCTCCTCAAGGGTTTTGATGGCTTCCTGTCTTACCTTTAGGTCGTCATTCATTTTGAGTTTATTTTTGTGTATGGTGTAAGAAAGACGTCCAGGTTCATTTTTCTGCATGTCACTGTCCAGTTTTCTCAGCACCACTTGCTGAAGAGACTGTCTTTATTCCATTGGATATTCTTTCCTGCTTTGTCAAAGATTGGTTGGCCATATGTTTGTGGGTCCATTTCTGGGTTCTGTCTTCTGTTCCATTGATCTGAGTGTCTGTTCTTGTGCTAGTACCATACTGTCTTGGTGATTGCAGCTTTGTAATACAGCGTGAAGTCCGTTTATCGTCATTGTCTTGAACTCTCTGTTGGGTAAGTCACTTATCTCCCATTTCATTAAGTCAGTTTCTAGAGATTTATCTCATTGCTTTGTTTGGAACATATTCCCATTTCTTCACTTGACTATCGGTGTGTGTTTTGTCTCACAGTCTTGAGTGATTGGCCTTGTTCGGGAGAAGCTCATCAGTCATCCTGGCCTGAGCTCCTCTGGTTTCTTAAACCTTTGTGATTGTTCCAGTTCCTGTCTTTGTTCTTGGTGGCTCCCTGTGGTGGAGGGTATGCCAAGAGTCATCAATTTCCCAAAGGCATGGGAAATGGCCACTTGCCTGTTCAGGTTCCCAGTAAACTATCAGTTGCCTAGAGAGTTTTGAGGCAAAATGTACTCAGGCACTCGTGAAAGCAGGCTCCTTCTTGTTTGCTCCCTTTGTCCAGTCAGTCAACCAATTATTGCTAAGATTCTCACTCATGGCTCAGAGGTAGGACTTGAGTGACCCTTCTCAGGGCCACTGATAAAAGATGACACTGTAGAAAAATTCTCTGGTCCCAATTCTGCAATGATTTTCGAACACTTCGAAATCTAGAGTCAAGAGTCTAGATGGCATCAAATTAGCCCAAATGTAACTTGGGAAGACTGGTCCTAGGAGGGAGTAAGAGCATTCCTTTAGACCCTGATCTCTGGCCGTTCCCGCATTAACTTCTGAGACAAACCCATCTCTGGACACGGATCACAGGCCTCAGAAGAGGGATGGCCTTCCACACGAGCAAGGACCTTAGCAGAGTGGGGGATATCATGCTTGTGTCTCTTGGAGTCTGCAGCCCGTGGACTTGGAGGTGTGCGGTGTGAGGTTTCATCGTTCTGCTGTGGCTGAGAAATAGCACGAAGGTGGCAACTGGCCACGAAGAGGTTGTGAAGGTTGAAGCTTCTCCCAAGAATATTACAAAATCTCGTCAAGAAGTTGAGTCTTTAAAAAAAAAAAAATCAGTTGAAATTCTTCGCTGTTTTGAAAAGGAGGGAGGGGAGGGCAAATCGTTCCCAGCCCACCTGTGTGACTGCCTCTGTCCGGCAGGATCAAAGGCAGAGCACAAGCCTCTAAGGAGACGTCCGTGCATCACACGTACTGAGCAGCCCGTGTATCAGCAGCTACACTAAGGAACCTAACCTGGCACAGGCAGTGCGTTCGGGAAACTCTGGGAGAGGAGGCGGGGAGGGAGGGGGCCCTTGGAGTGTTCCCCAGGTCTGCATTCTCCGCCCGATCTGTTCCTTCATGGAACCTTCGGGCTCGGGCGTCCAAGGGGCACAGCACTTGTGGAAAGGCGGGGACGAGCAGAGGGACGGGCGGTCCCGGCCGAGGGCGGCCGTGGCCCCACCGGAGGCCGTGGGGCTGCAGGTGCACCTGGTCCCTAACTCGGTGGGAAGGCCGCGTCAGAGGGCGCGGAGCGCACGTGTGCGGTGTTACAGTCGCCAGCGCGGGCTTCACAGGCGCCGGCTCCAAGGCTGGACGGCCATAAAGAGTCCGCCCCGTCCGAGCTAGAGCCGCCCGAGTGGCTTGCCAGCGCGAGAGGGTCCCTTGGTCCTCTCCTGCAGAGATCTCCAGGTTGGTTCCAGCATATCCCCGGTCCTCCTGAAGGCACACGCCCAGGGTGGCGGGGCTGCAGTCCTGCTGGTTGTAGGTGTGGGCGGGTCCAACGGCCCTCCCTGCTGTAGGCGGTGCCGTGGGAGGTGGCCTTGTGCTACAGGTAGTGACTTAAAGTCTAGGTAAATTTCGCGGGGTGTTAGTTGCTCAGGCGAGGCCGTGGTCATCAGTGTTAACACCGTTGTTTGTGTTCGTGCTACTTGTGTGGTAGCCGGAAGTATGTACGCTCGGTGACTACCGCCGCGATGGTGAGCTGATGTGCGAGTTTATTTGGGCGATTTGCGGTGTGCGGGTGTGGACCGTGCGGGGCTGAGCTTGGTTCTTGGGAGTCAGTGGCGGCAGGGTCCGGCGTCGGTGGGTCTGGGGTCAGGTGTGTGGAATGGGCGGGTGGCGAGGAGACGTGGTGGTTGGCGTCTGAGGGTGCAGCTCCGCGAGGGAGGTGGAGCACAGGTGGCACTGATGCGGGAGCGAAGGAAAAACCAACGTCAGTAGGTAAGATTCCATTGAGTAGGTGGAATTTACAAGGAAGAGTATTGTTTTCTGTTTAATTGTAAATTATTTGCACATCCATGGTATCATGGAAGTGAAATACGTGTGTGTATATTTGGGTCCGGTGCAGCTGGTTCGGATTCTGAAGCCATTGCCAGCACACGCTGCTGCCTGTTCCTTTGGGATTTAAGGTGGTTTATGCTTGTGTTCTGTGGGAGTGAGGAGACTGTGTGGGTGAGTTTGTAGTGTAAAGTGTATGTATATGTGTTCGTGGGTTGTTGAGATTCAGTGTTTATTTGAGGATAAGTTTTGTGTTTGGTTGGAGATTGGGACGTTGTCGGTGGTTGTATCTGGAAATGTGGTGTGGTATATGTGTGTTTGTGGGTCTCCTACAGATTGTAGGATTTCATGGGCAGTGGTGGCTTTTTACCTGTCATATTAAAGAGTCTCTTGGAAATATGTTTACATGGATTCTTAGTTGAGGTTTGTCTTTTTATAGAGTTGATGGGAATGTGACTAGTATATCCGCATCTGTGTGTTGGTGATGTCTATGTGGATGTTTGGGGTTAAGTGGAAGACACGAGTGTGTTTCTTCAGGGTGGGGTTAAGTTTATTTAGCGGGTTTGAGTTGTAATTCAGATGTAGTCCAGGTGTTTGGGTTATGTGTTTGTAATTTAGGACTTTGGGATTGTGTTATGTTATTCCCCTGAATGTTGGCAGTTTGTAGTGTCAGGTTTGGAAGGGTTAGCTGCTTGTGCCTACTGGCAATATTGGGGAGAGTGTGTTTATTACTTTTGGTGTAGGGTCTCTGCATATTTTCTATGAAAATAAGTAAAGAGCTCTCAGGCACTACCAGTCACTCCCATATGTAGACCCAGTAGGAAAAAGCATACCTGACTACTCCAGCAGTAGAAGATTTTCTCCTTGCCCAACAACAGCCCAGCCAATGGAAAACTGTCACCACATCAAACTCCTGATCTTCTCCAATGAACTTTGATTCAAAACCGCTCCTCCCAACTTCCTCCTTTTATAAAAACAAGCATCTCTTTTTGTTCTCTAGGGTTGCCTATGGTTTGCCATAGTTTGCGTGTTCCAAATTGCATTTCCTCTGCTATTCCTGAATAAAGTAATTTTGTTGGTAAAATGGCTGGCTGTTTTTAAGGTTGACATTTTGAAAAGTGGATGGGTCCTTTGTGCACTCAGGACATGCTGTATTGTTACATGTGTTTCTTTTGTGATTTCCAGGAGTTGTGAGCACATATCTGGGGGGTGAGGACAGTATGTGACCTATTTCATAGGTATGACTGGCGGTGTGTCAGAAATGTGCAGATGAATGGATTGTATGGTGTGGGCTTAATCTGTATTCTGGAAGATGGTGGAGTTATTGAGTATATGAGAGTGTGATTATGTGTATGTGGGTTATGTGAAGCTTTATGTGTATTGGGAGGTATAAGGTGGTTTGTTTTCACATTTGTAGTGTGCTGGGTAATTTGGGATATATTTGGGGCTTGTAAGAAATGTGTGTTGTGTTTGTATTCAAGGAGCATGGCAGATTGGATGAATATTTTTTATGGTGAGTGTTTGCATTTTTCATTAGGGGCTTATTAGTATGTATCTGGGAATATTTTTGTATTGACAGAGTAATGGAGTTCTGTGTTTATACAGGGGAGTTGGAGAATTGTATTTGTATGTACTGAGGGTGCATAATATGGCTTTGTGAGTACTTAGGAATGTGGAAATTTGAGATCTTTCATTGGGGACTTCAGAGGGTTTTATGTGTACTTATATAGGATGTGCCAGAGGTGTTTCCTTGTTGTAGGAGTGTATACTAGTTTGTTTGTACATTTATCAGCACACATGTGAATTTTGTAAGTTTATTGATAGGGTTTGGGGTTGTCTGGAATAGTCAAAGTTATCTCCTTTGGAGAATGCTAGGGTTTTTGTACATTTTGGGGATTGTTTGGGAAGTGTGGTGGTAATGTTGTATTCTGGAAATGTGAAGATGATGCATAGTGTTTTGGGTGATGTCACACCCAAATATTTAGAGATTTGGAGTGTGTGTGTGTGGGTGTGTGTTTGTGTTCATGTGTGGAAGTTTGAATGTAGAGTGCAATGATTGTTGGTGTTTTGTGTGTATCTGTGAGGGTTCTATGTATATTTATATTCATGGCTAGTTTGTGAGTATGTGTGTTCATGGGTTCAGGGATTCGCTTGTGTCACTTCTGGAATGTAATGGTTGTAGAATTTGGCTAGTTGGCTTATATGCATGGTTTCAGCATTTATGGGGTAGTCTTCTATGGATTTGGTAAATTAGGTGTTTTTTTGTGGCTGTGTGTATATTTGGGTTCATGGTAGCTTATGGGGTGTGTATTCTACAAGATGTGGGAGGTTCAGTGTATATATTTTGAAACAGTCTGAGTAGGTTGTGTTTGTGTTCCGGAATGGTAGAGTATGTGCATTTTAGAGCTGTGATATTATGGGAATATTTTGGGGTGGTTCATGAAACAACTGGGTACATGGTAGTTTTTGAGAGCCTATGTGTCTTTTCAGGGTATTCACTGTAAACTTTTGGGTAGCATGTTCATTGTTCATGTTTGTATTTGGGCACCAGTTGTGTGTGTGTATATACTTGTAGGTGTGGCATGTGAGTATTTGAGGTGAATCGGGTTTTGTCTGTAAAAATCTGGTTAGTAAGAGGTGGTTTGTAGTATATTCGGGGTGCAGGTAGAAATTGTATATATGTATTTAGGTATATAAAAGGTTGTATATTTTGGAGATATGCAACATTTTTATTTTGTATATTTGGGTAAAGGTTTAGGGTATTACTTGGGATACAAGTGAATTATGTGCACATGTTTTTGCGAATGAGGATAGGGTGCACTGGAACTGGCTTGTACTAGCTTGGAATAGTTAATGGTGCATATTTCTTCCCAGTTCTGTGACATCAGGTGGAATTAGTCATGCTGAGAATATGAACACCAGGCAAATTGTTATATGCCACAGATTAACGCTTTACCGCCTACCCCTAAAGATCATTTTATTAAACATTTACCAGAATTTAACCACTGGTGTATGGGGGTGTGGTGCATGTGAAGCGAGAGAGAGAGCATGAGTGTGAAGCAAGAGCAAGAGAGAGAGAGAGAGAGCATGGGGGAGAGGGGAAAAGGGAGGGAGAGAGGGAGAGAGGGAGAGAGAGAGAGGGAGAGAGAGAGAGAGAGAGAGAGAGAGAGAGAGAGAGAGAATCCCAAGCAGGCTCCATGCCTGGCATCATGACTTGAGCTGAAATCAGAGTCAGTTATGGTTAGAGTTAGCTTTTAGGGATTAGGTTTAGGGTCAGGGTTAGGGTATGTGTCTTGTATTTTGCCGCTCAGACCTCTCCAGATGGTTAGGGTTGGGTTTAGGATTAAGGTATGTGCATGCAGTACAGAAACCTCTTCAGAGAATAAAATCCCAGACTTCTGCTGGAGTGAGAATAGACACAGAAATCTAGGGTAGTTCTGTTTTTAATTGTTTAAGGAACCTCCCTACTGTCTTCCACAGTGGCTGCACCAGTTTGCATTCCCTCCAACAGTGCATGAAGGTTCCTTTATCTCCACAACCTTACCAACACTTGTGCTTTTGATTTTAGCCATTCTGACAGGTTTGAGTTGATAATTCATTGTGGTTTTGATTTGTATTTGATAATGAGTGATGTTGAGCACATTTTCATGTGTCAGCCATCTGTATGACTTTGGAGAAATGTCTGTTCATGTCTTTTGCCCATTTTTAAATTGGATTATTTGTATTTTTGGTGTTGGGTTTGTGTGTTATCAGAGATGCCATTTGTAGATTGTCTTTTATTTTTGTTTCCTTTGCTATGTTGAAGATTTTTATTTTGATATACTCCTAATAGTTAATTTTCTTTTGTTTCCTTTGCCTCAGGAGATATATCTAGAAAGAAGTTGTTACAGCCAATATCAGAGACATTACTACCTATGATCTTCTCTAGGATTTTTGTGGTTTCAGGTCTCACATTTAGGTTTTTAGTCCATTTTGAGTTTATTTTGTGCATGTTGTAAGAAAATGGTCTGGTTTCATTCTTTTACATGTAGCTGTCCAATTTTCCAAACACCATTTATTGAAGATCTTTTCATAGTTTAAATCTGAAAATCTATACCTATTAACTTTCCATTCTCCTCTCTACCCCACACCTAGCAACCATTATTTTTTCTCTTTGTGAATTTGACTACTCTATATACATCATATAAATGGAATCTTAAAGTATTTGTATTTTTGTGAGTGGCTTATTGAATTTAGCCTAAGGTCCTCAAGTTTTATCCATGTTGTAATACATTAGAGAATTTCATTGCTTTTAAATGCTAAATAACATTTTGTTTTATATATATAGCACATTTGCCTATGTGTTTATTGGTTGGACAATTGGGTTACATCCCACATAATGTGACTAATTCTGCTCTGAACATGAATGTATAAATATCTCTTGAAAACCTTGCTTTTTTTTCTTTTGGGTGTATTCCCAGAAATGCAGTTGCTGGGTCCTATCATACTTTTATTTTTAATTTATTGAGGAACCTTCTTACTGTTTTCCACAGTGACCATATCATTTTATATTCCCAATAGTGCAAAAGGGTTCCAATTTCTCCAAATCCTTGCCAGATCCTCTCGTTTTCTTCCAGTAGCCATCCTGATAGGTGTAAGGTAGTATCTTATTGGAGTTTTGATTAGCATTTCCCTAATGATAAGTGATGTTGAGCATCTTTTCACATGCTTATTGGTCATTTGTTTATCTTTTTTAGAGAAATTCTGTTCAAGTTGTTTGCCCATTGTTGAATCAGTTTTGTTTTGTTTTCTATCAAGTTTTAGGAAATTTCTACATATTCTGGATAGTGATTCCTTATCAGATGCATGATTTACATGTTTTCTCCCATTCTATATGTTGTGTTTTTATTTTGTGGATAGTGCCTCTTGATGTCAAAATGTTTAAATTTTCTTGGTGTCCCAAGTTCGTCTATTTTTTGTTGTTCCCTATGCCTTTGGTTATCCTATTCAAAAAATCACTGCCAAAGCCAGTGTCATGAAACTTTAGTCATATGTTTTCTTCTAAGAGCTTTATTATTTTAGGTCTTACATTTGAGCTCTTTATCCATTTTGAGTTAATTTTAGCATATTGTGTTAGGTAAGGGTCCAGCTTCATTATTTTGCATGTGAATATCCAGTTTTGTTGAAAAGGCTGTCCTTTCTCCATTGAATAGTCTGGGCACTCTTGTCAAAAATCATTTGACTTCATATGCAAGGGTTTACTTCTGGGCTCTATATTTGATTCCATTGGTCCATATTGTGGTTTCTTTATGCCAATACCACACTGTTTTGACTCCTGTAGCTTTGTAGTAGATTTTGAAATCAGGAAGTGTGAGTTTTGTTCTTAAGATTGTTTTGGCTATTCAGGGCCTCTTGAGATTCCATATGAATTTTAGGATAGGTTTTCCTATTTCAGAAAAGATATCATTGATACTTTGGTAGGTATTGCATTGAATCTGTAGATTACTTTGGGTAATATTGACATTTTAACAACATTTAATCTTCTAATCCATGAGCATGGGATGTGTTTCTATTTATATCTTCTTAATTTCTTTCAGCAACATCTTGGAATTTTCATTAGCTTTCATTGTCTCCTTGATTAAGTCAATCCCTAAGTATTCTTTTCTGGTGCTATTGTAAATGGACTTGTTTTTGTAATTTCCTTTTCAGATTGTTCATTTTTGCATGTAGAAATGCAACTGGTTTTTGTGTGTTGACTCTATATCCTGATACATTGCTGAATTCATTTATTCTAACAATTTTTGCGGTATCTTTCTTTAAGGTTTTCTATATATAATACGTTCTCTGCAAACAGAGATAATTTTATTTCTTTTTATTGCCTGATTTCTCTCACTAGGACTTCCAGTGCCATGTTGAATAGAAGTTGTGAAAAGCATCTTTGCACTGTTTCTGATCTTAAAGGAAGTTTTCAGTGTCTCACATTTGAGGATTATGTTTGCTTTGGGTTTTTCCTTTATGGCTTTTATGTAGAGATCATTTGCTTCTATTCCTATCTTGTTAAGTGTTTATATCATGAAAAAGTGTTGAATTTGGTAAAATGTGTTTCCTGCATCAATTCAGATGATCATGTGGGTTTCTTCATTCTGTTAATGTGGTGTGTTGATTGAATTTTCTATGTTGAACCATCCTTGCATTACAGGAATAAATCCCACTTAGTCATGCTGTATAATCCTTTCAATATGCTGTTGAATTGTTTGCTATTATGTTGAGATTATTAAGTGTTTATGAAAGATATTAGTCTCAGTTTTCTTCTGGTGGCTTTTCTGGCTTTGGTATCAGGGTTATGTTGACCTCACAGAATGAGTTAGGAAGTATTCCCTCTTCAATTATTTGGAAGTTTGAGAAGGATTGATTATTCTTTAAATGTCTAGTGAAATTCACAATTGAAGCCATCAGGTCCAGGGTTTCCTTTGTTGGGTATTTTTTTTATTAGTAATTAAATATCCTTACTAGTTATAGATATATTCAGATTGTTTCTTCATGATTTTGTTTTGATATGTCTTGTGTTTCTAAGAATTTGTGCATTTCACATGACTTATCCAAATTTTTTGTGTACAATTGTTCCTTTTATTCTCTTACAATCCTTTTTATTTCTGTAAGGTTGGTATTATTGTCCCCACTTTCATTTCTGAATATTATTTCTGATTATTTGAGTGTTCTCTTTTTTTCTTAGTCCACCTAGCTAAATGTTTGTCAATTTTGTTGATTTTTTCAAAGAACTAGTTTTCAGTTTCATTGATTATTTTTTTATTCTCTATTTCATTTATCTCTTTTCTTTATCATTTCCTTCCTTCTGATAGCTTGGGTTTAGTTTGTTCTTTTTTTAAACGTTTGTTTATGTACTTAGGAGGGGTAGAGAGTGAGGGAGAGAGAGAATCCCAAGCAGGCTGTGCACTGTGAGCACAGAGTCCAACGTGGGGGCTTGAATTCATGAACCGTGAGATCATGACTTTAGCCAAAACCAAGAGTCAGATGCTTAATTGACTGAGCCATCTTGGCATCCCTCTTTTCTTTTTCTAGTTCCTTAAGTTGTAAATTTAGGTTGTTGGTTTGAGATCGCTTTTGTTTTTTAATGTGTTCATAGTTAGAGATTTACCCCTTAAGCACTGTTTTCATTGTATGCCGTAAGTTTTGGTGTGTTGTATCTTCATTTTCATTCACAGCTAAGTATTATCTAATTTCTCTTGTGATTTCTTCTTTATCCACTGGTTGTTGAAAACTGTTTAATTTACACAATTTTGTGAAGTTTTCATTTTTTATGTTACTGATTTCTGTCTTCATCCCACTGTGGTTAGAGTAGATACATTGTATGATGTCTGTTTCTTTAAATCTCAAGACTTAATTTTGTTCCTAACATAGGGCCTATCCTAGAATATGCCCCATGAACACTTGAGGAAAAATGTGTATGCATTTGTTGTTGGGTAGAGTGCTCTGTATATGTTAGATTCAGTTGGTTTATTATGTTAAGTCTTCTGATTCCTTATGTTCCATCTGGTGGTTTCATGCATTATTGTGAGAGGGATGTTGATGTCTCCAACTATTATTGTAGGACTATTTCTCCCTTCAGTTCTGTCAGTTTTTGCTTCATATACTCTGATGGTCTCTTATTAGGTGCATAGATGTTTACAATTGTTTTATTTTGCTGTGTTGAACTGTTTATTAATGTATTATGTTCTTCACTATCTCTTGTAACTGTTTATTTAAACTCTATTTTGTCTGAGAAATAACAAGTGCTGGTAAGGATGTGGAGAAGAGAGAACCCTTATGCACTGTTAGTAGGATTGTAAATTGGTGAAGCCACTGTGGAAAGCAGTACGGAGGTGGCACACTCCCACTCTCACCACCACTCAGCTGCTGGCAAGTGGCATGGGGATAATGTGAACACGTCTTGTAACTCACCTACAGGAAAGTTGCAAGGATCCCACCTGGGAAACGTGATCATACTTTGTAAACATTTAAAAGCAGCAAGAGAGAAATCTTATAAAATAATACAGCAGGCCTAACTATCATAAAAATATAGGCCTGTACATCCATGAGACCCAAGAAAGGTTCATTAGATCAGCTAGACTTTATGAAGTGGAATGTGCATTTCTAACTGCAGCTCCCTAAATATCACTTAAAATTTCACAGATTTGTATATCTGGCCTACATTTTTGTTTGGGTCTTAGATACCTGATAATACAAATATCAAGGCAATAAAAAAATTAGTTTTCTTGTTTCATGTTCTGTAGAATAATTATAAGTGTTCTGAAAATTATACAGATTTAAAACTTGAAGACAATTTTGGACAAAGAAAATAATCAGTTTTGGTTTTTCCACTTATCTGCCAATTGAGTAGTTTTAGAGAATAGAGAATTGTAACATTGTATGAATAGCCTCAGCATAAACAGAATGCCATTTTAATGTAAAAATCCTCTCTCATAACTGATGGACCAGAGAGCCTTTCAAATCCAAGAGGTCTTAGGACTTCTGGCAGAGCTATGCCTTGGGTGCCTTAATTATCTCAGTCACTCCTGAGATTGACAGTGCAGTGATGCCCTGCCATATCATTCATGTATTCAAGTCCAAACCCCAGAGTGACCCAGCTGAGCATAGGCCCGTGGTAGGTTTTTCTAACATTCATTTTTATTTTTATAAACAAAATCTTTTAGAATGACTTATAACTTTAGGTGTGTAGGATTTTTCTTTTGTTTTTCTTTCATTTTTACCTGTCTGTCCCCAATTGTCCCCCCCCCCTTTTTCTTTCTTTGGGTGTTCACCTATTAGCTCCTGAGTGGCCCCTGCTGTGAGTGCTAACCACCCTTTCTCAGGCATTGCAGTCAGCGTCAGGTGGGCTGGGGTCAGCATCCAGGAGAACAGTGATGGCAGCATCCTGATTTTGCAACAGTGCTTTTGAGGGGGTTTTGAGCAGACTCATAGTATGCTAATGGGCTCTGGCATTTAGGAGTGCCCAGACACATTGACCAGGAGATTTGTGACCTTAAGTCAGCTGAGAAACGTCCTCAGGTATCTTTGAGGGGATGAGAATGAAGTGCTCCTTCCCCTTGACAGAGATTCTGTCCTGGGAAGATTCTACTCAGGCTTTTATGAACTTTTCCAACCAGCTTCTTCTGAGTTCTCTGCACTGTTCAGTTTTAGCAAGAGTCCTGCTAAGTCAGTTCAGCTGGAGTCCCCACCCTTGGTATCTGGTTAGATTCCTCATCCTCCACCATCCCCCAGGTGGTGTCTGATCACCCTGGCCTGCCTCCAGCAAGAATCATGTGAGGTGTGTTTAGCCCTGGTCAAGGACAGGCTAGGATCATACACACACTTCTGATGTTCCTTCTTACCAGACCTTATGGCGACTTCTGAAACTTTGTATGAACTCCCCTCATTCTCCAAAAGCTGGACTTTGACCTCTATCATAGCAGCTTTGACTGACAGAGGGCTTGGTGGTCAGGCTGCAGGGACTGTGGAATGTGGGATGAGTAGGGGTAGAGTGAGCACAAGCAGACACAGAAGGGTTTAGTGGTCAGAAGAGATGCAGGACCATGCACAGGCCAGAGAGGCACTGGGACATGCTGGGGGTACAGTACCCATTCACTGTTGGCGGTAGTAAAACCTGTATAGTTTAGGTCCTGCTTAATGAACACACATTACAAGGGAGATAGTACTGGGTTTGAGGAGCCTGTGAGGACTACAGAAAATGCCAGCTTGACACAAGTGACAGCACACAGTTGTTAAAGCATTAGCCATCCTCTCCCTTTAACTTGCATAGAACAGTTTCTAAAGCACACGTTCACTCTGTAAGCACTTTCACGCCCCTCTTCTAGTCCAAGACAGTCCTGCAGGAATGCATGTCCTAGGATGGCCTGCCTCCTCCACCCTCAGTGGAGTGGAGGGGGTGGCTGCCAGTGAAGGAATGATGCTGCTGTCTGCCCATGTGTTAACGTGGGTGCACGCATGTTTCTGTGCATGCACACCTGAGGGATTGAGGGGTGGAAGAGTGCAGTATGTCTGTTTGGTTGTGACTGCATGAAGGCACAAGGGACTCTGTATAAATGCTTGTCTCCAGCATGTCACAGACCTAAGGACATGCACGTTTCATCACCTGTAAGTCTGGACCTGTGTTGTCCAGTACGATAACCACAAGTCACATGGGGCTATTTGAATTTAAGTTTAATTAAAATTAAAATTTAAAATTTAGTTCCTCGGTCACACCAGCCACATTTCAAAGTGTTCAATCCATATATGGTAGTGGCTGCTGTATTGGACAGCACAGATATAGAACATTTTCATTATTACAGAAACTTCTACAGGACAGCCCTGCCCTAGACTGTGTGTGTGTGCACCCATGTGTTTTTACGTGTCCTAGTTCATGAATGTATGCATTGGTTCATGTGCTGCTTGCATCTGTGTACCCAGAAGTGCCTTCTTGAGTTCACATCTCTATGTATGCTGCTGGCTCTGCAGATGGGATAATGGCTTCAGGGAGTCACGTAGGGTTAGAGGTCCATTTTGGACAGAGTTCAACTCTCTGAGCTTCAGTTTCCTCACATGTAAAATAGCAACAGTAATCCTTTCCTGATGCTGGGTTGTTGTAAATGATGGTGTGCTGATCATTATCATCCTTATTTCAGATATAGAAGACATCTTAGAGATATATTCCAAAATACAATGTGAGTCATTGCTGTGTATGACACCCTTATAATGATTTTTCCTGAACATCTCTAGTGGCAAATATGTTATTAATGGTCACCTCCAGATGCTGGGAGAGTTGCTCATTATCCTGAGCTGTAATCTTCCATCTCTGCCAGCTAACACTAGTTTTCCTGTCAGCATACATGCAGTTTTTATGATAGTCCTTGAGTTATTGGAAAGCAGTGTCTTGTCCAAATCTTCTGTACCAAAAGATCACTTCTACGCTTCTTGCCAATCTGATAATCTCTTCTGGTATGTCATGTTTGTAAAGATCCCTTTGCTCCTTGCTTCCAAAAGTGTGGGCCCATCAGACTCCCTTAAAGTGTCTGATTGGGCTATCAGTATTTGTACTCATTAGTAGTTAGTTGGTAATACAAACAAGTTTTGCTAAACCTTTTGATGATTTCCAAAGGCTACAGTTGAAAGTTGAAAATTAGTGAAGTTCTCTTGTTAGAAGAAAAACGTGCTTTCCTGTTAATTAGAAACATTCCACATTGCTCAGTTTTCCTGCCCGTTATTAAAGAGGACTGGAACAAATATACATGTATCTGTTCTTAATGAGGCTAAAAGGAATAAAGTAATATCATCAAAGATTTTGTTTATAGCAGCTCTATCAACAATAGCCAAATTATGGAAATAGCCCAAATGTCCATCAGCTGATGAATGGATAAAGAAGATGTGGTTTATATATACAATGGAATACTACTTGGCGCTGAAAAAGAATGAAATCTTATAATTTGCAACAACGTGGATGGAACTGGAGGATATTATGGTAAGTGAAATAAGTCAGAGAAAGACAGATACCATATGACTTCACTCATGTGGAATCTAAGAAACTTAACGGGAGGGTGGGTTAAATGGACAATGGCATTAAGGAGGGCACTTTTCGGGTTGAGCATTGGGTGTCATGTGAGAGATGAATCCTGGGTTCTACTCCTGATGCCAGGTATGCTGTATGTTAGCTAACTTTAAAATAAATTAATAAAGTCCTAGCTAAAATCTAAAAACAGAGTCATAAAACCTGTTATCTGTCCTTTCCAGAAGGAATTTTGAGTTCAGGAATAAATGGAGCCCAAACCATGTTGAGGAGAGTTACAAAGTCTTTAAGTCATCTTTGAAGACCAGAGTTTCTAATGGTCCACTCTTCACAAGAATTCATACTGATTTATAGAACTATAGATTAATCTGATTCATAGAACTATGAATTTGTACTGATTCATAGAACCATGAATCCACATGGACTCCTAGAACCATGTCCTACTGATATCTTCAATTCCACTCCAGCAGCAGAGCACGTTATAGCCTTCCTCCTTTGCTTTGTTTGTAGTTTTTTTTTAATGTTTGTTTGTTTGTTTGTTTATTTTGACAGTGCAAGCACATGTGTGGGGAGAGGCAGAGAGAGAGAGAGCAGGAGAGAGAGAGAGAGAGGGAGAGAGAGAGAGAGAGAGAGAGAGAGAGAGAGAGAGAGAGAATCCCAAGCAGGCTCTGCACTGTTAGCACAGAGCCCAACGCGGGGTTCGATCTCATGAACAGTGAAATCATGACCTGAGCTGAAATGGAGAGTCAGACACTTAACTGACAAAAGATATACCCAAGTGCTCCTCTCTCTGTTCCTTCAACCCTATTTCCATTTCCTCGTCTTAGCCCCTTGTCCCTTCCCAGCTCTAACATCTCATTCGTTTTTAGTTTGTATTTTCTTTAGGGTTTTTTTTTTTTTTTGCACATGTGATAGATAACATGTATATTTTCTTGTTTCCTGTTCCTTCTTGTATGAAAAGTAGATACTTCATGAGGAAGTTTTTGCCTTTTAAGTCTAATCCAATACCTAGACAAATGAGAGAATCTAAACATTTAGCACCTTCAGGGGAACACATAAGGAATGAAGCTTCTAAAACTAATCTGAATTATGGACTCTACTTTCTATTTTTCTCTATCTGTAAACATTCTTGTCCTGCATATGGGTGCCCAAAGGCACTTACCATTCAACCTATGTGTAACCACAAAACAGCAGTAGCCATCCTGATGCCACTCTGGTGTGTTGAAACACTCATCTCTGTTTCTAAACTAAGAGTGTATGTAAACTTAGAAACTTCCTCTGATAGGCAGACACAAAAGTTCAGGTTAAGCAGATGGATCTCTGATGCCACTCATCCCCAAGATTCTGTGACTCTTGTTCCCATGGTGTCATGGTTCTAATATTCCAAACTGTAGGAGACTCATTTTACTGAGACATTTACAGGAAGCCTCACTCTCCTGCCTTGACCTTCCTCTGCCAAAGTTTCACAATGGGTGGAATGGGCTACCCAGTACAAAAGAGCACCTTGAAAATAGGAGATCCCATGTACCTGAGGAAGGCCCTTGTGAACAACCTTGGAGAGGAGAAGAGGACTAGACTACACATTCAGAAACTCCAAAAGGCTTTAAATATCCGGTTCAGGGAGATTGATAAAGAAAAAGCAGCCCTGAGGAAGTTTTTGGGAAAGCTTCACAAGACAACTGGCTATTTTCTTTGACTGCCCTTCTGGTGACCAGTGCCACTATAGGTGAAGAGCTTATGGAAAAGGCTCAATACAAAACACATCTGTGTCCCATGTTATCTCTGTGTGACCCAAGAAAGCAGTACAAGGAACCACTGAGACAAGGTGGAGAAAAAAGACTATACAGTGGAAGATCCAAGTGGAATGTCTATAAGGGAGTCAACAGATATCACCTACAAAAAAGACAATAAGGCCTTCTTGTTTCTAGATGATCCTACAATTCCCATAACTTTACAACTGGAAGTGGTAACATGCAGTGCATATGCTATTTCCATTCAAACTTTCCTTGAGACAAGAATAAAGCTTAGCTATTGTAGAGATCTTTGTTATATTGATCATGGAATGCATCATATATTTGCCTTTTGTTCTTTTCTCATTGATATAACTGTTAATTATTTTCCTGTAGTTTAATAGCATGAATAAAAGTTGAGGCAAAAATTAGGAAAAGCATAAAATCTTGAATCTATAAAAGAACTTGATTCAAATTTCTTTGCCATGTATTGTGTGATTCTGGACTTAGAAACTCCTTTCTCTCATTCAAGATGGAAATAACACCTCCATTAAAAGATTGCTTTAAGGGTTAAATAAGGTACTGTATATACAGGGCATACTGCAGACACCCTCAACATAGTAATAGCTAGTATTGTAATTGATTGTTTTAATTATTCCTGTGTAATAGAGCTCTGGTTTTATTCCTAGTTCTTTTACTAACATCCTAGGTTTCTAGGCAAGTCTGTTTCCATCCTCAGGCCTTAGATTTTGCAAGGTTGTAATGTGAGAACTGGACTGGACCATCTCCAAAGCCTCTTCCACCTGTCAGCTACTTAACACAGCACTAGCACTACTTCAGAAGGTATCTACAGCACAGAGAAAGGATCCAGCAATCAGAATGCATACCTAGGTGACTTTAGAGGCTTGGATACATTTTCTATTCATCCATGACTTACCAATCACATGTTTTAAATTTTTTTTCAATGTTTATCTTTTTTTTTTTTTTTTAGAGAGATAGAGACAGAGACAGAGCATGAGCAGAGGAGGGAGAGAGAGAGAGGGAGCCACAGAATCCAAAGCAGGCTCCAGGCGCCAAGCTGTCAGCACAGAGCCTGATGCAGGGCTCGAACTCATGAACTGTGAGATCACGACCTGAGCTGAAGTTGGACTCTTAACCAACTGAGCCACCCAGGTGCCCCTCACACATTTAAAGGTAGACGTTATTCAAGTATGTATATTCTTAGCAGCCTCTTGTGATATATTTTCTGGGTGACTGCAGAGCAAATGCAACCTACTTCTTGAAAGCCTTTGGGATTGAGTTGCATGTCTTTATTACCTGTTTAGCCTCTGCAGTCAAACAGACATGGATTCTGCCAGATATTGCTATTTGATACTAGGTAAATTAGCTAACACTTGAATACCCTCTGTGTACCTTAAGTTGTCTCAGTTTTCAACTGTACAATGGGAATAACCATACTTCAGTTGGAAGATAGTTGTGATGTCTTCCTGTGATACTGTATATATAGATAGATGTTAGCACAACGTCTAACACATCGTAGGCTTTCAATACATGGAATTTCTAGGAATAGGCAACAACTGGAGCTTCTGAGCTAAGAAATGGCGTTATGGACTATATAATTACTCTTGAAGCTCAGACAAGATGACCTGCTTAGCTAGATCACAGGCACACGCAACAGAAATGGGTATATGTGTATTCAAAAAAGATGAGAAAGATCTAAAGGTAGAATGTCGTGAGTTTGAGGATTCCAAGGCTGATCAAGGAAAAGACATGACCACAGACAGCAGTAGCACACAGTAAGCTTTATTAGGGTGGTGCTTTCATAGGTTACATGAGGGGCAGAGTCCCTCACAGAAAACCTTCCAGAGGCAGTGGCTCAGGACTACCGCCCAGAAGGGGGAACAAGGTAAAGGAACTCCTGGGAAAGAGGGGTATTGGACGGGGGCTTAGGTGTCTAGGCAGTGTTCCTCAGCAACAAGATGGGAAGTGCATTGGTTTGCTTGGGCTGCTGTAGCAAGGTGCCACAAATTAAGTGGCTTACACACAAATTTATTCTCATTTCTGGAGGCTGGAGATCTGGGGTCAAGGTATCGGCAGTGAAAGTTTTTCTGGAGGTCTCTCCTTGGCTTGCAGGTGACTATCTTCTAGGGAGTCCTCACAGGGTTGTCCACGTGTGTGTCTGTGTCCTGATCTCCTCCTCTTATAAGGAGACAGGTCAGATTAGGGCCCACCCTGATGACTTTATTTTACTTCAACTAGTTCTTAAGGATCCTATCTGCTAATAAAATCCCATTCTGTGGTACTGGGAGTTAAGATGACAGCAAATGAATTTGGGTACATTCGTATGTTCTGAAGAGCAGCCGCATAGTAGGGTCTTTCATGGCCCCAAGGTTTGCTTTATCTGTAGCTAGCAGATGTTAGGTGCGGTTTCACAAGGTATGCAAAGCAGGTGGGCTCTAAATGGGCTTATTTGGACTATATTTAAAGCATAAATGTAAAAATTTGAGCTTGATAGTAGTATGTTATGAACTAGAGGTCTCAGCCTGCTGTGAAGAAATAAACAGCATAGGATCCAATATATGGGGCGTCTTTGGTTCACTTAACACTCCATCTGTTGGCTCCATGTTCGTTTTACAATTGAAATTGTGTGTTACTTTATAATGCCCAAGTTTGGAGCCAGTGATAAAGCATTCTAAGGACCCCCTATCCTACAAAAGCAAGATTTCAAAGCCCATTTACAGCCAGCTGCAGGGAAAGCCCAGAGAATAGATCAGAAATGAAGAGTTTGACTTGTTTGATCTGTTTAGTCAGTAGAGTGACATTCTGGTCCCATTGATACATGTCCCTGGCTATCTGTAAAGCTTGATGAATATTACCAACCCACATACAGCAAGATGCGTGAGCAAGTGCACGATCCCACCCCTCTTTAATAGCTTATAAGAAATCTAAGTCTTTGCAGTTGTGTAACACTATGGTCCTAAAGTACATGGACATTCAGCCAAGAGTTCCTGTCCCTGGGCCATTTAGTTTCTGTGGATAATTCCTTGGACACAGCTGTTTGTTTCTTTTACCTGTTGTGAGGTGCCCTGCACGCCTGGTGTCCTCAGAATTGGTGCTCAGAATTGGTGATTCTAGAGTGATTAGCACCAGGGGACTGGTGGGAGAACTCATTTGTGGCATTGGAGAATTTTGGCTGGCATGGTTTGTAAACACAAGTACTTGGGGTTCCCTTGCTGAGTAAAAATCTAATGGGATTTTAAGCCATATCCAAGTACAGAAAGTACTTTGCAGTGTTGGATGGGGGAAAGCTTATGATGGGGAGGCTGTTTGACTCTTTTAGGTCCACCAGACTCCCTCTGCTCCCTGTATGCTATATGTTCCTGAGAGGGGTGAGTTTGTGTGGCTCAGTGAGATTCCAAGTGGTGTGAATAGGAGCATATAATTACGGTCTAATGGCCATGGATGGTAACTTCACACTCAGCACCCGGGTCAACTAAATGGGTTTTGTGCTTAGCCCACCATTGCCCACACATTTCTGTGGCTAGCCTCACGCAGATTCATTGGATTTCAATCCTCTTGTTGAGGGGAGTAGGTTCACGTCGATGAGTGAAGTTTACAGGAGACTTTGGCAATGGGAGAGCTATTATTCTTATGTGCACCAAAATCAAGTTGTCAGAATGAAGTCCAGCATGCGAGTAGGTCTGTTTAGGTATATATTGCTGTGGCTAAGGCTGTACACAGGTTTGGTTTGGTGAGCGGTTGTATATTCCTTTTTACTCAGATTATTGTGCCTTAGGGATTGAGCTTCCCCCTGATTGCCAGTAGTAAGGAGCATCAGTGTGCTTCCATGAGTGTGGGATGAGTTTCACAGGAGCTCTTGGTGGTTTGAAAAAAAGTTACTTTAGCTGTGTACGAAATTAGAGCCTCATCATGGGGTACTCACACATGGGATCCTCACAGGTGGGCCAAGTTATTTCAAAAATAGACATCAGTTGTATACACATTCATCCCGTTTTTGCCCATTTATGAGAATGTTGCTGTGTTTCACTGTAGGACCACATGCTCCACTTGTCTCTATCTAGGGCAGATGTTTGTACAGCTTTTGTAGCTTCAGGGGTGGTACCTTGGGAAGTGGTGGTGTGATCACACCAAGAAATTTCCTCCCAGCTTCTCTTCCTTGCTGTTTTTTCATTATTGTTTCTATCTTCTGTAAGGTGGGATATGTACGGTTTTTATAATTGAGATATAATTGACATGTAATATTAGCTTTAGGTAAACAGCATAATGATTTAATATATGTATATATTGTAAAATGATTACCAAAATAAGTTTAGTTAACATCCATCATCTCACAGGTACGATTTTATTCTTTTTTCTTGAGATGAGAATTTTTAAGATCTACTTTCTTAGTAACTTTCAAATGTACAATATTGTTACCTGTAGTCAGCATGCTACACATTACGTTCCCAAAACTTACTTATCTTATAACTGGAAGTTTGTGCCTTAAAAAAATAATTCTAACATAGTTAACATACAGTGTTATATTAGTTTCAGGTGTACAATACAGTGGTTCAACAATTCCATGTGTTACTCAGTGCTCATTAAGATATGTGTACTCTTAATCCCCCTTCACCTATCTCACCCATCCCTCCACCCACCTCCCCTATAGTAACTATCTGTTCTCTATAGTTAAGAGTCTGTTCCATGTTGTCACAAATACCTGAACTTTCTTCTTTTTATGGGTGCATAATATTCCATTATATGTATATGTATGCATGTACCTATATATATCTGACAACATAGTTATCCATTTATATAACAATGGATCCTTAGGTTGTTTCCATATCTTGACTGTTGTAAATAGTGCTGTAATGAACGTGGTAGTGCTCATATCTATTTGAGATAGTGAGTTCATTTCCTTCAGATAAATAACAAGAAATGGGATTGCTGAATTATGTGGTAGTTATATTTCTAATTTTTTGAGCAGTCTCCATACTGTTTTCCATAGTGACTGCACCAATGTACATTCCCATCAAGAGGATGCAAGCATACCCTTTGCCACCACTTACTTAGTCTTCCTGGTAATAGCCATTCTAACTGCTGTGAGGTAATGTCTCATTATAGTTTTGATCTACAATTCCTGATGATTAATGATGTTGAGCTTCTTTTCATGTATCTGTTGGCCATCTGTATGTCTTCTTTGGAAACATGTCTATTCAGATCCTCTGCGCATTTTTTCATTGGATTGTTTGGTTTTGCTATTGAGTTATGAGTTTTTATAAACTTGGATGTTAGCCCCTCATCAGATACATGATTTGCAAATATCTTCTCTCATTCTGTAGTTGCCTTTTCATCTTCTTGATGATTTCCTTTACTGTTCATAAGCTTTTTAGTTTTATGCAGTTCCATTTGGTTATTTTTGCTTTTGTTGTCTTTGTTTTTGGTTCAAATCAAAAAAAGCATCACAAAGATAGATGTCAGGGAGCTTACACCCTATGTTTTCTTGTAGGACTTTTTAGGATTTCAGGTCTTATATTCATATCTTTAATCCATTTTAAGTTAATTTTTGTGTATGGAATAGTTACCCAGTTTTCCCAAAACCATTTATTGAAGAGAGTGTCCTTTCCCTGTTGAATATTCTTGGTTCTTTTGTCATAAATTAATTGACAATATGTGCATGAGTTTATTTCTGGGCCCTTTGTTCTGCTCCATTGATCTATGTGTCTGTTTTTATGTCAATACCATACTGTTTTAATTACTACAGCTTTGTAAGATCATTTGAAATCAAGGAGCATGTTACTTTGTTGTTCTTTCTCAAAATTGCTTTGGTTATTTGGGGTATTTTGTGGTTCCATACAAATTTTAGGATTGTTTGTTCTATTTCTGTGAAAAGGCCATTGGAATTTTGATATAGGTGGCACTTAATCTGTAGATTGCTTGTAGTGTGAATATTTAAACATAGTAATTCTTAGCTAGGAGCATGGAATTTTTTTCAATTTATTTGTGTCTTTAGTTTCTTTAAAAAATTTTTTTAAATTTTTTTTAATGTTTATTTTTGAGAGAGAGAGAGAGAGAGAGAGAGAGAACGAACAAACACGAAGGGGGTAGGGGCAGAGAGAGAGGGAGACACAGAATCCAAAGCAGGCTCCAGGCTCTGAGCTGTCAGCACAGAGCCCAACGCCAGGCTCAAACTCACAAACCATGAGATCATGACCTGAACCAACTGAGCCACCCGGGTGCCCCTTAAAAATTTTTATTATGTTTATTTTTGAGAGGTAGAACATTAGTGGGGGAGGGTCAGAGAGAGAGGGAGACAGAATCCAAAGTAGGCTCCAGGCTCTGAGCTGTCAGCACAGAGCCTGACGCAGAGCTTGAACTCAAGAACCATGAGATCATGACCTGAGCTGAAGTCGGACACTCAACCAACTGAGCCACCCGGGTGCCCCTTAAAAATTTTTATTATATTTATTTTTGAGGGAGAGAGAACATTAGTGGGGGAGGGTCAGAGAGAGAGGAAGACAGAATCCAAAGCAGGCTCCAGGCTCTGAGCCGTCAGCACAGAGCCCGATGTGGGGCTTGAACTCACGAATTGTGAGATCATGACCTGAGCTGAAGTCGGTGCTTAGCCAGCTGAGCCACCCAGGTGCCCCTAATTTAATTTTAAATTCCAATATAGTTAACATACAGTGTTATGTTAGCTTCAGGTGTACAATACAGAGATTCAACAGTTCCATATATCACCCTGTGCTATCAGACAAGTGCATTCCTTAATCCCCATCACCTCTTTCTCCCATACCCTCACCCACCTCCCCTCTGGTAACCATCAGCTTGTTCTCTATAGTTAAGAGTCTCTTTCTTGGTTTTTCTGTTCATTTTTGTTTGTTTCTTAAATTCCACATACAAGCAAAATCATATGGTGTTTCTCTTTCTCTTATTTCGCTTAGGATTATGCTCTCTAGCTCCATCCATATTGTTGTAAATGGCAAAATTTTGTTCTTTTTTACAGATGAATAATAATCCAGTGTGTGTGTGTACCACATCTTCTTTATCCATTTATCTATTGATGGATGGTAGGGGTGCTTTCATACTTTGAATATTGTAAATAATGCTGCTATAAACATAGGGGTGCATGTATTGCTTTGAATTGTGTGTGTGTGTGTGTGTGTGTGTGTGTGTGTGTGTGTGTGTGAGTGTGTTTTGGTAAGTACCCAGTAATGCAATTATTGGATTGTAGAGTAGTGCTATTTTTATGTTTTTGAGGAACCTCCCTACTGTTTTCCACAGTGGCTGCACCAGTTTGCATTCCCACCCACAATCCACAAGGTTCCTTTTTTTCTACATCCTTGCCAACATTTGATCCCTTCTTATGTTGTTGATTTTAGCCATTGTGGAAAGTGTGAGATGATATCTTATTGTAGTTTTTATATGCATTTTTCTGGTATTGAGTGATGTTGAGCATCGTTTTATGTGTCTGTTGGTCATATGGATGTCCTCTGGGGAAATGTCTGTTCATGTCTTCTGCCCATTTTTTTAATTGGGTTATTTATTTTTTGAATGTTGAGTTATATCAGTTCTTTATATATTTTGGATACTAACCCTTTATCAGATATGTTATTTGCAAATGTCTTCTATTCAGTAGGTTGCCTTTTCAGTCTTGTTGATTATTTCCTTCACTGTGACAGAAAGAAGCTTTTTATTTTGATGTAGCCATAGTAGTTTATTTTTGCTTTTGTTTCCCTTGCTTCAGGAGAAATATCTAGAAAGAAATTGTTATGACTAATGTCAAGGAAGTTCCTGCCTGTGTTCTCCTCTATGACTTTGATGGTTTCCTGTCTTGCATTTAGATCTTTCATGCATTTTGAATTTATTTTTGTGTATGGTGTAAGAAAGTGGTCCAGTTTCATTTTGCATGTTACTGTCCAGTTTTCCCAACACCATTTGTTAGATACTCTTTCCTGCTTTGGCCATATATTTGTAAGTCCATTTCTGGGTTCTCTATTCTATTCCATTGATCTATGTGTCTCTTTCTGTGCCAGTACCATACTGTTTTGATTACTACAGTTTTATAATATAATTTGAAGTCTGGAATTGTGATGCCTCCAGCTTTTCTTTTCTTTTTCAAAGTTGCTTTGGCTATTCTGGATCTTTTGTGGTTCCATACAAATTTTAGGATTGTTTGTTCTAGCTCTGTGAAAAATGCTATTAGTATTTTGATAGGCATTGCATTAAATCTGTAGATGGATTTGAGTAGTATAGATATACTAACAGTATTTGTTTTTCTAATCCGTGAGCATGGAATGTCTTTCCATTTCTTTGTGTAATCTTCAGTTTTTTCATCAGTTTTTGACAGTGTTCAGAGTACAGATTTTTCAACTCCTTGGTTAATTTTATTCCTAATTTTATTATTTTCTGAGCAGTTGTAAATGGAATTTTCTTAATCTCTCGTTCTTCTAGTTCATTATTCGTGTATAGAAATGCAACAGATTTCTGTACATTGAATTTATATCCTGTGACATTCTGGAGTTTATCACTTTTAGTAGTTTTTTTTGGTGGAGTTTTTAGGGTTTTCTGTATGTAGTATTATATCATCTGCAAATAGTTAAAAGATTTACTTCTTTACCAGTTTGGATACCTTTTTTTTCTTATATGATTGCAGTAGCTAGGACTTCCAGTACTATGTTGAATAATAGAGTGGACATGTTGTCTTGTTCCTGACTTTAGGAGGAAAGCTCTCAGTTTTCCCCAAATGAATATACTGTTTGTTGTGGGGTCTTCATATATGGCCTTTATTAGGTCAAGGTATATTCCCTCTCTCCCTACTTTGTTGAGGATTCTATCATGAATGGATGGTGTACTTTTCAAATGCTTTTTCTGTGTCTATTGAAACGATCATATGGTTCTATTTTAATGTGTATCACTTGATTTGTGAATATTGAACCACCCCCACAGCCTAGGAGGAATAAATCCCATTTGATAGTGGTGATGATTTTTTAAATGTATTGTTGAATTCGATTTTCCAATATTTTATTGAGAATTTTTGCATTCATGTTCATCGGGGATGTTGACTCAGTTTTCTTTTTTAGTGGAGTCTTTATCTGGTTTTGGTATCACAGGGTAATGCTGGCCTCAGAAAATTAATTTGAAACTCTTCCTTCCTTTTTTATTTTTTGGAATAGTTTGAGAATAATAGGTATTAACTCTTTAAATGTTTGGTAGAATTTGCCTGTTGAAGCCATCTGATCTTGGACTTTTGTTTGTTGGGAGTTGATTACTTGTTGATTACTGATTAAATTTCTGAGCTGCTTATTGGTTTGTTCAAGTTTTCTATTTTGTCATGTTTCAATTTGGGTTAATATATATGTTTCCAGAGATTTATGCATTTTTCCAGGTTGTCAAATTTGTTGGCATATAGTTTTTCATATTTTCTTATAGTTTGTATTTCTGTGGTGGTGTTTGTTATTTCTCCTCTTTTACTGGTGATTTGGTTTGGGTCCTTTTTCTTCCTTCCTTCCTTCCTTCCTTCCTTTTTGATGAGTCTGGATAGAGGTTATCAACTTTGTTGATCTTTTCAAAGAATCAGCTGGTTTTCTTGATCTATTGATGTTTATTTTTGTTTCTATATTATGCATATATACATATACATGCATTTTGTTTCTATATATATGCTCGAATCTTTATTATTTCCTTCCTTCTGTTGGTTTTGGGTTTTGCTTGTTGCTCTTTTTTCTAGCTCCTTTAGGTGTAAAGTTAGGTTTTTTGAGATTTTTCTTCTTGAGGTAGGTAGGTTTTCATTTTCATTTGTTTCCGTGTACTTTTTTATTTCTTTGATTTCTTGGTTGACCCACTTATTGTTTAGTAGCATGTTATTTAACCTCCATGATTTGCATTCTTCCCAGATTTTTTCTTGTGGTTGATTTCTAATTTTATAGTGTTGTAGTCAGAAAAGATGTATGGCATGACTTCGATTGTGACCTAACAAGTGATCTATTCTGGAGAAAGTTCCATGTGCACTTGAAAACAATGCATAGTCTGTTTTAGAATGGAATGTTCTGAATATATCTGTTATATCCATCTGCTCCAGTGTGTCATTCAAAGCCACCATTTCCTTATTTATTTTCTGTTTAGATAACCTGTCCATTGATGTAAGTGGGACATTAATGTTCTCTATTATTATTGTATTATTGTCAGATACTTCCTTTATATTTATTATTAGCTGCTTTTATTTGGGTGCTTCCATGTTGGGTACATGTATTTTTATACTTGCTGTATCTCATTGTTTGTCCCCTTTATTTTTATATAATGTCTTTCTTTTTACAGTCATTGTTTTAAAATCTATTTTGTCTGATATCAGTTTTGCCGCCCTTGCTTTCTTTTGACATCCATTTCTGTGGTAAATGTTTCTCCATCCCCTTACTTTACTTTCTAATTTTTTTTAATATTTGTTTATTTTTGAGGGGGGGTGGATGAGGAGCAGAGAGAGAAGGAGACACAGAATCTGAAGCAGGCTCCAGGCTCTGAGCTGTCAGCACAGAGCCTGATGCAGGACTTGAACTCACAAACCATGAGATCATGGTTTGAGCCAAAGTCAGATGCTTAACTGACTGAGCCTCCTTGGCTCCCCATTTCCATCCTCTCACTTTCAACCTGCACGTGTCTTTAGGTCTGATATGATTTTCTTGTAGGCAGCATATAGATGGATCTTGGTTTTTATTTTTTTATTTTTTTTTAATCCATTCTGTCAATCTATGTATTTTTTTTTCAGTCTGTGAAATAAAAAACCTGGAACTTTATTTACATTCAAAGTAGTTATTGATAATTATGCACTTACTACTATTTTGTTACTGGCCCTGTGGTTTTTGTAATTTTTCTCTGATACTTTCAATCTTTCATGGTTTGCAGGTTTTCTTTAGTGAAGGATTTCTTACTCTTATATTTTGCGTATCTTTTTATTTATGATTACCATTAGATGTATATATAACATCTGCATGTAGCAGTTTATATTAAACTGATGGTTGCTTAATTTTGAACTCATTCTTTATTCCCCACCACTATTCAGATATTCAGTATCATATTTTATGTCTTTATTTTGTGCTTTTCTTGACTTATTTTTACAGATATAATTTATTTATTTTGCTTTTGTGCTTCCTACTTTTCTTACTCATGGTTTTTGTTTTATACTCAGAGTCCCCCTTAAAATTTCTTGTAGGGCTAGTTTGGTGGTCACAAATTCTTTTAACTTTTGTCTTGGAAACTTTGGATCTCTCCTATTCTGAATGATACAGCCTTGCTAGATACAATATTCTTGGCTGGAGATTTTTCCCTTTCAGCACTTAGAATACATCGTGCCACTCCCTTCTGCCCTACAGAGTTTCTGTTGAAAAATCACCTGATAGCCTTTTGGGGTTTCCTTTGTATGTAATCTTTGTCTCTTGCAACCTTTACATTTATGTGTCTATCAGTATTTTTTGCTATTTTAATTACCAGGTGTCTTGGTGTAGACCTCCTTGGGTTGATTTTTGTTGGAGGCTTTCAGTGTCTCCTGGATCCTGATTGGTTTCCTTCCCCAAATTCTGGAAGTTTTCAGCTATTATTTCTTCAAGTGCATTTTCTGCCTCCTTCCTCTCTTTTCTTGTTCTGGGATCCCTATAATGCAGCTATTATTACTCTGTATAGTATTTCTGAGTTCCCTAACTCTCATTTGTTATTATTTTTCACTCTTCTGTTCAGCTTGCTTTCATTCCTGTCTCCTCCAGATCACTCAACCAATTCTTCTGCTTCCTTTGGTCTATTTATTTTCTTTACTGTATTTTAAATTTCAGTTTTTCATCTCTGATAGGTTCTTTATGTTTTCAGTCTATTAAGAGTCTCACTGAGGTCCTGTACTCTTTTTTTCAAATCCAGTGAATACCTTTATGATCATTACTTTAAATTCTCTAGCGGGCATATTACTTATGACCATTTTGTTTAGCTCTCTTGCTGTGATATTGTCTTGTTCTTTCTTTGGGACATATTCCTCTGTATCCTCATTTTGTCTACTTCTCTGTGTCTGTTTTTATGTATTAGAAAGGTCAGCTATACCTCCCACTCTTGAAAGTTGTGGCCTTTTGAAGAATAGGCTCTGTTGGATCTTCCTGTGCAAAGTCTCCCACTCACCAGAGACTGGTGCTTCAGGGGTGTCTATATGTGTTGTGTGAGCCCTCTTGTTATGGCTGAGCCACTTTTGTCTTCAGTCATCTGCAGTGGCTTTCTTTGTCATGGGCAGGGTTTGGTCCCTGTTGTTGTTAGTGGGCCAGTGTTGGGCCACTGTGAGCTTGAGTTGAGTCAGACCAGGTATTTGCCAGAGATACAGTAGCACCAAACTACAGGGTGATTTCTCTGTGTTGTCCCCTGAGAAGCTTTTGTTGGTGGGCCTGGCCATTCCCACAGATGTCTGACCCTAGTGCACAGCTGGGTCCACATTTGGACTGTTGTGTGTGGTCATCTTCCCCCTCTACCTTGGACAGGAGTCACTTTGGAGTGGTGCTGCCTCCTGTCAAGGCTGCTTGCACACTGCCAGGTTTGTGGCATCACTTTGCATGGGCTTGGGCCTAGGGTGTATTGGAGGGCTGGGTCCACAAGAGAACACAGGGTGTGGGTGCTGTCAACACGCTAGGCCAAAAGTGTTTGCACTGCACTGGTTCCCAGAGGGGGTCCGTGTGTCAAGGTTTGGGCGGGCAGGGGAGGGAAATGGCATCTGGCAGCTTCTTTGTTCCTGGAGAAGCCCCCCAGAGATCCCTGCCCCTCCAGCACACACATGAGATTAGTAAACAAATGTCCCTCCTGTACACCCCTAATGGTTTTCAAATTGCTGCTTCTATGCTGTATCACCATGGTGCCATTTTTTCTGTCTCTTTAAGGGCAGGGACTCATTTTCCTATTGCCCATCAGATAGCCACTTTTCCAGAGTGGAGCCCACTGATTTTTAAACTTCCAGTGTTAAGCCCCACAAATTACACAAACTCAAAATATTAGGCTCCTCTGGTTTTCACAGCCAAATATTACACAGACTCGTCTTATGCAGGTCCCCCCATGCCTGGGGTGCTTGGTGTGAGAGTCTGTTTCTCTTCCCTCTTCATGTATAAGGTGTTCCTCCCTACTAGGGATAGTCCCATGAGTCTATTTAACTCTGGACTCTGTTTCTACCCTTCCAACCCTCTTTTATGTGGCTTCTTCTCTACATTTAGCTTTGGGGAGTCTGTTCTGCCAGTCTGCCAGGTGTTCTCTAGGTGTATCCATGGGATAAGGTGATCCTAGTATCCTCCTACTCTACCATTTTCCCCAGAAGTCAGCCATTTTTATTTTTGTGTATAGTGTAAGAAAGTGATCCAATTTTACTCTTCTGCATCAGCTGATTTTCTCAGCACCATGTATTGAGGAGAGTGCCTGTTAACCGTTGTGTGTTTTTGCCTCCTTTGTTGGAGATTAATTGACCATATAAACTTGTTATTTCTGTTCTGTATATTTTACTGAAGTATATGTCTCTTGTGTGCCAGTACCACACTGTTTTTGATTACTACAGATTTGTAGTATCTCTTGAAATCTGGCATTGTGATACCTTCTTTGTTCTTTCTCAAGATTGCTTTGGCTGTTTGGGGTCTTTTGTGTCTCTATAAATTTTAGGCTTATTTTCTAGTTCTAAAAAAAACACCATTTGTATTTTGATAGGAAGTACATTCAATCTGAAGATTGCTTTGGGTAGTATGCACATTTTAACAATATTAATTTTCCCAGTCCTTGAGCGTGGTATATCTTTCCATTTGTTTATATTCAGTTTCTTTCATCAGTGTCCTGTAGAGTGTAGGTCTTTCACCTCCTTGGTTAAATTTATTCTAGGGAATTTTATTCTTCTTGGTACATTTACAAATGGCAGTTTTAATTTCTTTCTCCTTACACTGTTCATAGCATATAGGAACACAAAATTTCTGTATATTAACTATGTATCCTGCAACATTAATGAGTTTGTTAGTGCTGATAATGTTTGTGGAGCCTTTCAGGTTGTAGTATAATGTCATATGCAAATACTGACAATTTAACTTCATTTCCTTCTTTTTCTTGTCTGATTGCTATAGCTAGAACTTCTAGTAATGTATTGAGTAAAAGTGGTAAGTAGACACTTTATCTTATTCCTGATCTTAGAGAAAAAGCTTTCAGTTTTTCACTATTGAGTCTGATGTTAGCTGTGGGATTTTTGTATATGGGCTTTATTATGTTGTGATATGCTCCCTCTGAATGCACTTTGTTGAGAGTTACTAGCATGAACCAGTGTTGTATTTTGTCAAATGCTCTTTCTCCCATATTGAGATGACTGTATGGTTTTTATCCTTCCTCTTGTTAATGTGATGTATTGCATGGATTGATTTGTGAATATTGAACTATCTTTGCATTCCTGGAGGAATACATTCCACTTGATTATGGTGAACGATCCTTTTCTGTAGCGTTGAATTTGGGTTGCTAATATTTTGTTGACATTGAGCCTTAAGTGTTAATTGCTGTGGGCATACTGGTGGGAAGGACTGGCTGTAATGATCTCCTCTGGATGCTGAAGGTGTATTGTGGACAGGTTTTACTCCATACACTAGTGGCTGAGAGGTCCAGTGCAGCTGCTGTAGGCTCACTGGTGGGAAGAGTTTCTCCCTGTGCTTCTGAGAGGACTGGCTGCATTCACCATAAGCTTGCTCTTGGGCATGACCAGCGCTTAGTCTGGTTGTCTGCAGTTACCTGCTATGATACCAGGGGCAACAAAAGGCAGGGCTGGCTCACTGCACACCCAGGTAAGAGCCCTACCTGCAGGAGCTACAGCCATGTTAGTGTATGGGGTTAGCTACCTACATACTCAGGGCAAGAGTTGTTTTGCAGGGGTGTTGGTACCAGTGGGGTTGCCTGCTGGATGTGGCAGGATAGTAACTGCTTTGGAGGGGCATGTGCTGGGATGAGTTGGGTGGGGTTGGTCATCAGAGGAAGACATGGGCAGGGCATGTGGTGCTAGCAATGTAGATGGAGAATGTTAGAACTAGCTCCTACAAGGTCCAGTTATCTAGGCTGCGGAAGGGTAAGAAAAATGGTACCTGCCAACACTTTTGTTCCTGGAGAAATCTGGAGATCCCTTCCCTTCTACCCCATGTACTTCAGGCACTTTTGAAACTGCTGCTTCTGGGGTTGTCTTGGCATAGTTGTTTAGCATGCTGGCTAAATATGGTGGAAGCTAGATTTCCTGTAGTTTTCAGACACTTTTAGAGTTAAGCCAGACTGATTTTCAAAACTAGACATATGGGGACTCATCTTCCCAGTTCATGTCCTAAGGGTAGTGGTGCCCATTGTGGGATCTGATTCCCTCACTCCAAGCTTGTGATGTCCCTTTTGTTGCAGTCATTCACCCTGTGGACCTGGTTCCCAACCACTTCTCTGCCCCTCCTGCCATTTGTGATGTCGCCTTCCCTCTGTGAGTCGCTGTGGAAGATCTGTCAGTTTTCAGGTCATTTTCGGAGTGAAATACATCTTTGTTGTTCCCTCAGTGTGTCCGTGGGATGAAGTAAGCTCAGGACCTTACTACTCTGCCATTTCCCTTTCTCCCCCACTTTTTAATGTTTTTAATCAAATCTGAGAAGTTTGCAATCACTATTTCTTCAAATGCTGTTTCTGCCTCTTTATATCTGTTCTGTCCTTCTGTATATCTATTTATGTACATTTTGGCGTGCTTGATGGCATTCCACAGGTAGCTCAGGCTATGTTCTTGTTAGAGTTTTTTTTTCAATCAGTTTCTCAAACTGGATAATCTCAGTTGACATATCTTCAAATTTTTTGATTCATTCTTCTGCCAGCTTAAGCTTATTATTGAACTTCTGCATAGAATTTTTCACTTCAGTTATATTTTTCAAATCTAGAATTTACATTCTTTTTCATAATTTCTCTTTATTTATACTGTATATTTGTTAGGACACTGTTCTCCTGGTTTCCTTAAATTCTTGTTCCATGTTCTGTGTTATAAAAGCCTAATAAACGATAAGTGAGTGCTCCAACACAGAGCCAATCTGTAAAAGACTGAAGAAGTATTTTTTTCCTCTTTTATTCCTTCCTTTCCTCTTTGTTTCCTTCCTTCATTTCCTTTCCCTCCTCCTTTCCTTTTGTGTTTGCCCCTCCTTCATTCCTCCTTTCCTTTGCTTCCTTCCTTAGGAATTCAACTGACCATGCATTAAAGAAACAGAGACTTTAGAGACTATCCCACAAATAGAAACTTTATCAAGTCACTAAACAAACTACTACAACCAACACTAAGTAACAAAAGCAAACTTTAAAAAGGGGGAAGAATCTGGGGTCCAGAATTACCAAATTATAGTATTTAAAACATACAGTTCTCAACAAGAAAAATGACAAAGCATGCAAAGGAACAAGAAAATATGGCTCACAAACAGGAAAAATTAAGAGACACTGAGCTCCAGAAGCACAGAAATTGAGCTTGCTCTACAAAAACTTTAAATCAGCTATCTTTAATATGCTCAAAAGAGCTACACAAAATCAGGAAAAAGTTTCTCAACATAAAGGATTATATAAAGAAATTATAACATTCTAGAACTGAAAAATACAATAACAAATGAAAAATTCACTAGAGTTTTTAAAGATGATTTGAACAGAAGAGTCAATAAACTTGGTAAGACAACTGAAATGATCAAGTCTGAGGAGCAGAAAGAAAAAAGAAAAGTGAACAGAGAAGAGACCTGTAGAATACCATCAAGAATACAAACATATGGGGGTGCCTTGGTGGCCAGTTAAGTAGCCGATTCTTGATTTTGGCCCAGTTCATGACCTCGTGGTTCATGGGATCAAGCCCTGATTTGGGCTCCATGCCAACAGCATGGAGCCTACTTGGGATTTTCTCTCTCCCCCTCTCAAATAAAGTTTAAAATAAAATATGAAATAAACTTAAAAAAAAAGGAATACAAACATATGCATCATAGGACTCCCAGAAATAAGAGCAAGAAAGGGGCAGGAAGAATCTATGGATAAATCATGGCCAAAACTTCCCCAAAGTGATAAAAAAAAAAAATAATGCATCTTTAAATCTAAAAAGCTCAGTTAACTCCCAAGTGTGTAAACCATGGTCCTGCACCAAAACATAAAGCATCAAAAGCTAAAAACAAAAAGAATATTGAAAGCAGTCAGAGTAACATCATATAAAAGGGATCTTCAATAAAATTAAGCCAGTTTCTCTCAGAAGATTGCTTTAGCAAGAGGTAGGATGATAATATATTTAATAATTGCTGAAAGAAAAAAAAACCTGTCAACAAATAATTTTGTATCTGGTGAAACTGTCTCAAAAGTAAAGGAAAAATTAAGGCATCACAAGATAAACAAAAACTAAGGGAGAGTGTGGCTGTTGGATATGCCCTGTAAGAAACGTTTAGGGGCACCTGTGTGGCTCAATGGGTTAAGTATCTGACGCTTGATTTTGGCTCAGGTCATGACCTCAAAGTTCATGGAATTGAGCCTTGCATCAGCTGGGGTAGCACTGAGCAGAGCCTTCTTAGGATTCTCTCTCCCACTGTGCCCCTCTTCCACTCAAACCCTCTCTCCCTCAAAATAAATTCTTAAGGTGTCCTTCAGGTTTACATGAAAGGACACTCGACAGTAACTCAAAGCCATATGAAGAAATAACACTGATAAAGATAACTACACAGATAAATAAAAAATCACTGTAATCAGAAGGAAACTAAGATGGCAGCATAACAGGAGGACCCTAGGCTTGCCTCATCCCTCAAACACAGCTAGATAACTATCAAATCATTTTGACTACTCAACAAATCAACCTGAGTTGGATAGAACAAACTTCACAACTAAAGGGAGAGAAGAGGCCGCTTTGAGGAAGACAGGAAATGCAGAGACATGGTTTGAGGAAGAAATGGATCATGGTGCTGCAGAGAGGAGGGAGCTCTGGTCACAGAGAAAGGCGAGAGAGAGTAGAGAGCACAAGGATAAGCACAAGGAGAGCACTTCCCCCAAAGCCATTGGCTGGGAAAATGACAAGGGCTGATTTTCATGAGTTTTTGCAAGCAGCAGGGCTCAAAGCAGTATCAGAGTTTCCTTAGCTTGGCTGGGATAGAACCCTGAGGACATTGCCTTACTCAAGAGACAGAGGCAGGGCACGCTGTGCAATCTAAGGAACACCTAAGTGGCAGAGGGAGAGCCTGTTCATTCTCTTTAGAGCACAGCTATGAGAGGTAGCATTACCTCTCTGGGGACAAAAGAACTGGTGGGTGCCATTTCCCTACCCTGCCCCTCAGCATAGGTGCACAGACACCTGCTGAGGGCAGCCAACCCAGACACTTGCTTTGCTCCATATTGCATGCCACTGTGCTCTGGCACAGCTGCCCTTCTGGGTCAAACCTGCATCAGTCCCAGCATGGTGAGACCCTTTACCAGAGGATCAGTACAGATACCCACCATACTAGGTCCTGGAAATCTGGAATTTTAAAAGTCAGCTGGCCTGGCTGTGATAGAGCCCAGGGTGCACTGAGCTGCTCCAGGAAGGCAAGCAGCCCAGAGACTGAAATTAGGGATCTGAAAAATGTACAAGGGGAATTTATTAATTCCTCTGAAACTGCCTCCCTGAGAGCAGCCAGCATGTACTCCTCTCTCCAGAGAGAAGCTGGCTAGTGCCATTTCCCTCCCACATCCCTAAGCATAAACCAACTTCAGCAAAGAGCACAGCACCAATACTGGCTGCCTGATCTGCTTACACCAAGTCCCACCCCCTCTGCACTCTTCTGGTACTTTCTCAGGCAAGTGTGCCTAAAGAACAGTGCAGCAGACCCCTCCCCCAGAATACCAGCACACACCCCTGTACATGTTTACACACCATAGTTCTTCAAAGCTTCAATTCTAGTGTAAGTAGCATCAGGTCTCTCTTAATGAGCAGAGCAGAGCACACCTAGTTAAAACTTGCCACACTCTGGCCAAGGTCCAAATACTGCCCACTTCAGGTAAGAAGAAACTCTGTGGGCAACTTACCTGAGGGATACAGCACCAAAACACAGCAGCAGAGTGTATGCAGGACACTTCCTGGAGCACGAGGCTCTGGACATTTTATCACCTCTTCTTTGTAAAGCCATTACTCTCAGAAGCTGGAAATTAACAGGCTTTCTTAACAGAGAAGAAGACAGACCTAGACAAAATGCCAAGATGGGGGAATTCATGCCAAAAGAAAGAACAACAAAAGGTCACAGCCAGGCATCTAATAAAAACAAATTCTGATCCAGAATTTAAGGCAACAATCATAAGAATACTAGCTGGGCTTGAGAAACCATAGAACACAGCAGAGAGACCCTTACACTTGAGAAACCATAGAACACATCAGAGAGACCCTTACCAGAGAGATAAAAGACCTAAAAATAAATCAAGCCAAAATGAAAAGTGCAATAAGAGTTTTGAAACTGAATGCATGTAATGATCACCAGAATGGAACAAGAATAAGAATCAACACACATACAGGCAAGAGGTCTGAACCAGAATTTAGAGTCAAGATAATAATACTATCTGGAGTTGAAAATAGATTAGAATCCCTTTCTGCAGAGATAAGTAAAAGCTAGTCAGGATGAAATAAAAAATGCTACAACTGAGCTGCAATCTTGAAGGATGCCACGACAGCAAGGATGGATGAAGCAAGAGCAGTGAATCAGCGATACAGAGGACAAACTTACAGAGAATAATGAAGCAGAAAAGAAAAAGGCAAAAGAGTATGGTGTAAGAATTAGAGAACTCAGTGACTCATTAAAAAGAAATAACATCAGAATCATAGGGGTCCCAGAAGATGGAGAGAGAGAGACAAAGGAGTAGAAGGTTTATGTGAACAAATCATACTGGAAAACTTTCCTAACCTGGGGAATGACACAGATAACAAAATCCAAGAAACAGAACTCCCATTAGATTCAACAAAAGCTGACCATCAACAAGGCATATCATAGTCAAATTCACAAAATACTCAGGCAAGGAAAGAGTCATGAAAGCAGCGGGGGGGAAAAAAAGTCCTTAACCTACAAGAGAAGACAGATCAGGTTTGCAGCAGAACTATCCACAGAAACTTGGCAGACCAGAAAGGAGTGGCAGGATATATTCAATGTGCTGAATTGGAAAAATATGCAGCCAAGAATTCTTTATACAGCAAGGCTGTCATTCAAAATAGAAGGAGAGATTAAAAGTCTCCCAAACAAAAATTAAACGAGTTTGTGACCACTAAACCAGCCCTGCAGGAAATTTTAAGGTGTACTGAGGGGAGAAAAGTCGAAAACAAACAAACAAACAAAACACTAAAAAGACAAAAAGGAACAAAGAATAGCAAGGACCAGAGACCACCAGAAACTCCAACTCTACAAGAAACATAATGGCACTAAATTCATATCTTCCAGTACTCACTCTAAATGTGAATGGACTAAATGTACCAATCAAAAGATATATGGTAACAGAATGGCTAAGAAAACAACATCCATCTACATGCTGCTTATAAGAAACCCATTTTAGACCTGAAGACACCTTTAGATGGAAAGTAAAGGGATGGAGAACCATCTATCATACTAATGGTTGCCAAAAGAAAGCCAGAGTAGCCATATTTATATCAGACAGTCTAGATTTTAAAATACAGACTGTAACAAGAGATGAAGAAGGGCATTATATCATAATTAAGGGGGTCTATCCACCAAGAAGTTTTAACAGTTGTAAACATTTATGCTCCAAATGTGGAGCACTCAAATATATAAATCAATCACAAACATAAACTCATTGATAATAATACCATGATAGTAGGGGACTTCAACACCCCACTTACAGCAATGGACAGATCATCTAAACAAAATCATCAAGGAAACAATGGTTTTGAATGACACACTGGACCGTATGGACTTAACATATATACAGAACATTTCATTCTAAAGCAGCAGAGTACACGTTCTTCTCCAGTGCACATGGAACATTCTCCAGAATAGATCACATACTGGAACACAAATCATCCCTCAACAGGTACATAAAACATCATGATCATACCACATATTTTCAGACCACAATGCTATTAAACTCAAACCACAAGAAAAACTTTGGAAAGATAAATACTTGGAGATTAAAGAGCATTCTACTAAAGAATGAATGGCCTAACCAAGAAGTTAAAGAGGAAATTAAAAAGTACATAGAAGCCAATGAAAATGATAATACCACAACCCAAAACCTCTGGGAAACAGCAAAGGTGGTCATAAGAGGGAAGTAAATAGCAATCCAGGCCTTCCTAAAGAAGGAAGAAAGATCTCAGATATACAATCTAACCTTACACCTTAAAGAACTGGAAAATGAACAGTAAATAAAACCCAAATCAGCAGAAGACAGGAAATAATAAATATTAGAGCAGAAATCAGTGTTCTGGAAACAAAAAGCAAAACCACAAACAGCAACAACAAAAGAACAGTAGACCAGATGAATGAAACCAGGAGCTGGTTCTTTGAAAGAATTAACAAAACTGATAAACCCCCTAGACAGTTTGATCAAAAAGAAAAAGGAAAGAACCAAAATAAATAAAATCAAAAATGAAGGAGGAGAGATCACAACCACACAGCAGAAATACAACAATAGAATATTATGAGCAACTGTACACCAATAAAATGGGCAATCTGGAAGAAATGGGAAATTCCTAGAAACATATAAACTACTGAAACTGAAACAGGAAGAAATAGAAAATTTGAACAGGCCCATAACCAGTAAAGAAATTAAAGTAGTAATCAAAAATCTCCCCCAAAACAAGAGTCCAGGGATGGATGGATTTCCAGGGGAATTCTACCAAACATTTAAAGAGAAGTTAACAGCTGTTCTTTTGAATCTGTTCCAAAAAATAGAAATGGAAGAAAACTTCCAAACTCATTGTATGAAGCCAGCATTACCTTGATTCCAAAACCAATGACCCCACCAAAAAGGAGAACTACAGACCAGTTACCCTGATGAACATGGATGCAAGAATCCTCAACAAGACACTAGCCTGCTGGATCCAACCATACATTAAAAGAATTCTTCACCATGACCAAGTGGGACTTATACCTGAGATGCAGGGCTGGTTCAATATCTGCAAAACAATCAATGTGATACATCATATCAGTAAAAGAAAGGACAATAACCACATCATCCTCTCAATAGATTCAGAGAAAACATTGGACAAATACCACATCCTTTCTTGGTAAAAACGCTTTAGAAAGTAGGGATAGAAGGATCATACCTTGAGATCATAAAAGCTATGTATGAAAGACCCACCACTAATATCCTCAATGGGGAAAAACAGAGCTTTCCCCCTGAGGTCAGGAACACGACAGGGATGTCCACTCTCACCACTGTTATTCATCATAGTATTGGAAGTTTTAGCCTCAGCAGTCAGAAAGCACTAAGGAACAAAAGGCATACAAATAGGCCAGGAGGAAGTCAAACTTTCACTCTTTGCAGACGACCTGATACTCCATATGGAAAACCCAAAAGATTCCACCAAAAAACTGCAGGAACTGATCCATGAATTCAGCAAAGTTGCAGGATATAAAATCAATGCACAGAAAATTGTTGCATTCCTATACACCAGTGATGAAGCAACAGAAAAAGAAATCGAGGAATTGATCCCATTTACAATTGAACCAAAACCCATAAAATATCTAGGAATAAATCTAACTAAAGAGGTGAAAAACCTATACCGAAAACTATAGAAAACTTATGAAAGAAATTGAAGATAAACAGAAAAGAAAACTATTTGACGCTCCTGGATTGGAAGAGCAAATATTGTTAAATGTCGGTACTACCAAAACCAATCTACATATTCAATGCAATCCCTACCAAAATAACACCAGCATTCTTCACAGAGCTAGAATAAACAATCCTAAAATTTGTATGGAATCAGAAAAGACCTTGAGTAGCCAAAGCAATCTTGAAGAAGAAAACCAAAGCTGGAGGCATCACAATCCCGTACTTCAAGATGTATTACAAAGCTGTAGTCATCAAGACAGTATGGTACTAGCACAAAAACAGACACTCAGATCAATGGAACAGAATAGAGAACCCAGAAATAGACCCACAAATGTATGGCCAACTAATCTTTGACAAAGCAGGAAAGAATATCTAATGGAATAAAGACCGTATCTTCAGCAAATGGTGCTGGGAAAACGGGACAGCGACATGCAGCAAAATGAACCTCCACTACTTTCTTACATCAAAGACAATAAACTCAAAATGGATGAAAGACCTCAATGTAAGACAGGAAGCCATCAAAATCCTAGAGGAGAAAGCAGGCAAAACCCTTTTTGACCTTGGCCGCAGCAACTTCTTACTCAACATGTCTCCAGAGGCAAGGGAATTAAAAGCAAAAATGAACTATTGGGACCTCATCAAAATAAAAAGCTTCTGCACGGTGAAAGAAACAATCAGCAAAACTAAAAGGCAACTGATGGAATGGGAGAAGATATTTGCAAACGGGTTAGTATCCAAAATCTATAAAGAATTTATCAAACTCAAACACCCAAAAAACAAATAATCCAATGAAGAAATGGGGAAAATACATGAGTGGATACTTCTCCAAAGAAGACATCCAGATGGCCAACTGATACATGAAAAAATGCTCAACATCACTCATCATCAGTGAAATACAAATCAAAACCACAATGAGATACCACCTCACATCTGTAAGAATGGCTAACATTAACAACTCAGGCAACAACAGATGTTGGCGAGGATGTGGAGAAAGAGGATCTCTTTTGCACTGCTGATGGGAATGGAAACTGATGCAGCCACTCTGGAAAATAGTATGGTGGTTCCTCAAAGTTTAAAAATAGAACTTCCCTACTACCCAGCAATTGCACTACTAGGTATTTATCCAGTGGATATAGGTGTGCTGTTTTGAAGGGGCACATGCACCCCAATGTTTATAGCAGTGCTATTGACAATAGCCAAAGTATGGAAAGAGCCCAAACGTCCATCAACGGATGAATGGATAAAGAAGATGTGGTATATATACACAATGGAGTATTAGTCGGCAATCAAAAAGAATGAAATCTTGCCATTTGCAACTACGTGGATGAAACTAGAGGGTATTATGCTAAGCAAAATTAGAGAAAGACATGAATTCACCCATGAATTCACTCATATGAGGAATTTAAGATACAAAACAGATGACTATAAGGGAAGGGAAGCAAAAATAATATAAAAACATGGAGGGGGACAAAACATAAGAGACTCTTAAATATACAGAAAAAACAGAGGGTTGCTGGAGGAGTTGTGGGAGGGGGGGGGCTAAATGGGTAAGGGGAGTTAAGGAATATACTCCTGAAATAATTGTTGCACCGTATGCTAACTTGGATGCAAATTAAAAATAAATTACTTAATTAAAAACAAAAACCCACAAACCTGAGATCATAACCTGAGCCAACGTTGGATGCTCTACTGACTGAGCCACCCAGGTACCCTTGAATAAAAATATTTTAAATCTTTTATTTTTTGAGAGTTCACACAAGCAGAGGAGAGAGGCAGAGGGAGAGAGGCAGAGGGAAAGCAGGCTTCACACTCAGGGCGGAGCCCGACATGGGGCTTGATCCCACAAACCTGGGATCATGATCTGAGCCCAAATCAAGAGTCAGATGCTTGGGGTGCCTGAGTGGCTCAGTTGGTTGAGCATCTGACTTTGTCTCTGGTCATCATCTCACGGTTCATGAGTTCAAACCCCACATCAGGCTCGCTGAGCTGAAGCTGCTGTCTGTGCAGAGCCCACTTCAGATCCTCTGCCCCTCTCTCTATGCCCCTCCTCTGCGTGCATGTGTTCTCTCTCAAAAATACAGAATTTAAGGGGCGCCTGGGTGGCGCAGTTGGTTGGGCGTCCGACTTCAGCTTGGGTCGTGATCTCACAGTTCTTGGGTTTGAGCCCCACGTCGGGCTCTGTGCTGACTGCTCAGAGCCTGGAGCCTGCTTCAGATTCTGTGTCTCCCTCTCTCTCTGCCCCTCCTCCACTCACTTCTCTCTCTTCTTTCTCTCTCTTTCTCATTTCTCTCTTTCTTCTTTCTCTCTCTCTAAAAATAAACATTAAAAAAATTTTTTTAATACAGAATTTAAAAAATTCAAATTAAAAAAAATATAGGTCATTAATACTAAGTGAAAAAACATGGAGAAAACTTGACTCACATGATGAAATAAAGAGCATCAGCAAGTATTAACTACAGAGAGGTAAATATAAAAGACAGTACAAATGTATTTGTTGTTTTTATTATTTTTTGTTAATTTTTTTTTCAATGTTTATTTATTTTTGGGGCAGAGAGAGAGCATGAACGGGGGAGGGGCAGAGAGAGAGGGAGACACAGAATCGGAAACAGGCTCCAGGCTCCGAGCCATCAGCCCAGAGCCCGACGCGGGGCTCGAACTCCCGGACCGCGAGATCGTGACCTGGCTGAAGTCGGACGCTTAACCGACTGCGCCACCCAGGCGCCCCTGTATTTGTTGTTTTTAACCTACTTGATTTAAAAGAACTGCATAAAGCACCAATCTGTGTTGTTGGCACAAAATATACAAGAGATTTTGTGTGACGTAACAGCACAAAGGAAGGCACAAGGACAAAAACCGTATATGAACAAGTATTTTGGATACTATTAAAAGAATTTGGTGTTAATGCAAGCTAGGTTGTTATATTACTAGTAATTCCCTGGAAAATCAAAAAGAAAACAACTAAGAGATGTAGAGCGAAATAAATGACAAGATTGTGGGGAATAAGCTTAGGAATTCCCTGAGCCTGCACTGATGGGTTAACAAGGGATAAAGAATTACAAAGCTATAGGATGCTCACACCCACGCTTGGGAAACAAGAGTGCCCCCAGAATAGAGTCGGGGGGGGGGGCAAAGGCCCCCAATACAAAGGTATATGAGGTAAACAAGATTAGGTATTCAGGACAAAAGTGCACCCCCAATTTAGTACTGTAGTAGAAAGCTGCTTTCACAGGAAGGAAGGACCAAATTAGGCAAACAGGTAAATAGGGCTATAGACCACTGCACTGTAGATGAAACTGCCCAGAGCAGAGCTGATTAGCAAAAGAAAAGGTGCATTGTTAACCCTGAGGTTACTTGCTCTGTCTTATCCCCTAGGCTGGCTAAGACAAACAGATAGGGCACCTCCTGTCTGCTGTTAACAACCATCTGCCCAGAGCCAGGATTTTGTTTCATATTTTTTTTTAACGTTTATTTATTTTATTTTTATTTTTTATTGTATTTTTAACAGCATGAAGAGGGGAGGAGCAGAGAGAGAGGGAGACACAGAATCTGAAACAGGCTCTGAGCTGTCAGCACAGAGCCCGACGCGGGGCTTGAACTCACGGACCGTGAGATCATGACCTGAGCTGAAGTTGGACACTTAACCGACTGAGCCACCCAGGTGCCCCATGTTTCATATTGACCCAAACCCCAAACACCGTATATCTTCAAAACCCCCTTTCCCTCATGCCCATGAGTTCGTGTTCACCGATTCATTGTCTCTTTGTGCACGCCTATCACGTTTGTAAGCCTTCTGATCTTAATAAATACGGGGTAAGGACCCTTATTTGGGGCTCTTGTCTTTTCCCAGACATTAGCCATCTCTCACTTTTAATCCTGCATCTGCTCTCTTGCTGGCCAAGAGAGAACTTTAGACTTAGAGTCTACAACAGATGGTGACCCTGAGGTGAAAGAAGGAAAGGGGTACTATGGACCAACGTGGGCAAGGAGCCAACATGGCCAAGAGGTGGTGCGACACGAGGACTGCATGATGCTGCAGAACGATTAAGGGGCTCCAAGAAAACAATCGCACCGGATACAGTCTCTATCTGACAAGGTAAGGGATAAAGCGGAACTATATTAGGATTTGCTGCCACAGGATGTTTTGAGAGCTCTACCATGGGAGGCTCCCTAGCCCCTAAACAAAAGTGCTGTATTCGAATTCATCAGTCCCTAGGAGACACAGCATGGACTACTCTAAATTATAAGGCTCTCCTTAGATTACTGCTGACTGTCCAACAAAATTGCCCTTGGTCCCCAGAACAAGGAACTTAAGATCTTGAAGTATGGGAACAAATAAAGAAAACATTGAAGGCCTGGCATTCTGAAAAGGCTAATGTCCCCCCTGAGGTAATCCTCACCTGGTCCATCATCCATATTGCTTTTCTCCCCTTGAGATTGGACAATGTATATGAAGACACAGAGTTATCTAAAAGGGAGGAAAAACCTCCGTCCCCCTATAATCAGGCTGTGCCTCTGGTGCCTGTGCAGCCAAAAGATACACCTCCTCCCCCAAAAGGGTGGGGCGATATCGAGCCTCTAAAAACCTCACCAGCCGGCTCTGATAAAGTCCTTAGCCCAATGAAAAAGTACATTTAAAAAGCCCATGAGGCCAGTAAATTCCAGCTGTTTCCCATTATCAGGAAAAATAGGCACTACATCCATGAAGGCCTGCTCTTTCCAATAGTAAAAGAATTGCAAAAATCAGTTCAGCTGTATGTCCATCACAGCCCTTTTACAATTGGCATTTTAGAAAATATTTGTGGTGCTTATTCCATGTGTGTCTGGGACTGGGGCTCTCTTATGGACATCATTCTGACCCTAGCCCAGTATGCTATCTGTGCCCCAGAGTTTCATGTGCTTGCGTGACTCGTGCTATGCAGAACTTTGCTGCTGTTGTTCTGGGGTCTTTTTAACAACTGTCTGGCACAGGGCAATATTCCCATCCAAGGCAGCAAGCCCAGCTTCCTATCATTGTCAGTAAAACAGTCCACTAAAATAGTGCAGTGTATTTTACACAGGTTATCCCTAATATGGAGACTCTAACTCTATCTCTTACTGTTTCTCCCTATACACACTAGTTACTTTTAACTACATGTGAGGGCTTCTCCCTCATTCATTTCCTGGATTAATGAGTATGATGACTAGAGCTAATTGTCTCTGGCTAGTCTATCTCTGGATAGAGATTTTAAGGAATATTCCCAAGCAGCTGCCAAAACTCCTTTTGTTTCGGGGAACTTCCCTGTCTTCTCTGGCCTGACATAGACTGCCTAATTCCACTAGTGGAAAACAAAACAAATAATACAAAACAAAACAAAAATTGATATCTGCTCACCTATCTGATATGACAGGCTTTAGGACCACGTGAACTCTTTTCTCTGCCTTCTGTGCCTTTGTCTGCCTTCAGGCCTCTTGGAGGCACCTTACTTTTTCTGCCTTCCCTTCCCACTCCTCCTGTTTCTGCATTACCTTGGGTGCAGCCTTCAAATCTGGCTCTTCAGTGTCTCATGTAGCATCAGCTCCTCCTCCCCACACTGTCAAAAAAGAAAAAACACCCCCTTAAACTTCAGATTTCCTCACTGGTTCCACAGGAAGAAAATTAACAATGGTAAACTTTTAAGGGGACACAGATGAGATGTTAAGATAGGCATATCTTTTAAATTATAGATCCTTATTCTATTAAGGTCTATTAAAGGTCAAATAAGCTCATGTTATCTCTGTTCCAATTTGTTAACATAAAGGATGACTTAATGGTTAACTTTTTTTGCCTTATAGTTTTCATGGGTAATTGTTAAGATAGCTTTCAGGGTCTTTGGTAACCTAAGACTTGAACGTTTTGCTTAAATGATAAATTAAGTTCTTCAGACATTTAGGCCTCTTCTAAATCAAATGGAATGTTGAAGCATTTTGTACTTAACATAGGTTTATGCTTCTGACTTAAGTCAAAAAAACTAAGAATATTTAAATCCATTAAAGGGGCGCCGGGTAGCTCAGTCGGTTGGGCGGCCAACTTCGGCTCAGGTCATGATCTCACAGGTCGTGATCTCAGAGTTCGTGAGTTCGAGCCCCATGTTGGACTCTGTGCTGACAGCTCAGAGCCTGGAGCCTGCTTCAGATTCTGTGTCTCCCTCTCTGTCTGCCCCTCCCCCACTCACGCTCTGTCTCTCTCTGCCTTTCAAAAATGAATAAATGCTAAAAAAAAAAAAAAATCCATTAAAAAAACATGCTTTATGCTTAATGGATTCATAAGTCTACCACCTAAAGAATTTTCTCATATAACAGACAATTCACAGTTGGTTACTACTTAGTTTTCACTGGAGATTGAAGTTTCTAAGAATTAAAATTTATCTACTAAATGTAGTTAAAACTGACAAAAATAAGAAAAGCAACTCCGTATGTAGAAAAGTAGATATGAAAAAAAGACATAAGAAATGGAAATATAATTTTGTTGAAGGTAAAAGAAAGTAATTTTGTCCTAAATAAGACTGGTTATTTGAAAAGAAATGCCTTGGGACAAAATCTAAATGCAAAAAAAGTTGTAGAAGTTTTGTGAAGAAAAATCTTTAAAAAGAAATTTTACATGTGCTCAGAACAGACTAAGGTTAAAATAAATACATTTTAAAAACACACAGGGTTACGATTAAGATTCCCCCTCCTTTGATCCAAAGTCTGGGAAAATGATGGCAATACTCTTGGTGCCAGCCTCCAAATCCTCCACATTTGTGTTGTTCCTGTTTAGCAGAGGAATGGATAATATATGAAGGGCTTTTACTAAGATACATGGAAGCCATTTTACTAAACATAGCCCATTGTATGCCACAAATGGGTATCCACATGGCTGAAACATATTTATATGGCATTGCTAAAAAAGGCAGGGGAATAGACCCTGACTTTGGTCATTTAGCCCCCTCCCCCAATTGCCGATGGATGATCAATATATAAGTTACTGCTGAGCCAAAATAAAATTAGTGCATCCTACGACAACCACAGAAAGATATATTTTTGTTAATGGTAATAAATAAGTAAATAAATAATTTTAACAAAAAAGGATAAAACAACAGGACCACACACCCTTTTGTTTTACTTAAGCCTTGGTTGGAATTCCCCATTCCTTATAATCCACAGGTGAAACAGTTGTAAAATAAGCATATATTACTCTCAAAAACATGTTAAAAAAACAAAAAGGGGGAGATACCCCTGGTTGTCTGCATTACAACCTCAGCTCCTTCTTAATCATACTATGATTACTCTTAGCTTTTTAAATCTTAATCCTCAAGGACTAACTAGCTGAGTGACATTCTTCAAAATAATATAAACCCTCTCACCCTATGGTGCTGTGCAAAACCCTTGAAAGGGGCCCACACGAACTGGGCTCACTAAACTTCTCACCTGGGGTCGAGGATATGCTTGTGTTCTTTCAGATTCCGGACCTCTGTGGATCCCCTCTCGGGGTAAGGTGAAGCCTTACCATGGTATGGTGGAGACCCGTAGGATATCTTCCAATGAATCAAGACTTCCGGAGAATGACTGAGTGAGCGGCCACCGCCCCTCTTTTTCAAGATGGAGGAAGCCTCTTCACGGACTCCTCATCCTGAAGCCAGTCCACAAATGCAAGTCTTTGCCCCTCATATAACATGGGGAAGCCTTAAATGCCTGTCTAACCAGGCCGGCATCCTCTTATAACACAATGATGTTATATATACACCCCTGATTCACATTTGATGGTCATGATTTCTGTCATTAACAAAAATTCGATTTGTGTAACCCTGATTCTTCTCCTTGCCCTCATTTGTCCAGGCCAAGCTCAATATTCATATTGGGCTCATCTCCTTAAGCCATCTATATTTGATACCTTAACACTCCTAGCCTGAGATATTCCTATTAGCATTAATGACAGAGTTCATGGAAGGAGCCAGTCTTAACCCGCCCTTCCAAACGGAACAAAAACATTAGCTTTATATGCCAAGACTGCAGTGATGGCTTACTTCAGCGTCTCCTATGTGTGTTACTAAGTTCAGCAATTTATCTGCTTGTCTTAAAAATCAACAGGCTTTTGCATGTATAGCCCAAACCCTCTACAAGGCCAATTTTACTTTTTTTCTCAGCCATAAGCTTCGATATACTTAAAAAAAAAAAAAAAAAAAAGGCATATCTCACATTCCTGTTATAGCTTGCTCTAGTCTCAAATATTCAGACAACCCCTGGAATAATATTCCTTAGACAACCTGTTATGGAGAGACTGAGCATAACCTTCACTGGGGTAATTGGACTATTATTGACAGGGGTCCTAGAGGACATCTTGAAACAAAATATTCAAAAAAGACCATATCCTTTGACCAGTTTAGTAGGGAGAGTATTTTTTGGAAAGATGGAGGTTTGTCTGGACCTACAATTTCTGCACATAAAGGGAAATTAAAAGGACGTTGGCTTGTTAACCTTTGGAAGCTAGGTCTTCCCTTCTTCATTCGTACCGTTAGCCATGGTGAAGTTTATGTAAATCAGCATACTAACCTAACTTGGGCCTCCCTGCACAACAATCAATTAGCATGGACCACTAGTTGTGTCCCTTCTCCCTATGTTTTCTTTGCTACCTCCACTTTACAGATCCAACAACTATCATATCTCTACCTCCCAGAGTTGGTTTATATCCTGCGTAAGTACTGATAACATCACCCAATTAAATATCTCCTCCTTATTAGTAGTTAGCATGTCTCAGCCTGGGTTCCTGTTAATAGCTCTAGAACCCTATATGCATCTATCAGGAGTTAGGTGCGCTTTCCAAGCCTGTTTAACACTGGCATTCTGCTGTAAGGCAAAAAAGATTTGCTGGCCTACTGATCATGGGCATCCTAGCAGCAGTAGGTGTTATCGCCTCTGCCACTGTAGCTGGAGTCAGCCTGCATCATACTATCCAGACAGCCCATGTCCTTAATAAATATGGTCAACACTACCAAAGAATTTATAAGCCAGACTTCCATTGATAAACAAGTTTCAGCCTGCCTTGAAGCTCTTGAGGCTGCAGTGGAATTTATTGGAAAGCAACAGGAAGGCTTGTTCCTCACTCTAAACTGCCCTGTGACCCTAACTACCAGCATATCTGCATGACTGGCATTCCTTATAACCACCCCTAGGCTTGGGATGCTGTCCAGGCACACCTTCGCAGTGTCTTTTCTTCCTAACTCTCTGACAATACAGAAAATTTAGATACGACATTGTGCCAACAGCTACAATATGTAGAAGATCAGCTTAAAAATGGGCTGATTCCTGGGAAATGTGGCACAACGTAAATCCTTTCTCACAGCTAGCACCCATCTCAAATTCTGGATAACTCTGGAAAGTGGAATGCTTTTACCGTGTCTCTTTTTATGTCTTTGCAGAATCACCCTCCAAGCCATCCAAAAGCAAAAGAAGGACCAGGAGCTTGTCATGATGGTCCTCAAACACAAAACTAAAAGAACTAAGAAAAACAAAAAGGGGGCACTGTGGAGAATAAGCTTAGGAATTCCCTGAGTCTGCACTGATGGGTTAACAAGGCATAAAGAATTACAAAGCCATAGGATGCTCACATCCACGCTTGGGAAACAGGATTGCCCCCAGAATAGAGGAGGGGGGGGGCACAAAGGCCCCCAGTACAAAGGCATATGAGGTAAGCAAGCTTAGGTATTCAAGGCAAAAGTGCCCCCCAATTTAGTACTATGGCAGAAAGCTGCTTTCACAGGAAGGAAGGACCAAATTAGGCAAACAGGTAAATAGGGCTATAGACCACTGCACTGTAGATGAAACTGCAGAGCAGAGCTGATTAGCAAAAGAAAAGGTGTGTTGTTAACCCTGAGGTTACTTGCTGTGTCTTATGCCCTAGGCTAGCTAAGACAAACGGATAGGGCACCTCCTGTCTGCTGTTAACAACCATCTGCCTGGTGCCAGGATTGTTTTATATTGACCCAAACCCCAACCGTATATCCTCAAAACCCCCTTTCCCTCATGCCCATGAGTTCATGTTTACCAATTTATTGTCTCTTTGTGCACTCCCATCATGTTTGTAAGCCTTCTCATTTTAATAAATATGGGGTAAGGACCCTTACTTGGGGGTCTTGTCTTTTCCCGGACATTAGCCGTCTCTCGCTTTTAATCCTGCATCTGCTCTCTTGCTGGCCAAGAGAGAACTTTAGACGTAGAATCTACAGCACAAGATAATTAAAATATGTATTTCAAAATACTTAAAAGATAGATAAAAAGGCAATAGAATATGGAGGAAACACAGAAATATGGCAGAAATCCTATGTTGTGAGTAGTTACAATTACTGTAAGTGGACTAAAACATCAATCTAAGGCTGTTTTCTGCCAAATGTGAAATAGAATCATAAAATCAAAAAATCATTGGTTTACATTATAACAGCTGGCATGGAGATTAAAACAAAAGTAGTAAAAATGTAGTAAAATCAATTAACATCTACAAAAACTAGTCAAAGGACACATTAAAAAGATAAAATATATACATAAAACGGGGAGTAAAACTTTAGTGCTTTTAAAATGTATTTAAGCTTAAGTGATCATCAACTTAATCTAGACTGCTAATCATATAGGATCTATATGAACCCCATGGTAACAACAAATCTAAATCTATACTAGATGCCCAATAAAGACAAATCCAAGAATAATGCTAAAAAGCAGGAAAGCAGAAGAAAGGAACAGAGAACTACAACACACACACACAATTTCGATGGCAGTAAGTACATAACCTATCAATAATTAAATGGAAATGGATTACATGCCACATGCTCCAATCAAGACTTACAGTGACTAAATGGATAGAAAAGACTCATCTACATGCTACCTAAAAGAGAGTCACTACAGACCTAAAGACACATACCGAAAGCAAAAGGATGGAAAAAAGATATTCCATGGAAGTGGGGGAAAAACCCATGGTAGCAATGCTTATTTATCAGACAAGGTAGACTTTACAACAAAGATGGTAGCAAGAAACAGAGAAGGGAATTAACCACGTAATGATAGAGGTCAAACTAAATGATACAACAATTATAAATACTTATCCACCCAAAATAGGAGCATCTAAATACATAAAGTAAATACTAACAGACATAGAGAAATTGACAGTAAAATAATAGTAGGAAAATTTAACACGAATGGATAGATCAGACAGAAAATCAATAAGGAAACAGTGGCCACAAGTTACATATTAGAACAGAGGGGCTTAACAGATAATACATATACACATTCCATCCCCCCAAAACAAAATATATATTCAAGTGCATATGAAACCTTATCCAGGATCATGTGAAGCCTCAAAACAAGTCTCAAATTTAAGGTTAGCATTGTATCAGGAAGCATCTTTTCAGACCACAATGATATGAAACTGCAATTCAATCATAAGGAAAAAAAGGAAAAACACAAACACATGGAGACTAAACAACATGCTACCAAATAACTAATGGGTCAGTGAAGAAATCAAAGAGCAAATTTCAATATACATGGAGACACTTGAAAATGAAAACACGATGGTCCAAAATCTTTGGAACATAGCAAAAGTAGTTATAAGAGGGAAGTTTGGAGTGATACAGTCCTACCTCAAGAAACAAAAATCTTGGGAGGCTAGGAAGGCAGAGCAGCATGGAAGTTCTCTGCCTCTCTTGTTTCTGAAATACAACTAGGTCAGCACCAAACCATTGTGCACACCTATAAAATTGGTCTGAGGATTATCTGCATAACTTGACAGGTACATGGCACAGAGGTGAAGTGGAGGAGAAAGAAGCCACAGAGGGTAGGGACCTGTTTTTGCAGAGAGAGGACAGAGAAAGGGGGTAGAGTACAGGAAAAGCATTCCCAGGGAAAGTAGGTGGAGAGAAAGAGAGTGGAAACACCCACAAGTGAACAAGAAAGGGAGATAGAAGAGGGTTTCAATACCATTAGGACTCTATAAACAGGGGAAGGCAGAGTCAGAAATTCTGCAGCTCAATACCTGGCGGTGCTCTGGTGGGAAGGATGAATCCTCCAGGAGCAGGCAGCGAGGTCTGAGGGGTCCACAAGCCACATGGGGAGAAGCAGTTCCCATGCTAGAAGGGCATTTTGTAGAGGCTGTATGGCCTCTCCCATAGGCAGAGGACCCAGAGGATGCAGCATTGAATACAAGAGAAGCTAATGTCTGGGAGGAGACAAGAGCCCCAAACAGGGGTTTCACCCCCATATTTATTGATCTCTCAAGATCTTACTGCGTGAATGTGAAGAAAACAGATAGTAATCATTAACCTGTGTAAGAAGCAGAACAGCAAAGAAACCCAAAGGCCAGAGAAGGAGAGAAATAATAAAGATTAGAGCAGAAATAAAGAATATAGAATAAAAAAAACCCAGGAGAACACATCAATGAAACCAAGAGCTCAGTTTTTTTAAAAAATAAAATTGATGACCCCCTAACCAAACTCAAAAAAAAAAAAAAAAAGAGGAACCAAATAGATAAAATGAATGAAATTGGACATATCACAATGAACCCCTGAGAAATAAAAACAATTATCAGAGAATACTATGAAAAATTATATGCCAACCAACTGGACAACTTGGAAGAAATGGAAAATTCCTAGACACTTACACACTACCAAAACTCAAATGGGAAGAAGTAGAAAATTTGAACAGACCATAACCAGTGAAGAAATTAAATCCGTTCTCAAAAATCTCCCAACAAATAAGAGTCCAGGACCAGATGGCTTCCCTGGGGAATTCTACCAGACATTTACTGCAGAGTTAATACCTATCCTTCTCAAGCTGTTCCAAAAAATAGAAATGGAAGGAAAGCTTCTGGACTCTATGAAGCCAGTGTTACTTTAATTCCCAAACCAGACAGAGACACCACTAAAAAGGAGAATTGCAGGCCAATATCCCTGATGAACATGGATGTGAAAATTCCCAGTGACATACTAGCAAATCGAATTCAACAGCATATAAAAAGAATTACTAACCATGATCAAGTGAGATTCATTCCTGGGCTGCAGAGCTGGTTCAACATTTGCAAATCAATCAGTGTGATATATCATGTTAATAGAAGAAAGGATAAGAAACATATGAACCTGTCAATAGATGCAGAAAAATCATTTGATAAAATACAGCATCATTTCTTAATAAAAACCCTCAAGAAAGTCAGTATAGAAGGAACATACCTTAACATCAAAAAAGCCATATATGAAAACTCCACAGCTATTATCTCCTCAATGGAGAAAAACTAAGAGCTTTCCTCCTGAGATCAGGAACACGACTGGGATGTCCACTCTCACCAGTGTTGTTTAACATAGTGTTAGAAGTCCTAGCATCAGAATTCAGACAACAAAATTAAATCAAAGGTATCAAAATCGACAAAGAAGTCAAACTTTAACTTTTTGCAGATGACAAAATACTCTACATGGAAAACCTGACTCCACCAAAAAGCTGCTAGAACTGATCCATGAATTCAGCAAAACCCTAGGGTACAAAATCAATGTACAGATATCGGTTGTGTTTCTATGCACCCATAATGAAGCAACAGAAAGAGAAAGCAAACCTAACCAACCAAATAATAGTAAACCTAACGAAAGATGTAAAAGATCTGTATGCTGAAAACTATAGAAAACTTGCGAGAAAATTGAAGAAGACACAAAGAAATGGAAAAACATTCCATGCTCATGGATTGGAAGAACAAATATTGTTAAAATGTCAATACTAACCAAAGCACTCTACACATTCACTGCAATGCCAATTGCACTAGCTATCTTCTCAAAGCTAGAACAAACAATCTTAAAATTTGTATGGAAACACAAAAGACCCCAAATAGCCAGAGTAATATTGAAAGAGAAAACCAAAGTGGGAGGCATCACAATCCCAGACTTTAGCCTCTACTACAAACTGTAATCATCAATATAGTATGATATTGGCACAAAAACAGACACATAGACCAATAGAATAGAGAACCAAGAATTGGATCCACAAATGTCTGGCCAACTAATCTTTCACAAAGCAGGAAAGAGTATCCATTGGAAAATAGTCTCTTTAGCAAATGGTGCTGGGACTACTGGATAGCAACATACAGAATAATGATACTGGACCACTTTCTTACACCGTACACAAAACCTCAAAATGGATGAAAGACCTAAATGTGAGCCAGGAAGCCGTCAAAACCCCAGGAAACAACCTCTTTAACCTCAGCCACAGAAACTTCTTGCTTGACACATCTCCAAAGGCAAGGGAATTGAAAGCAAAAATGAACTATTGGGACATCATCAAGACAAAAACCTTCTGCACAGCAAAGGAAACAATCAACAAAACTAAAAGGCAACTGACAGAATGGGAAAATATACTTGCAAGTGACATCAAAATCTATAGAGAACTTACCAAATTCAACACCTGAAAAACAAACAATGCAGTGAAGAAATGGGCAGAAGACATGAATAGATACTTTTCCAAAGAAGACATCCAGATGGCCACGAAAAGATGCTCAACATCACATCATCAGGGAAATACAAATCAAAACCACCATGAGATGCCACCTCATATCTGTCAGAATGGCTAAAATTAACAACTCAGGAATGAACAGATGCTCATGGAGATGTGGAGAAATGGGAACCCTCTTGCACTGTTGGTGGGAATGCAAACTGGTGCAGCCACTCTGGAAACAGTATGGAGGTTCTTCAAAAATTAAGAATAGAATTATCCTATGACCCAGCAATAGCACTACTAGGAATTTATTCAAAGGATGCAGGAGTGCTGATTCATAGGGGCACATGTACTCCATTGTTTATAGCAGCACTATCAACGATAATCAAAGTATGGAAAGAGCCCAAATGTCCATCAACTGAAGAATGGCTAAGAAGATGTGATTTATATGTACAACGGAATACTACTTGACAATGAGAAAGAATGCAGTCTTGCCATTAGCAACAACGTGGATGGAACTGGAGGGTATTATGGTAAGTGAAATAAGTCAGTCAGAGAGACGTATCATATATTTTCACTCATATATGGAATTTGAGAAACTTAACAGAAGACCAAGGGGGAAGGGAAAGGGGAAAATCGTTTCAAACAGAGAGGGAGGTAAACCATAAGAGACTCTTAAATACAGAGAACAAACTGAGGGTTGATGGGGGGGGGGCAAGGGAGAGGGGGAAATGGGTGATGGGCATTGAGGAGGGCACTTGTTGAGATGGGCACTGGTTGTTGTATGTAAACAATCATGGGAATCTACTCCTGAAGCCGAGAGCATACACTATATGTTAGGTAACTTGACAATAAATTGTATTTAAAAAAAAAAAAGTATTGCCCTGGAGGTGCTGGTTAATTGTAAAATTTTTTTAAAATTCTAAAAATATTAGAAATGGATATGTTTGTTGTAATTTCCAAACAGTACCTTCTCCCTTAGAAACCTAAGCATTAGAATTAGCAAGTCAGCATGATTTGAAAATAATATTTGAAGTCAGTGTAACATATTGAGATCAGTGTAATAATAATTAGAAAATATGATAGGAAAATTATCCCATTTGCCACAACACTGGCAACTATGATACCTTGGAATAATCTAAAATGAAAAAAACTTTATGAAGAAAAAACACAGCTTTTCTAAAGGAATAAAGAATAGAGAGATAACCCATGTTCATGATAGAAGAATTACTACTTTTAAGAGGCCATATATTGAAAGCAATACTGATAAAATTGCTACCGTTTAAAAAATAGAATGTAAAAAGATGATTATCTGGTTTATGCATCTGTACAAGAGTAGTCAAGACAATCTTGCAGAAACAAAAAGGCAGAGGAAGGGGTAGACCTGCCCTGTGAATTATGAAGACAAAGTTAAATTTTATCATTGAGACCAGCAGCATCAGTGCATGAATAGACAATAGAGGATCAAGAAACAGACCTATGTATAGTTTGAAATTTGGTATACAATAGGTGACATTTCAAATCAGAATGGAGAAATGATGCTTCAGTAAGTGATCTTGGAAAGACTGGCTATCCACATGGAATGAAGCAGATTCTTTCCTCATACTGTGCACAAAAATAAGTTTTTTATGTGTGAAGGATCTAAACTTTTTTTTAAGTTCCAGGGAAAAAATTAGAAAAGAGTAGGCTTTTTTTTTTTTTTAATTTTTATTTTTGGGACAGAGAGAGACAGAGCATGAACGGGGGAGGGGCAGAGAGAGAGGGAGACACAGAATCGGAAACAGGCTCCAGGCTCCGAGCCATCAGCCCAGAGCCCGACGCGGGGCTCGAACTCACGGACCGCGAGATCGTGACCTGGCTGAAGTCGGACGCTTAACCGACTGCGCCACCCAGGCGCCCCAGAAAAGAGTAGGCTTTTAAAGCAGGATTAAATAATACAAAAGCAAAACTTACAGCAAAATAGTCTATATAAAGATTTAAATCTTTTGTACAAGTGACACCATAACCAAAATTAAGACATGCTGTTGACAGCAACCCCTAAATTAAGCAAAGAGGAAACATAATTTGCAGAAGAAACCAAATCCTAAAGTACAGGATAAAGTGCTCAAAATCATTAGTAATCACAACAAAATAAAACAGTAATGACCTATCACTTTGCACTATTAGGCTGGCAAAAAAAAAAAAACCCACACAACAAAAACAAGCAAGCTAGCTGGATGATGCCGAGGATTTGCAGATGCATAGGGACACAGGACACAATGATGGAGGCTGCCTCTACCTGGCTCACATCTGAACGTCTTTGGCCAATCCAAGGTTATGTGTTCCCAGGAGTGCGGGTTCCGTGTAACAAGTGTTTCTTTAGTAAATGGTGATGGGAGAACTGCAGCGTTATGTACAATAGTCAAGATATGTTAAGCAACCTAAGTGTCCATCAATAGATGAATGGATAAAAAAGATGTGGTGTATATATACACATTGCTATATAAAGAATGAGACTCTGCCATTGGTGACAATACGGACAGACCTAGAGAGTATTGTGTTAAGTGAACTAAGTCAGAGAAAGACAAGAACCTTGCCATTTCACTTAAAATTTGACTTTTTACCAAGTCTATAGTCATAGAGTGCTGCAAAGCATCAGTTTTAGGGGAAACAGTATCTAGCTTCCTTTGGGTTTGTTTTTATGTCTCTGGATTTTTTTTTTCCTGGATACAGAAAGAGCAAATTTTTATTTTCTTTGTTTAATTTTACTTTATCTTTTTCTTCCTTTTTCTGTCAAGCAGACTAAAACCTAGAATCCAGCTTCCTTTATTTATTTATGTTTTTAGCTTTTTAAATTTTATTATTTTTTTTGTCTCCAAAACGACAAAACAGAGGAATTCATCCCGGAAGAAAGAATAGGAAGGAATCATGGCCAGGGATTTAATCATTACAGAGACAAGTAAGTTGTCTGAAGTAGTATTTAAAACAATTACAAAGATTCTAGTGGGCTTCAAAAAAGCATAGAAGAACCTAGAGAATCCTTTCCTGTACAAATAAAAGCAAAGTCTAGTCAGGCACAAATTATAAATGTATAACTGAGCTGCAAACCTGAATGGGTGCCACAACAGTGAGGATGGATGAAGCAGAGGAACAATTAGTGATATAGAAGATAAAATTATGGAAAATAAGCTGAAAATGAGGAAACAAAAGTCAGGCATCATGAAGGTAGACTTAGGAAACTCAGCAACTTATTAAATTGGAATAACATTTGATCATAAGAGTCCCAGAGGATGAAGAGAGAGAAACAGGGGCAGAAGGTTTATTTGAACAAACCGTACCTAAAAACTTCCCTAATCTGGGGAAAGATAGACATCAAAATCCGAAAAGCACATAGATGTCCCATTAAATTTAAGAAAAGCTGGTCATCACCAAGGCATATCAGTCAAATTCACAAAATACACAGACAAGGAAAGAACCCTAAACGCAGAAAAGGAAAAAAGTCCTTAATCTAAAAGGGAAGAGAAGATTCACAGATCTGTCCACAAAAACTTAGCATGCCTGAAGGGAGGGGCAGGATATATTCAACATTCTAAATGGGAAAAATATACAGCCAGAATACTTTATCCAGCAAGGCTGTCATTCCTAAGAGGAGAGATAAGAGTTTCTCTGACAAAAACTAAAAGAATTTAGCACTAAACCAGCTCTTCAAGAAATATTAAGGGGGACTCTTAGAGTGGGACAAAAAAAAACCCTAAAAGCAACAAAAACCAGAAGGGAACAGAGAACATCACCAGAAATACCAACTTTAGACATAACACAATGGCACTAAAGTCGTATCTTTCAGTAATCACTCTGAATGTAACTGGACTAAATGTTCCAACCAAAATACACAGGATATCAGATTAAAAAAACCACAAGACCCTGGGAATGCAAGCTGGTACAGCCACTCTGGAAAACAGTATGGAGGTTCCTCAAAAAGCTAAAAATAGAACTGCCCTATGACCCAGCAATTGTACTACTAGGCATTTATCCACGGGATACAGATGTGCTGTTTCGAAGGGACAATGCACCCCCATGTTTATAGCAGCACTATCAACAATAGCTGAAGTATGGAAAGAGCCCAAATGTCCATGGATGGATGAATGGATACAGAAAATGTGGTGTGCATGTATGTGTGTGTGTACACACACACACACACACACACACACACACACACAATGGAGTATTACCCAGCAATCAAAAAGAATAAAATCTTGCCATTTGCAACTACATGGATGGGACTGGAGGGTATTATGCTAAGTGAAATTAGAGAAAGACAAATATCATATGACTTCACTCATATGAGGACTGTAAGGGAAAACATGAACGTTAGGGAAGGAAAACAAAAATAATATAAAAACAGGGAGGGGGACAAAACAGAAGAGACTCATTAATATGGAGAACAAACCGGGTTTACTGGAGGGGTTGTGGGAGGGGGGATGGGCTAAATGGGTAAGGGGCACTAAGGAATCTACTGAAATCATTGCACTATATGCTAATTTGGATGTAAATTAAAAAAAATTTTTTTTTAAACCCACAAGACCCATCTACATGCTGCATATAGGAGACTCATTTAAATTTTTTTTAATGTTTATTTATTTTTGAGACAGAGACAGAGCATGAACGGGGGAGGGTCAGAGAGAGAGGGAGACACAGAATCGGAAGCAGGCTGCAGGCTCTGAGCTGTCAGCACAGAGCCCGACACGGGGCTCGAACTCACGGATGTGAGATCATGACCTGAGCCAAAGTCAGACGCTTAACCGACTGAGCCACCCAGGCGCCCCCAGGAGACTCATTTTAGAACTAAAGACATCAGCAGATTGAAAGCGAGGGGATGCAGAACCAGATTTCATGCTAATGGATGCCAAAGAAAGAGTAGCTATACTTATTATATTAGATAAACTACATTTTAAAAGAAAGACTATAAGGGTGCTTGGGTGTCTCAGTTGGTTAAGCATCCAATTTGGGCTCAGGTCATGATCTCGCTGTTCATGGGTTCGAGCTTTGCATCGGGCTCTGTCTGACAGCTCAAGGCCGGGAGCCTGCTTCAGATTCTGTGTCTCCCTCTCTCTCTGCCCCTCCCCACTCACACTTTGTGTCTCTCTCTCAAGAGTGAATAAGTGTTAAAAGAAATTTAGAAACAAAGGCTATAACAAGAGATTAAGAAGGGCATTATATATCATGCTTAAGGGCTCTGTCCATCAACAAGATCTACCAATTATAAATATTTATACCCCCAACATGAAAGCACACAAATATGTAAATCATTACTAACAAAGAAAATCATTGATAATAATATGAGGGGACTTTAACACCCCCTTACAAATTAAATAAGCAGAAAATCCACAAGGAAACAATGGCCTGAATGGCACTGGACCTGATGGACTTAACAGATATATTCAGAACATTCCATCCTCAATCAGCAAAATACACACTCTTTTTGAGTGCACATGATCTCCAGAATAAATTATATACAGGGTCACAAATCAGGTTTCAACATCTACAAAAAGATTGAGATCATAGCATGCATATATTTGGATCGCAACACTATGAGAATTGAAGTAAACCACAAGAAAAAAATTTGGAAAGATCACAAATACATGGAGGTTAAAAACAACTTACTAAAGAACCAATCAGTTAACCAGGAAATTAAGAAAAAGTACATGGAAGCCAATGAAAATGAAAACACAACAGTTGAGACTTTGGGGAGGCAGAAAAGACAGTCCTAGGAGGGAAATATATTGAAATACAGGCCTATCTCAAGAAGCAAGAAAGGTCTCAAAAACACAATCTGCCCTTACACCTAAAGGAGCTAGAAAAGGAACAGCAAATAAAGCGTAAAGCCAACAGAAGGGAAAATAATAAAGACTGGAACAGAAATAAACAATGCAGAAACGGACAAGAATAGATCAATGAAACTGGAAGCTGGTTCTTGAAAGAATTAATAAAATTGATAAACCCTTAGCCAGACTTATCAAAAAGAAAAATGACTCAAAAATCACAAATTAAAGAGGAGAGATCAAAACCAACACTTCAGAAATACAATTACAAGAATATCAGGAAAAACTATATGCCCACAAAAAGGGCAACCTGGAGGACATGGATAAATTTCTAGAAACAAACTACCAAAACTGAAAGAGGAAGAAATAGAAAAATTTGAATAGACCATAAGCAGCAAAGAAATTGAAACAGTAATCAAAAATCTCCCAACAAACAAAAATCTAGGGACAGATGGCTTCCTAGGGGAATACTACCAGACATTTAAATTTTTTCTTTTTAACATTTATTTTTGAGAGACAGAGTGTGAGTGGGGAGGGGCAGATAGAGACACAGAACCTGAAGCAGGCTCCAGACTCTGAGCTGTCAGCACAGAGCCCAACGCGGGACTCAATTCCATGGACCATGAGATCATGACCTGAGCCAAAGTCAGATGCCCAACCAACTGAGCCACCCAGGTGCCCTTCCATTTAAAAAAGAGTTAATACCTATCCTCAAACTTTTCCAAAAAATAGAAATGAAAACTTCCAAACTCATTGTACGAGGCCAGCATTACCTTGATTCCAAAAGCAAATACCCCACTGAAAAAGAATTACAGGCCAATATCCCTGATATACACAGATGCAAAAGTTGTCAACAAGTGCAAAACGACTCCAACAGTACATTAAAAGAATGATTCACCAAAATCAAGTGGGATTTATTGCTGGGCTGCAAGGGTGGTTCGGTATTTGCAAATCATTGTGATACATCACCCTACTAAAAGAACGAATAAGAATTATATGATCCTCTCAATGGATGCAGAAAAAGTATTTGACAGAATACAGGATCCATTCTTATTAAAACCCTCAACAAAGTAGGAATAGATAGAACATACCTCAACATCAAAAAGGCTATATACAAAAGACCCACAGCTAATATCCTCAATGGGGAAAAACAAAGCCTTTCCCCTATGGTCAGAAACAAGACACAGATGTCTACTCTCACCATTACTATTTAACATAGCACTAGAAATACTAGCCTTAGCAGACAACAAAAGAAATAAAAGTCATCTAAATCAGCAAAGAAGAAGTCAAACCTTCACTATGTGCATATGACATGATATTTTATGTAGAAAACCCAAAAGACTCCACCAAAAAATTGCTACAACTAATACATGAATTTAGCAAAGTCGCAGGATATAAAATCAATGTACAGAAATCTCGTGCATTTCTATAAATCAGTAATGAAGCAATAGAAAAAAAATCAAGGAATAGATCCCATTTATAACTGCACCAAAAGCAATTAGATACCTAGGAATAAACCCAACCAAAAGGAAAAAATCTGTACTCTGAAAACTTATAGAAGATGACACGAAGAAATGGAAAAGCATTCTATGCTAATGGATTGGAAGAACACTGTCAAAATGTCTGTTCTACCCAAAATAACCTACACACTTAATGCAATTCCTACCAAAATACCACCAGCGTTTTTCACAGAGCTAGAATAAACAACCCTAAAACTTTTATGGTACCATGAAGGATACTGAATAGCCAAAGCAATCCTGAAAAAGAAAAACAAAACCAGAAGCATCACGATTCCGGATTTCAAGCTATACTACAAAGTTGTAGTCATCAAGACAGCATGGTACTGGCACAAAAACAGACAGATAGATCAATGGAACAGAATAGAAAATCCAGAAATGGACCCACAACTATATGGTCAACTCATCTTTGGCAAAGCAAGAAAGAGTATCCAATGGAAAAAAGTCTCTTCCACAAATGATGCTGGGAAAACTGGACAGCAACATGCAGAAGAATGAAACTAGGCCACTTTCTTACACCCTACACAAAAATAAATTCAAAATGGATGAAAGGCCTAAATGTGAGACAGGAAACCATCAAAATCCTGGAAGACAACACAGGTAGTAACCTCTTTGACTTTGGCCAGAGCAATGTCTTAGTAGACATGTCTCCAGAGGCAGGGGAAGCAAAAGCAAACATGAACTATTTGGACCTCATCAATATGAAAAACTTCTTAACAGTGAAGGAAACAATCAACAAAACTAAAAGGCAGCCTACAGAATGGGAGAAGATACTTTCAAATTATGTATCTGATAAAATCTGTAAGGAACTTATCAAACTCAACACCCCAAAAAGAAGTAATCCAGTTAAGAAATAGGCAACAGACATGAACAGACATTTCTCCGAAGAAGACATACAAATGGCTGACATGAAAAAATGCTCATCACTCATCATCAGGGAAATACACATCAAAACCACAATGAGATAACACCTCAAACCTGTCAGAATGGCAAAAATGAACAACTCATTAAACAATAGATATTGGCAAGGATGTGGAGAAAGGAAACTCTCTTACACTTTTGATGGTAATGCAAACTGATGCAGCCACTCTGGAGAATATGGAGGTTCCTCAAAAAATTAAAAATAGAACTACCCTACAACCCAGCAATTGCATTACTAAGTATTTACCGAATGATAGAAAGATAAAGATTTGAAGGGACACATACACCTCGATGTTTATAGCAGCATTATCAACAATAGCCAGGGGAGCATGGGTGGCTGAGTCAGTTAAGTGTCCAACTTTGGCTCAAGTCGTGATCTCATTGTTTGTGGGTTTGAGCCCTGCATCAGGCTCTGTGCTGACAGCTCAGAGCCTGGAGCCTGCTTTGGATTCTGTGTCTCCATCCCTCTCTCCTCCCCTCCCCCACTTGTGCTCTCTCTCTCAAGAATAAATAAGTAAACATTAAAAAATAGCCATACTATGGAGAAAGCCCAAATGTCCATTGACTGATTAATGAATAAAGATGTGGTGTATATTTACAATGGAATATTACTCAGCCATCAAAAAGAATGAAATCTTGTCATTTGCAGTGATGGGGATGGAACTAGAGTGTATTATGCAAAGCAAAATAAGTCAGGCAGAAAAAGACAAATATATGATTTCACCCATGTGGAATTTGAGAAACAAAACAGATGAACACTGTTGAAGGGAAGGAAAAATAAGATAAAAACAGAGAAGGAGAGAACCCATAACAGACTCTTAACTAAAGAGAACAAACTGAGGGTTGCTAGAGGAGAGGTGGGTGGGGGGATGGGCTAAACGAGTGATGGGCACTAAGGAGAGCACTTGTGATGAGCACTGAGTGTTATATTAAGTGATGAATCACTAAATTCTACTTCTGAATCCAGTACTACACTATATGTGAACTAAGTGAATTTAAGTAATACATTGGAAGAAAAAAAGAGAATGTTAGTCAGAAAAAAAAAGAATATACTAAAAGGATACTTCACCATGATCAAGTAGGATGTATTCTGGGTATGCAAGGATGATAGTGATTTGCCCCTCAATCAACATGGTACACTACATCAATAAAACAAAGGAAAAATTTATATAATCTCAATAAATTCAGAAAAAGAATTTGACAAAATTCAACATCCATTCATGATAATGACAAAGTGGGCTTAAGGGAACATAACATATTAAGGCCATATATGAAAAACCCATTGGGGTGCTTGGGTGGCTTAGTCGGTTGAGTGTCTGACTTTGGCTTAGGTCATGGTCTCATGGATCATGAGTTCAAGCCTCATATCAGGCTCACTGCCATAAGCACCAAAGCTGTTGGCACAGAGCCTCCTTCGGATCCTCTGCCCCTCTCTGTCTCTCCCTTACTTGTGCTCTCTCCAAATCAACATTAAAAAAAACATAGCTAACACCATACATACTCTGTAAAAACAGAGGTTTTCTTTAGGATCAGGAAGAAGACAAAGATGTCCACTCTTGCCACTTTTAGTCAACATAGTACTGGACATCTTACACTCAGAAATCAGACAAGAAAAAGAAATAAGACACATTATTATTGATAAAGAAGATGTTAAATTGTCATTATTTGCATACATCATGATGCTATACACAGAAAACCCTAAACATTCCACCAAAAAGCTTCTAGAATAAATACATCCAGTAAACTTGCAGGATGCAAAATTAATATCCAGAAATATGTACACTAATAACAAATCAGAAAGAAAAATTTCTAAAAATCCATTTACATTTGTACCAAAAAGAATACCTAGGAATAAATTTAACCAAAGAATGAAAAGACTTGTATTCTGAAAAATGCAACATATATATATATATATATATATATATATATGAAATAAATTGAAGCTGACACAAAGAAATGGAAAGATATTCTATGCTCAAAGATTGGAAGAATTAATATTGTTGAAATTCCACACTATCCAAAGCAATATACAGATTCAATGCAATCCCTCTCAAACTACCAATAATATTTTTTTTTCTCAGAACTAGAAATAATCCTAAAATTTGCATGGAAGCACAAAAGACCCTGAATAACCAAAGCAATCTTAATTAAAAGCAAAGCCGGAGGTATCACAGCCCCAGGTTTCAAGATATACTACAGAACTGTAGTAATCAAAGATGTATGGTATTGGCATAAAAACAAACATGTAGATCAATGGAACAGAATAAAGATCCCAGACATAAACCCACACTTATATGGTCAATTAATCTATCACAAAAGAGGCAAGAATATACAATGGGGAAATGACAATCTCTTTTACAAATGGTTTGGGAATCTGGACAGCTACATGCAAAAGAATTAAACAATTTGCTAACATCATACACAAAAATAAACTCAAAATGGATTAAAAACCTAAATGTGAGACCTGAAACCATAAAAGTCCTAGAGGAGAACATAGTAATTTCTCAGACATTGGCTATAGTTAGTGAGATAAACAAAAGCAAAAATGAACTATTGGGACTACATCAAAATAAAAAGCTTTTGCATAGTGAGGGAAGCCAACAAAATAAAAAGACAACCTTGGAATTGGGGAAGACATTTGCAAATGATATATCTGATAAGGGTTAGTATCCAGAATACAACTCATTAGCAAACTCATCATCATCAACATCATCATCATCAACATCACCGTCATATGATTCAAAATGGGTAGAGGACCTGAAATAGCTATTTCTCCAACAGGCTCATGAAAATATGCTCAACATCACTCATCATCAAGGAAATGCAAATCAAAACCACAATGAGATATCTCACACCTGTCAGAATGGCTAGTGTCAAAAGACAAAAAATAACAAATGTTGACAAGGATGTGGAGAAAAGGGAATCTTAGTGCACTTAGTGCACTGTCAGAATGTAATTTGATACAGCCATTGTGTAAAACAGCACTGATATTCCTCAAAAAAATAAAAATAGAAATACCATATAATCCAATAATCCCACTACTGGGCACTTACCTAAAGAAAATGAAAACATTGGGGCGCCTGGGTGGCTCAGTTGGTTAAATGACCAACTTCAGCTCAGGTCACGATTTCACAGTTTGTGAGTTCGAGCCCCGAGGTGGGCTCTGCGCTGACAGCTTGGAGCCTGGAGCCTGTTTCGGATTCTGTGTCTCCCTCTGTCTCTGCCCCTCCCCTGCTCACGCTGTCTCTCTTTCCTTCAAAACATTTAAAAAATAAACATTTAAAAAATTTTAAAAAGAAAATGAAAACATTAATTTGAAAGGATATATGCACCCTTAGGCTTACTACAGCATTATTTACAATAGACAAAATATGGTTACAATCTAATGTCCATCAATAGACAAATAGATAAACTGATAAAGATGATTGTGTGTGCATGAGTGTATGCATGTATTTCACCTCAGTTTTTAAAGGAAAATGAAATAACACTGAAATATATCAATCCTAAGTTAAGACGGTGGAGAAATAGTGGGACCAGAATTTTCCTGATCCCTCAAACAGCTGTTTTGAGATCAGATCACTTGGAATATCCAGGAAAGTGATGTGTGGAGCAGCATAAGGATCTCCACAGTTGAAGGGAGATAGCTTGGCAGGATAGAGGTGTATGTATGTGAATTGGGGGAGATAATATGGCATAGCCACAGAGGGAAGGAACCCTTTCTGTGGAGAGACAAAAGGAGAGAAAGAGAGGGGTTGTGAAAGTGCAGCATCGAGCTAGCACAAGAATAAAACCTCTCTGGACCACATACTGGGGAACGAGAAGTACAGAGATTGCCAGTTCTTTTTTGTAAACAGCCTTGGGAGCTGAAACTTGGAGGTTTTGGAAGTGGGCAACTTTGTCTGGAGCAGAGCCATGGCATGCACTCCTGGGGAAGAGGGAGCTGGCCCCAGAGTGCATAGCATGGTGTAGCAGTCTCCAGGACACACTGGGAGAGAACAGTCCTCTTCCCAGAGTACTTTGGGAAGAGAAGTTATTGCCTCCCCAAGGACAAAAGACCCTGCAGATGCCAGCCAAAAGCATTTCATCAGCACAGTGTAAAGGTTCTACTCCAGAAGACAGGGGCAGATCCATGTGGTGCTGGGTCTATTAAGACATCTGGTATTGAATCCTAGTCAAGAACCAAAAGGAAATCTCAGGAGAACTGTGGCATGGGGCAAGCTGACCGCCCTCACTATTCTGTGAAAGCTTCCTGAAACAACGTGGGTTGAGAGTCCCAGTCCAGGGAGGAGAGATTGGAGTGATGGTCATTTTTTCTCCCACCACCAACACAGTGGGCCTTCAGAGAGCAGCACAGCGGCCCCCAGTGAAGGTGGGACCCATTTATATCAAACCCCACCCCTCCATGCCTGGCAAGTGCTTATTTACTAGAGCAAGACTGACTGACCCAAGGCAGCTGGCTTCTCCCGACCAGCACAACCACCAATCCCCAGGCACCAACAGACAATTTTTTTCTCTTTTCTTTCTTTCTTCCCTTTTTTTTCTTTTAATCAGGCTCATAGTTTCTGATTTTTTGTTTTATATATATATATATATAATTTTTTTTGATCAGGCTTTTTACTTCTATTCACGTTCCATCTTTTTTCTTCTGCTTTTATTCTTCTTTTTCTTTCCTTTTAATTAGCCTTACAGTTTTTTGATTCTCTGGTTTTCTTTTCTCCCATTCCTTGTTCTCTTTTTATGGGATCAGGCTTCCCATCCCCCCCCCCCACCTTTTTTTTTCTAGGGTTACTTCAACAAATCAAAGCACACCTAGATAAAAGTCCAAACACTCCACCATTGCAAGCAAGGAGGAACTCTTCAGAAGACTGCAGTGGGATTGAGCAGCCAAATGCAAAAGCAGAGTGCATGCAACATATAACAGAAACAATTTCTGGAGCATCAGGCCCCAGACACTGTATGACACCTTTTTAGCAAAGTAGTACTCTCAGGTGCAGGACACATAACAAGCTTTTAAAATACGCAAAAGACAGAAACTTCGTCAAAATGACAAGATGGAGGCATTCTCTCCAAAAGGAAGGTCGAGAAAAAAATCATAGCCAGGGAATTGCCCAAAACAGATATAAACAATATATCTGAACAAGAATTTAGAACAACAGTTATAAGACTAACAGCCAGGCTTGAAAAAAGCATAGAAGACCCCAGAGAAACCCTTGCTGCAGAGATCCAAGATGTAAGAACTAGTCAGGATTAATTTAAAAACGTGGTAACTGAGATGCAAAACTAACTAGATACAGTGACAGCGAGGATAGAAGAAGCAGGGGAGAGAACAGATGAAACAGAAGATAAAATTATGGAAAGTGATGAAGCTGAAAAAAAAGGGAAAAGGAATTACTAGATCACAAGGGGAGAATTAAAGAACTAAGCGATGGTATGAAACAAAATATCTGTATTATAGGAGGTCCAGAAGAAGAGCAAGAGAAAGGGGCAGATGGTTTATTAGAACAAATTATAGCTGAGAACTTCCTTAATCTGGGGAAAGAAATAGGCATCCAAGTCCAAGGGACACAGAGAACTCCCTTTAAAATCAACAAAAACAGGTCAACATCAAGACATATCAAAGTGAAACTTGCAAAATACAAAGATAAAGAGAGAATTCTGAAAGCAACTAGGGACTAAAGGTCCTTAATCTACAAGGGTAGACATGTAGGTTAGTAGTAGACCTGTCCACTGAAACCCGGCAGAACAGAAGGGGATGGCAGGAAATATTCAATATACTAAATACGAAAAATATGCAGCCCAGAATCCTTTAACCAGTGAGGCTGCCATTTAGAATAGAAAGCGAGATAAAGACTTTCCCAGACAAACCAGAACTAAAGCATTTCGTGACCACTAAGCCAACCCTGCAAGAAATTTTAAGGGGGGACTCTGAGTGGAAAGCAGCAAAACTACAAGGAGCAGAGAACATTGTCAGAAACACAAAATCTTCAGATAACATAGTGGCACTAAATTCATATCTTTCAGTAATCACTCTGAATGTAAATGGACTAGACTCTCCAATCAAAAGACATAGGGTATCAGAATGGATAAAAAACAAGATCCATGTATGTGCTGCCTACAAGAGACTCATTTTAGACCTGAGGATACCAGCAGATTGAAAGTGAGGGGATAGAGAACCATTGCATCATACTACGATGTCAAAAGAAAGCTGGAGTAGCCATACTTATATCTGACAAACTAGAGTTTAAAACAAAGACTGTAATAAGAGATGAAGAAGGGCATTATGTCATAACGAAGGGGTCTATCCATCAAAAAGAGATAACGATTGGAAAAGTTTATGCCCCCAACTTGAGACATCCAAATATATAAATCAATTAATCACAAACATAAGCAAACTTAGTGATAATACCATTATTGTAGGAGACTTTAATACTTCACTCATAGAAATGGACAGATCATCTAAGCAAAAAATCAACAAGAAAACAATGGCTCTGAATGACACACTGGACCAGATGGACATAACAGATATATTCAGAACATTACATACTAAAATAGCAGAATACACATTCTCAAGTGCACATGGAACATTCTCCAGAATAGATCACATATTGGGGTCACAAGTCAGGCCTCAACCGGTGCAAAAAAATTGAGATCATACCATATTGTCAAACCACAATGTTATGAAACTTGAAATCAACCACAAGAAGAAATTTGGAAAGCCTTCGAATACATGGAGGTTAAAGAATATCCTACTAAAGAATGAATGGATTAATCAGGAAATTGAGTAAATTTAAAAAATACATGGAAGCAAATGAAAATGAAAACATGACAGCCCAAACCTTTTGTGATGCAGCAAAGTCAGTCCTAAGAGGAAGATACATTGCAGTTCAGGCCTATCTCAAGAACCAAGAAAGTCCCAAATACACAACCTAACTTTACACCTTAAGGAACTAGAGAGGGAGCAGAAAATAAAACCCAAAGCCAGCAGAAGGGAAACAATAAAGATTAGAGCAGAAATAAGTGATATAGAATAAAAAAAAATGAAACAAAGTGATTACTTTTTGAAAGAATAAACAAAATTGATAAAACTCTTACCAGACTTCTCAAAAATAAGTGAGGAACCAAATAGATACAATAACAAATGAAAGAGGAGAGATTACAACCAACACCACAGAAATATAAATAATTTTGAGAGTACTATGAAAAATTATATGCCAACAAACTGGAAGAAATGAACAAATTTCTAGACACTCACATACTACCAAAACTTAAACAAGAAGAAATATAATTTTTGAACAGGCCCATAATCAACAAAGAAATTGAACTGGTTATTAAAAATCTCCCAACAAACAAGAGTCTTGGGCCAGATGATTTCTCAGGGGAATTCTACCAGATATTTAAAGGAGAGTTAATACCTATTCTTCTCAAACTGTTCCAAAAAAAAAAAAAAAAAAAAAAAAGGAAAGAAATGGAAGGAAAGCTTCCAAACTTATTCTATGAAGCCAACATTACCTTGATTCCAAAACCAGGCCAATAACCCTGATGAACATGGATGCAAACATTCTCAACAGGATACTAACACATCAAATTCAACAATACATTAGAATAATTATTCACCATGATGAAGTGGGATTTATTTCTGGGCTGCAGGGATGGTTCAATATTCACAAATCAATCAACATGATACACCACATTCATAAAGTATAAGAGCCATATGATCCTGTCAATAGATGAAGAAAAAGAATTTGAAAAAATACAGAATCTTTTCTTAATTAAAACCCTCAAAATTAGGAATATAATAAACATATCTCAAGATCATGAAGGCTATATATGAAAGACCCACAACTAATATCATCCTCAATGAGGAAAACCTGAGAGTTTTCCCCCTAAGGTCAGGAACACGACAGAGATGTCCACTCTCACCACTGTTGTTCAACATAAAGTCCTAGCTAGCCTCAGCAATCAGAAAACAAAACGAAAAGGCATCCAAATTGGCAATGAGGAAGTCAAACTTTCACTCTTCATAGATGATATGATACTCTACATGGAAAACCCAAAAGACTCCACCAATAAACTGCTAAAGCTGATACATGAATTCAGTAAAGTCACAGGATATAAAATCAATGTACAGAAATCCATTGCATTTATATACACCAGTAATGAAGCAACAGAAAGAGACATCAAGAAATTGATTCTATTTACAAATGCACCAAAAGCCATAACATGCCTAGGAATAAACCTAACCACTAAACCAGTGAAAAATCTGTACCCTGAAAACTACAGAAAGCTTATGAAAGAAATTGAAGAAGACTGAAAGAAATGTAAAAACATTCCATGCTCATGAATTGGAAGAACAAATATTGTTAAAATGTTGATACTACTGAAAGTAATCTACACATTCAATGCAATCCCTATCAAAATAACACCAGCACTCTTCACAGAACTAGAACAAACAATCATAAAATTTGTATGGAACCACAAAATACCTGAATAGCCAAAGTAATGTTGAAAAAGAAAACCAAAGCCGGAGGCATCACAATCCTGGACTTCAAGCTGTATTACAAAGCTGTAATCAAGACAGTATGGTATTGGCACAAAAAAGCAGACAAATAGATCAATGGAATAAAGAACCCAGAGAAGGACCCACAAATATATGGCCAACTAATCTTTGACAAATCAGGAAATAACATCCAATGGAAAGAAGACCATCTCTTTAGCAAATGGTGCTGGGAGATCTGGACAGCGGCATGCAGAAGAATGAAACTAGACCACACTCTTACACCATACTCAAAAATAAATTCAAAATGGATGAAAAGCCTAAATGTGAGACAGGAAACTATCAAAATCCTACAGGAGAAAAGAGGCAGCAACCTCTAGTTGCTAGGCTATAGCAACTAGCCTATAGTTTCTAGCCTAACCACTAGTTTCTAGGCTATAGCAACTTCTTACTTGATATGTCTCTAGAGGCAAGGGAAACAAAAGCAAAAATGAACTATTGGGGCCTCATCAAGAGAAAAACTTCTGCACAGTGAAGGAAACAGTCAACTAAATGGGAGAAGATACTTGCAAATAGCATATTGGATAAAGGGTTCATATCCAAAATCTATAAAGAACTTACCAAATCCAACACTCAAAAAACAAATAATCCAGTGAAGAAATGGGCAGAAGACATGAATAGACATTTTTCGAAAGAAGACATCCAGATGGCTAACAGACACATGAAAAGATGTTCAACATCATTCATCATCAGGGAAATACAAATCAAAACCACCATGAGATACCACCTCATACCTGTCAAAATGGCTAAAATTAACTCAGGAAACAACAGACGCTGGCGAGGATGCAGAGAAAGGAGAACCCTTTTGCACCATTGGGAATGCAAACTGGTGCAGCCACTCTGGAAAACAGTATGGAGATTCATCAAAAAATTAAAAATAGAACTACACTATGACACAGGAATTGCACTACTTGGTATTTATCCAAAGGATATAAAAATGCTGATTTGAAGGGGCACATTGATGCCAGTGTTTATAGTAGCACTGTCAACAATAGCCAAACTATGGAAACAGCCCAAATGTCCATTGACTAATGAATGGATAAAGATGTGGTACATATATACAATGGAATGCTACTCGGCAATGAAAAAGAATGATATCTTGCCATTTACAACAACGTAGATGGGCTAGAGTGTATTATGCTAAGTGAAATAAGTCAGAAAAAGACAAATATATGATTTCACTCATACGTGGAATTTGAGAAACATGGGGAAGTGAAGGAAAAATAAGATAAAAACAGAGAAGGAGGCAAACCATAAGAGACTCTTAAATATAAAGAACAAACTGAGGGTTGCTGGAGGGGTGTGGGTAAGGGGTGGGATACATGGGTGATAGGCATTAAGGAGGGCACTTTTTAGGGATGCCCTAAATGCTCATCATTAGGGATGAGCACTGGGTGTCATATGTAAGTGAAGAATCACTGGGTTCTAATCCTGATGCCAGGACTACACTGTATATTAAGTAACTTGAATTTATATATATATATATATATATATATATATATATATATATATATGAATGGAATGAAAAAAGAGAAAAGAAAAATTGTAATATGTCACCAAAAAATGAATAGTTCTAAGTTTTAAGTATAATATTGATATTTGAAGTACTTAAATACTGTGTGTACCAAAAACCACCATAAGAAGGTTATCAGCAGTCCACACTGTAAGAAATATTAATAACACATATTAAGTCACAAAGGGCTCTTTGCAAGTATATATAAACAACTCCTGAAAATTAATGGAAAATAAGAAACATGGTAGCAAAGTGGGAGACTCAGACAAAAGTAAGGTAAGTAATTCCTATCATGACAGGGAAATTATAATCTCAGATCTATAGTTCCAAAGGTACAATAAAGGGGCACCTGGGTGTCGTTGAGCATCAAACTTCAACTCAGGTCATGGTCTCACAATTAGTGAGTTTGAGCCCTGCATTGGGTTCTGTGCTGACAAGCTCAGAGCCTGAAGCCTGCTTCAGTCTGTGTCTCCCTCTCTCTCTATCCCTCCCCAACTCGTTCGTTCTCTCTCTCTCTCTCAAAAAAAAAAAAAAAAAGAATAAACATTAAAATTTTAATATTAAAGGTAAAATAAAACATTCACAAGGATAGTATAATCCCTCCCATAAGTAATATAATGCTTTTATGTCAAATATTTTTAATATTGAGATTCAGTACTATGGAAATAACATACAAAAATACAATCTCACCTCACTAACCTGTTCTTCGTTCCTTTATTTTTTTTCTCTCAAGTTTAGCAAGGAAAACACCTGTCATCATCATTACTCTCTTCTTCAGTATACTAATCCTCCTTCAAAATGGAATGGTCATGGCTCAGGAACTTCTGGGGAAAAAAAAGGAAAGATGTGTATTATTAGCTTTTTTCTTTGAAAAAAAAATCTCATGAAAATTTATATATCTGTGGGCTGGGTAAATTTCATGACAGGAAGAAAAGTGGCTTTCCTGCCCACATAAAATTATAAAAACAAAATATGAACAGCTAAACCTAAGAAAGAATATAAATTCTTGAAGAATTTCAGGGATCATAATGGCAATAAGACAGAGTGCATTTCCAAACTAATGGCAAAGGCAGTGTACAAATGAAACACTCTGATTCAGAATAATTGCTAAGAAATGTATACAAATGCACTTTAATGAAGAAAGTTAAATAACAAACTTCATACCATATGCCTATCCCATACTCTATTACATAATTTAGAACCTTCAAAAATAAAAATAACTACGTGGGTGGGGAGTTATAAGTATCATCAGAAATACAAAACAAAAAGGAGCAATACTCAGAAACAAGAGGATTCTTTCAAATGACCAATACTTAAAGTTTGTATAAACTGTTCACTGACTTTATGGCATCAAATTCAAATAAATTGCTTTACTATAACCACCAATGAAGGGCCATGTGGAGAGTTTCTCTATCTGGGCAGAATGCAAACAAGTGATAAATTAAATCTTAATTGTGGATGTCACTTTGCCTGAAATTTCCTGACACAGTAAACAAAATAAATATCCTTTCAGCTCAGTTTCTTACATTAATGTCAGGGCTTCAAAAATATGACACCTACCAACCCCTGTGATTATTCAAATATGAAAAAAGAGAATTTAATAAATTATCTTGTATACTGGAATTCAAAGCTCTACATTTGTAGGGAAAATTGAAGACTGACAAATAAATTTACATGGAGCAATTTTCCAAACCTGTTAATGTAAAAGGTATTTGGTAAAACATCATCCCTGAATCATCTTGAGCCTCATAATCACTATCATCTTATTTTCACTTTAAAATAAAATATTTTACAATGACTCAGAGTTCTATAATACAAAATAAGCACATGAAAACAAACCTAGGTCACTTGCAGCAGTTGAAAGCCAATTTCTCTCTCCCTCTCCCTCCCTGTTTGTCTTTCTCTCTCTGTCTCTGTCTCTGTCTCTGTCTCTCTCTCTCTCTCTCTCTCACACACACACACACACTTTATATTGATATAAAATGTGAATATTTCATAATAGGAGTTAGTGAGAATACTCCCATCTGATAGAGGATTATCATTATTGAGTATTTCTACAGGAATCTAATGTAACCAAGGCTGCTTTGACACAATTTTTGCTCTGAGAGGAAAGATTATCACAGATTATAAAGATTATAAAGCAAATACGAATAATCCATGAATTATCCAGTTCATAAATAAATAACTAATATAATAAATTTCATGAAGACAATAACATACAGTCAACACTCAGTATGCTGTCTGTCACAAAATAAGGTTCCTTGCAAAGCACATTGTGTTAAAGTTTATTAGATATTATATTCAACCAATCACAGCATGTGAACTTTGGAGATTCTGAGAATATCCACAAGGTACTCCTTACCTTGGTCATTAAAGTTCAGGCATATCCTGGAAGAGGAGTAAAGATGGTACAGGAATAGGAGGACCCTAGTCTTTCCTCATCCCTTAACCACAGCTAGATAAATATCCAATCATTCTGAATACCCAAGAAATCAATCTGAGGACTTATGGAGCAAGCTGCACAACTAAAGGGAGAGAAGAGGCCACATTATGGAAGGTAGGTGTGGAGGCGTGGTTTGGGGAAGAAATGGATCACTGGTGCTGTGGAGGGGAAGGGGCCCTGATCACAGAGAAAGGTGAGGGAGAGAACATATAGGGGAACATACAAGGAGAACACTTCACCAAAGTCATTAACTGGGAAAATGAGAGGGGCTTATTTTCATGAGTTTTTGCAACTAGCAGGGCTCAAAGACTGGAGTTTAAGAGGCCTGCAGTGTGGCTGGCATATAGCCCTGAGGGTGCTGCAGTGCTCCAGCAGAGGAGGCAGGTAAGTAACCCAGGGACAGATGGCACAATCAGGATCACTTAAGATACACTGGGAGAGATTGTTCCTTCTTAGAGCACATCTGAGAGAGATAGCATTGCCTCTTTGGGGACAAAAGAGTCAGTGGGTGCCATTTCCCTTCCCCAACCCTCAGTATAGGTGCAGAGACACCTGCTGAGGGTGGCTAACCTGGACACTGGCTGCTTGCTCCAAATCCCATGCCTCTGTGCTCTGATGCAACAGATCTTCTGGGTCTTTATCAGTCTGTATCAGTCTGATCAGTTTGATCAGACTGTATCAGTCCCAACTCAGTGAGACCCTTTCCCAGAAGACCAGCACAGCTCCCCACCATACTAGGTCCCTAAAGTTTGGAGTTTTTAAAGTTAGCTGGCCTGGTTGGGATAGAGCCCAAGGTGCACCGAGCTGCTTTAGGCAGGCAAGGAAACTGGACACAATGTGAAAAGAGCAATCTTAAAAATGTCTAGGAATGGGGCGCCTGGGTGGCGCAGTCGGTTAAGCGTCCAACTTCAGCCAGGTCACAATCTTGCGGTCCGTGAGTTCGAGCCCCATGTCAGGCTCTGGGCTGATGGCTCAGAGCCTGGAGCCTGTTTCCGATTCTGTGTCTCCCTCTCTCTCTGCCCCTCCCCTGTTCATGCTCTGTCTCTCTCTGTCCCAAAAAATAAATAAACGTTGAAAAACAAATGTCTAGGAAGAACAAGGGGAAATTATTCATTCTTCTGGGAGGGCCTCCCTGACCACAGTAAGCATGAACTCCCCTCTCCAGGGACAAAGGAGATGGCTGGCGCCATTTCCCTCCCATCCTCCCCCTACCCACTACCCCGCATAGACAAACTTTAGTAAACAGCACAAAGCCAATACTGGCTGCCTGCTTACACCAAGTCCCACCCTCCCTGTGCTCTGCTAGTGCTGCTTTTCTCTGGCAGGTGTACCTTAGGACGAGTGCAGCAGGCCTCTTTCCTAGAAGACCAGCACAAACCCCTGCACAACACCATGTCTACTGGTCACAGAGTTCTGCAAAGCTTCAGTTCTAGTGGAAGAGCATCAGGTCTCTTTGAAAGCAGCTCAAAGCACACCTAATTAAAACTCACCACCATGAGTCCAAGGTCCAAACGCTCTGCATTGCAGAAAAGAAGAAACTCTGCAGAGCCACTGGCCTGTGGAAAAGAGCAGCTGTAATATCAGCAGAGTGCATGCAGCACACACCAGAGACACTCCCTGAAGTTCCAGGCTCTGGATAGTATATGACCTCTTCTTCATAAAGCCATTACTCAGGAGCAGGAAACATAACAGGCTTTCCTAACACAGAGAAGAAGGCAGAGACCTAAACAAAATGCCAAAATGGAGGAATCCATCCTAAAAGAACAAACAAGAAAAGGTCACAGCCAGGGATCTAACTGAAACAGATATAAGTAATATGCCTGATCCAGAATTTAAAGCAACAACTATAAGGATACTAGCTGGGCTTGAGAAAAGCATAGAAGTCATTAGGGATTCCCTTACTGCAGAGATAAAAGAGCTTAAAACCAATCAGAATGAAATCAAAAATACAATAACCAACATTTGAAACTGACTGGATGGAAAGACCATGAGGGCAGAAGAAGGAGAGGAATGAATAAGTGATACAGAAAATAGAATTATGGAAAATGATGAAGCTGAGCAAAAAAGGGAAAGAAAAATCTTGGGATCACAAAAATATACTTAGGGAACTCAGTGACTCCACCAAATGTAATAGCGTTCAGATCATAGGAGTCCCAGGAGGAGAGAGAGAAAAGGGGGGAGAAGGTTTATTTGAGGAAATTATAGCTGAAAACTTTCCTAATTTTGGAAAGGAAACAGATATCCAAATCCAGGAGGCACAGAGAACTCAGAAAAATCAACAAAAGCAGGCTAATAAACAAAAGACATATTGTAGTTAAATTTGCAGAATATAAATAAAAAATCCTAAACACAGCAAGACAAAAGAAGTCCTTAACTTACAAGGAAAGACCTATAAGTTTAGCAGTAGATCTCTCCACAGAAACTTGGCAAGCCAGAAGGGCTTATATAGAAAATGATATAGAAAATGTGCTGAATGGGAAAAATCTGCAACCAAGAATACTCTATCCAGCAAGGCTATTATTCATAATAGAGGAGAGATAAAGAGTTTCCCAGACAAACACAAATTAAAGGAGTTCATGACTATTAAACCCACCTGCAAAAAATATTAAAGGGGTCTCTTTCAGTGGGAAAGACCAAAAGCGACAAAGACTAGAAAGGAAGGGAGAAAATCTCCAGAAACAATGACGAAACAAGTAATAAAATGGCACCAAATATATATCTATCAATAATTACTCTGAATGTAAATGGACTTAATGCTCCAATCAGAAGACACAAGGTGAGGGCGCCCTTGTGGCTCAGTTGGTTAAGCACCTGAGTCTTGGTTTCAGCTCAGGTCATGACCTCATGGTGAGATTGAGCTCTGCAAATGGCTCTATGCTGATAGCACATAGCCTGATTGAGATTCTCTCTTCCTCTCTCTCAAAATAAATAAATAAAACTTAAAAAAAGACATAGGATGTCAGAATAGATTTTTTAAAAGACCCATCTAAATGCTGCCTATAAGAGAATTGTTTAATTCACTTTAGACCCAAATACACCTGCAGACTGAAAATGAGGGGATGGAGAAACATTTACCCTGCAAAAGGATATCAGAGGAAAGCCAAAGTAGCCATAGTTATATCAGACAAACAGGATTTTAAATCAAAGACAATAACAAGAGATGAAAAAGGGCATTATATCATAATAAAGACGTCTTTCCAACAAGATCTAGCAATTGTAAATATATATGCCCCCAACTTGAAAGAACCTAAATATATAAAACAATTAATTGCAAACTTAAAGAAACTTATTGGTAATAATACAATGATATTAGGAGACTTTAACACCCCACTTACAACAATGGACAGATCATCTAAGCAGAAAATCAACAAGGAAACAGTGGCTTTAAATGACACACTGGACCAGATGGACTTAACAGATATATTCAGAACATTTCGTCCTAAAGCAGCAGGATACACATTCTTTTCAAGTGCATATGGGACATTCTCCACAACAGATCACATACTAGGTCACAAATCAGGCCTCAACAAATACAAAAAGATTGAGATTATACTATGCATATTTTCAGAACACAATGTTATGAAACTTGAATTCAGCCACAAGAAAAATTAGAAAAGACCACAAATACCTGGAAGTTAAAGAACATCCTACTAGGGTGGCTCAGTTGGTTAAGCACCTGACTCTGGCTCAGGTCATGATCTCATGGTTTGTGAGTTCAAGTCCCACATCAGGTGAGCTCCTGCTTTGGGTGAGCTTGAGCTCCATATCGGGTGAGCAGGAGCCCTGCATTGGGTGAACTCCGCTTCTCTCTCTCTCTCTGACCTTTGTTAGATTTCTCTCTCTCTTCCCTCATTCATTTGCATCCTGTCTCTCCTCAATAAAAAAAAAGAAAGGGGCGCCTGGGTGGCGCAGTCGGTTAAGCGTCCGACTTCAGCCAGGTCACGATCTCGCGGTCCGTGAGTTCAAGCCCCGTGTCAGGCTCTGGGCTGATGGCTCAGAGCCTGGAGCCTGTTTCCGATTCTGTGTCTCCCTCTCTCTCTGCCCCTCCCCCGTTCATGCTCTGTCTCTCTCTGTCCCAAAAATAAATAAACGTTGAAAAAAAAAATTAAAAAAAAATAAAAAAAAAGAAAGAACATTCTACTAAAGAATAAATAGAAATTAAAGAAGAAATTGAAAATCACATGGAAATCAATGGAAATGAAAACATGAGAGTCCAAAACCTTTGAGATGCAGCAAAAATGGTCAGAAGAAAGAAGTATATAGCAATATAGGTCTACCTCAAGTAGCAAGAAAAATCTCAAATACACAACCTAACTTTACACATAAAGGAGTTAGAAAAAGAACAACAAATGAAGCCTAAAGCCATCAGGAGAAGGTAAATAATTAGAGCAGAAATAAATGATATAGAAACAACGACAACAACAACAAAACCCAGAAAACAATAAAACAGCAGTGAAACCAAAGCTGTTTATAAATTAGTAAAATTTATAAATTTCTGGCCAGACTTACCAAAAAGAGAAAGGAAATTGAAAATAAAATCACAAATGTGAGAGAAATCACAACCAACACCATAGAAATACAAACAAATATAAGAAAATATTATGAAAAATTATATGGCAAAAAATTGGAAAATCTGGAAGAAATGGATAAATTCCTAGATACACATAAACTACCAAAACTGAAACAGGAAGAAATAGAAAACCTTAACAGACTGATAATCAACAATGAAACTGAATCATTAATTAAAAAGCCTCCCAAAATACAAAAGTCCAGGGCCAGGTGGCTTCACAGGGGAATTCGACCAAACATTTAAAGAAGAGTTAATACCTATTCTTCTCAAACTATTCCAAAATATAGAAATGGAAGGAAAACTTCCAAAGTCATTGTATAAGACTAGCATTACCCTGATTCCAAAACCAGATAAAGACTCAAGTAAAAAAGAAAACTACAGGGGCGCCTGGGTGGCGCAGTCAGTTAAGCGTCCAACTTCAGCCAGGTCACAATCTCGCGGTCCGGGAGTTCAAGCCCCGTGTCAGGCTCTGGGCTGATGGCTCAGAGCCTGGAGCCTGTTTCCGATTCTGTGTCTCCCTCTCTCTCTGCCCCTCCCCCATTCATGCTCTGTCTCTCTCTGTCCCAAAAATAAATAAACGTTGAAAAAAAATTAAAAAAAAAAAGAAAAAGAAAACTACAGACCAATATCCCTGATGAACATGGACACAAAAAAATCTCAACAAAATACTAGGATATCAAATCCAACCATACATTAAAAGAATCATTCACCATGAGGACCCTGGGTGGCTCAGTAGTTAAGTGTCTGACTCTTGATTTTGGCTCAGGTCATGATCTCAAGGTTTGTGAGTTCACATTGGGCTCTGTGCTGACTGTGTGGAGTCTTCTTGAGATATATTCTCTCTCTCTCTCTCTTTCTCTCTTTCTCTCTCTCTCCCCTCCCCTACTCTCCCTCTCTCTCTCAAAATAAATAAACTTAAAAAAAGAATCATTCACCATGATCAAGTGGGATTTATTCCTGGGTTGCAATAGTGATTCAATATTTGCAAATCAAACATGATACACCACATTAATAAAATAAAGGATAAGAATCATATGATCTTGTCAACAGATGCAGAAATAGCATTTCACAAAATACGGCATCCATTCTTGATAAAAATCCTCAACAAAGTACAGATAGAGGGAAACATACCTCAACATCATAAAGGCCATATATGAAAAACCCACAGTTAATATCATCCTCAGTAGGGTATAAGTGAGAGCTTTTCCTCTATGGTCAGGAGTAAGACACAGATGTGTACTATCAACACTGTTGAGAGGTTAAAGAACATTCTATTAAAGAATGAATGGGTTAACCAGGAAATTAAAAAAGAAATTAAAAAAATACATGGAAGCACATGAAAACAAAACATGACAATCCAAATCCTTTGGCATGCATCAAAGGCAGTCCTAAGAGGCAAGTATATTGCAATGCAGGCCTATATCAAGGAGCAAAAAAGTCCCCAGTACACAACCTAACCTTACACTAAAGGAGCTAGAACAGGCAAAGCAAATAAAGCCTAAGGCCAGAAGAAGAATGGAAATAATAAAGATTAGAGCAGAAATAATGATATACAAACAACAACAAACAGTAGAAAAGATCAATGAAACTAAGAACTGTTCTTTGAAGGAATAAACAAATTGATAAACCCTTAGCCAGACTTATCAAAAAGAGAAAGGACACAAATAGATAAAATCACAAATAAAAGAGGATAGATTACAATCAATCCCACAGAAATACAATTATAAGAGAATACTATGAAAAACTATATGCCAACAAACTGGGCAATCTGGAATAAATGCACAAATTCCTAGAAACTGATGCATTGTCAAAACTGAAACAGGAGGAAACAAATCTGAACAGACCTATAACCAACAAAGAAATTGAATCCATCATCAAAAAACTCCCAACAAGAGTCTTGGGCTAGATGGCTTCCCAGGGGAATTCTACCAGCTATATCTATATATTTATATATCTATATCTATATGTATCTATATATCTATATCTATATTTATATATCTATATATCTATTGTGTATTTATTCATTTTGAGAGAGAGAGAAAGAGAATGTGTGGGGGAGGGAGAGAGTGGGAGAGAATCCCAAGCCAGCTCTGCACTGTCAGCACAGAGCCTGACTCAGGGCTTGATTCCATGAACTGTTAGATCATGACCTGAGCCAAAACCAAGAGTTGGAGACTTAACCGACTGAGCCACCCAGGCTCCCCTACCAGATATTTAAAGAAGAGTTAATACCTATTCTTTTCAAACTGTTCCAAAAAACAGAAATTTCAAACTCATTCTATAAGGCAAACATTACCTTGATTCCAAAACCAAAGACCCCACTAAAAAGGAGAATTACAGGCCAATATTCCTAATGAACATGGATGCAAAAATTCTCAACAGGATACTAGCACATCAAATTCAACAGTACATTAAAAGAACTATTCACCATGATTAAGTGGGACTTATTTCTGGGCTGTAGGGATGGTTCAGTATTCACAAATCAATCAACATGATACACTACATTAATAAAAGAAAGGATAAGAACCATATATATGATTCTGTCGCTGGATACAGAAAAAGCATTTGAGAAATACAGCTCCATTATTGATTAAAAACAAACAAAGGAGAGATAGATGGAACATACCTCAACATCAAGAACACTATATACGAAAGACCCACAGCTCATATAATCCTCAACAGGGAAAAACTGAAACTGAGAGCTTTTCCCCTATGGTCAGGAACAAGACACAGATTTCCACTCTCACCATTACTTTTTAACACGGTACTGGAAATCTTAGCCTCAGGAATCAGACAAAAAGAAATTAAAGGCATCCAAATCAGCAAGGAAGAATTCAAACTTTCACTATTCAGATGACATGAAAGCTTATGTATAAAACCTGAAAATCTCCACCAAAAAAACCCTGCAAGAATACATGAATTCAGCAAAGTCACAAGATATAAAATCAATGTACAGAAATCTGTTGCATTTGTATACACCGATAATTAAGCAGCAGAAAAAGAAATCAAAGAATAGATCCAATTTGCAATTGCACCAAAAGCAATTAGATACCTAGGAACAAACCTAACCAAAGAGGTAAAAGATCTGTACTCTGAAAACTATAGAACACTTATGAAAGAAATTTAAGAGGACACAAAGAAATAGAAAAGCATTCCATGCTCACGGATTGGAAGAACAAACATTGTTAAAATGTCTGTACTACCCCCAAACAATCTATACATTGAATTCAATCCCTATCAAAATACCACCAGCATTTTTCACAGAGCTAGAATAAACAATCCTAAAACTTTTATGGTACCGCAAAAGACCCTGAATAGCCAAAGCAATCCTGAAAAACAAAAACAAAACTGGAGGCATCACGATTCTGGATTTCAAGCTATACTACAAAGCTGTAGTCATCAAGACAGTATGGTACTGGCACAAAAACAGACACAAAGATCAACAGAACAGAAAAGAAAACCCAGAAATGGACCCACAACTATATGGCCAACTCATCTTTGACAAAGCAAGAAAGAGTATCCAGTGGAAAAAAGACAGTCACTCCACAAATGATGCTGGGAAAACTGGACAGCAACATGCAGAAGAATGAAACTAGGCCACTTTCTTACACCATACACAAAAATAAATTCAAAATGGATGAAAGGCCTAAATATGAGACAGGAAACATTCAAGGTACTAGAGGAGAGGACTTGCAGCATCTCCTGACCTCAGCCATAGCAACTTCTTACTAGACAAGTTGCCAAAGGCAAGGGAAACAAAAGCAAACATGAACTATTGGGACTTCATCAAGATAAAGATGTGAAAGTGAAAGAAACAACAAAACTAAAAGGCAGCCTACAGAATAGAAGATAATTGCAAATGATATATCGGATAAAGGGTTCATATCCAAAATCTATAAAGAATTTATCAAACTGAACACCCAGAAAACAAACAACCCAGTTAAGAAACTGGCAGAAGACATGAATAGACACTTTTCAAAAGAAGACATCCAGATGGCTAACGGACACATGAAAAGATGCTCAGCGTCACTCATTGTCAGGGAAACACAAATCAAAACAACCATGAGATACAACCTCACACCTGTCAGAATGGCTAAAATTAACACAAGAAACAACAGATGTTGGTGAGGATTCAGAGAAAGGGGAACCCTTTTGCACTGTTGGTGGGAATGCAAACTGGTGCACCCACTCTGGAAAACAGTATGGAGGTTCCTCAAGAAACTAAATATAGAACTACCCTATGATTCAGAAATTACACTATTAGGTGTTTGTCCAAGGGATACAAAAATACATATTCGAAGGGGTATATGAACCCCAATGTTTATAACAGCATTATCAACAATAAACAAAATATGGAGAGAGACCAAAGGTTCATCAACTTATAAAGAAGATGTAGTGTGTGTGTGTGTATGTGTGTGTGTGTGTGTGTGTGTGTATACACACACATACTATGGAATCTTTTACTCAGTTATCAAAAAGAATAAAATCTTGGGGCACCTGGGTGGCTTGGTCGGTTAAGCATCCGACTTCGGCTCAGGTCATGATCTCACAGTCCATGAGTTCGAGCCCCGCGTCAGGCTCTGTGCTGACAGCATAGAGCCTGAAGCCTGTTTCAGATTCTGTGTCTCCCTCTCTCTCTGCCCCTCCCCTGTTCATGCTCTGTCTCTGTCTCAAAAATAAACGTTAAAAAAATAAAATAAAATAAAATCTTGCCATTTGCAACAACATGGATGGAGCTAGAATATATTGTGCTAAGCGAAATAAGTCAATCAGAAAAAGACAAATACCATATGATTTCACTCGTGTGGAATTTAAGAAAGAAAAGAGATGAACATATGGGAAGGGAGGCGAATCAAGGACAGAAGTAAACAAACCACAAGAGACTCTAAATTTTTTTAAGTTTATTTATTTGAGATAGAGAGCATGCGTGCACATGTACGTGCGAGTAGGGGTAGAACAGAGAGGGAGTGAGAGAATCCCAAGCAGGCTCCACACTATCAGCACAGAGCCTGATGTGGGCCTCAAACCCAGGAACCATGAGATCATAACCTGAGCCAAAACCAAGAGCCGGCCACTCGACTGACTGAAGCCACCCAGGCGCTCCCAGATTTTTTTTATTAGCAATGTTTCTTGATAGTTTGTTTTATATTTTCCCTGGAATGTTTTATGTCCTTTGTCGGTATGCATATTGGGTCTTTGTCCTTGTTTGTAATAGTCTTCTGCTTCATATATGTTGCAAGTACTTTTGTTTATAGTAGGCTTTCTATAAAATTTATGGTGATTTTAAGTATGTCCACAAATATTTTGATATTCCTCCCTTGGAGAAATTGATCTTATTAATCCCTATCTTTCAGCACGACTGGAGTGTGAATGACTTCCTTTTTTGCACAGAATGTGGCAGTGACACTGTCTGACTTCCAATACTAGGTAATGAAAGGCACTGCAGACTTGTCCTCTCTCTCAAATCACTCTCTGGAGAAAGCCAACCATCACATTGTGAGGACACTCAGTCCTTTGAAGAGGCCTGTGTGGTGAGGAGCTGAGACTTCCCACCCACAGCCATGAGAGTGAGCTATCATGGAAGTGGATTCCAGTCCCAGTCAGATGATCACAGCCCTAGCCAGTACCATCCCCAGAAGCCTGACCTTCAGAAACTGTGTGAAATAATTAATATTTGATTGCTTAAACTGTTAAATATTGTGGTGATTTGTTATACAACGGACTACATACAATTTTAAACTTTGTAGTGAAACTATGTACAGAGAAATGGATAAAACATAGATGTACAGTTTAGCAAAGTATTATAAAGCAAACACTAATGCAATTACTACTCAGGTTGAGAAATAGAAAACTGTAGGTCCCTAGAAAGAACATATGTGTTCTTTCATGATAAAAACCCTCTTAATCCACTTTATATGTAATCACAATCTTGAATCTTGAATTCGTGGTAATCAATTCTTTGTTTTGCTTCATGGTTTTACCCCCTATGTTTACATCTGTAAGTAATACCATTTCATTTTGCTTATTTTTGAATTGTATCTAAGTGTAACTGTACTAGATTTATTCTTTTATATCTTACTTCATTTGCTCAACCTTCTGTAAGATACATCAGTGTTGTTGCATGTAGCTGCATGTAGTCTGTTTATTTGTATTATTATTCCTGTTGTGTAACTCTGCCATAGAATATTTATTTTATTTTTGAACTCCTGGGTTTTTTTTTTTCTAATTTGGGGCTACTGAACACTTTTATGAAAAATCTTGTTCATATGTCATGGTTCACATGTGCAAAAGCTTCTAAAGATATATATTCCTAGGAGTGGTGATATGAGTACCTCTGACTTTACCATTTAATAAACATTTTTCCAAGGGGAGATACTAATATGCACTCTAGTGATGAATGAGTTCCTGTTGTGACATATCTTCAACATTTGTTACTTTTAAGCTTTCTAAGTTTCTTGCCAATCTGAGGGTTTAGAGTGGTATCTCACCATACCTTAATATACATTTCCTGAATAATAATTTTAAGTAAATTTTCATATTTGGCAATTCTTATTTATCAATTCCCATCTATTTTCCATTCTTTGCCTGCTCTTTCTCATTGAAGAGACTTTTTTAAAAAAAATTTTTAACGTTTATTTATTTTTGAGACAGAGAGAGACAGAGCATGAATGGGGGAGGGTCAGAGAGAGGGAGACACAGAATCTGAAACAGGCTCCAGGCTCTGAGCTGTCAGCACAGAGCCTGACGCGGGGCTCGAACTCACAGACTGCGAGATCATGACCTGAGTCGAAGTCCGCCATTTAACCAACTGAGCCACCCAGGCACCCCGAGACTTTTAAATATATATAGTCTACATTTTAACCCTTTGTTTATATATGTTGGAAAAATTTGACACCCTTACTTTATCTCTTCAAGTTTTAAGTGGTGCTTTTAATGCACAGAATTTTTAAATTTTAGTGTAAATTATAAATCTGTTCCTTAATGGGCAATTCTATTATGACTGATTTAAATAATTCTAACATACCACACAGTAAAAACAAACAAACTCTTCCATATGCTCACTCTTCTAAATGCTTTATAGTTTACTTTCCATGTGTCATAGAGTTGATCCTTGCATATGGTTTGAGGAAGAATTCGTTTTTTTTCCACATGGCTACTCAATTATCCCAACACTATTTATTTCTAAAAATTATCCTTCCTTCCCATTGCTCTTCAGTGTTACTTCCTGTTCTGTTGTGTTACTATGTCCATGGATCTGTTTCTGGGCTCTCCCTTCTTTCCTTGATCTCTCTCACCTTCCTCATCCCACTACCAACACTGTACTATCTTAATCTTCTTCATAACAAGTGTTCATATTACACCTTAATTTCATTTTTTTTTATTTTTTTAATATGAAATTTATTGACAAATTGGTTTCCATACAACACCCAGTGCTCATCCCAAAAGGTGCCCTCCTCAATACCCATCACCCACCCTCGCCTCCCTCCCACCCCCCATCAACCCTCAGTTCTCAGTTTTTAACAGTCTCTTATGCTTTGGCTCTCTTCCACTCTAACCTCTTTTTTTTTTTTTCCTTCCCCTCCTCCATGGGTTTCTGTTGAGTTTCTCAGGATCCATATAAGAGTGAAACCATATGGCTTTCTCTGTATGGCTTATTTCACTTAGCATCACACTCTCCAGTTCCATCCACGTTGCTACAAAAGGCCATATTTCATTTTTTCTCATTGCCACGTAGTACTCCATTGTGTATATAAACCACAATTTCTTTATCCATTCATCAGTTGATGGACATTTAGGCTCTTTCCATAATTTGGCTATTGTTGAGAGTGCTGCTATGAACATTGGGGTACAAGTGGCCCTATGCATCAGTACTCCTGTATCCCTTGGATAAATTCCTAGCAGTGCTATTGCTGGGTCATAGGGTAGGTCTATTTTTAATTTTCTGAGGAACCTCCACACTGCTTTCCAGAGCGGCTGCACCAGTTTGCATTCCCACCAACAGTGCAAGAGGGTTCCCATTTCTCCACATCCTCTCCAGCATCTATAGTCTCCTGATTTGTTCATTTTGGCCACTCTGACTGGCGTGAGGTGATACCTGAGTGTGGTTTTGATTTGTATTTCCCTGATAAGGAGCGACGCTGAACATCTTTTCATGTGCCTGTTGGCCATCCGGATGTCTTCTTTAGAGAAGTGTCTATTCATGTTTTCTGCCCATTTCTTCACTGGGTTATTTGTTTTTCAGGTGTGGTTTGGTGAGCTCTTTATAGATTTTGGATACTAGCCCTTTGTCCGATATGTCATTTGCGAATATCTTTTCCCATTCCGTTGGTTGCCTTTTAGTTTTGTTGATTGTTTCCTTTGCTGTGCAGAAGCTTTTTATCTTCATAAGGTCCCAGTAATTCACTTTTGCTTTTAATTCCCTTGCCTTTGGGGATGTGTTGAGTAAGAGATTGCTACGGCTGAGGTCAGAGAGGTCTTTTCCTGCTTTCTCCTCTAAGGTTTTGATGGTTTCCTGTCTCACATTCAGGTCCTTTATCCATTTTGAGTTTATTTTTGTGAATGGTGTGAGAAAGTGGTCTAGTTTCAACCTTCTGCATGTTGCTGTCCAGTTCTCCCAGCACCATTTGTTAAAGAGACTGTCTTTTTTCCATTGGATGTTCTTTCCTGCTTTGTCAAAGATGAGTTGGCCATACGTTTGTGGGTCTAGTTCTGGGGTTTCTATTCTATTCCATTGGTCTATGTGTCTGTTTTTGTGCCACTTAATTTCATTTTTGACTGTTACAGGGGTGCTTGGGTGGCTCAGTTCGTTGAGCATATGACTTTAGCTCAGGTCATGATCTCATGGTTCATGAGTTCAACCCCTCCGTCAGACTCTGTGCTGACAGTTCAGAGCCTGGAGCCTGCTTCAGATTCTGTGTTTCTCTCTCTCTCTGCCCCTCCCCTGCCCGTGCTCTCTCTCAAAAAAATAAACATTAAAAAACAAGTACCGGGGTGCCTGGGTGGCGCAGTCGGTTAAGCGTCCGACTTCAGCCAGGTCACGATCTCGCGGTCCGTGAGTTCGAGCCCCGCGTCAGGCTCTGGGCTGATGGCTCAGAGCCTGGAGCCTGTTTCCGATTCTGTGTCTCCCTCTCTCTCTGCCCTCCCCTGTTCATGCTCTGTCCCTCTCTGTCCCAAAAATAAATAAACGTTGAAAAAAAAATTAAAAAAAAAAAAACAAGTACCATTTTTTACTGTTCCTTAGCTATTCTCAGCCCTCTGCATTTCCATGTTGTCAAATTCCAGACAAAAATGTATTGAGATTGTGTTGGGATTGCATTGGGGGGAAATATATAAACTGAGGATATTGATATATCCAGAGTCCTCTGATCCAGGAACATAATATTCTGCACTTACTTGGGTCTTCTTTAATAAATCTAATTAAAGATTTATAATTTCACTTAAAAAGACTGTATACACATTTTATTACATTTATTCCTAGGTACTTAAAACTTTTTAGTGCATTGGGATGCCTGGGTGGCTCAGTCAGTAGAGCACCTGACTCGATCTCTCTTAAGATTGTGAGTTCAAGCCCCACATTGGGTGTGGAGCCTACTTAAAAATAAAACTTTTTATTGCATTGTAATTAGTATCTCCTTTATTTTGTAAATAATTGGCATGTAGACAAACACTAGATTTTTATTTACTCATTTTTTATCTAGCAAAATTGTTAAAATGTCTTATTGATTAAAATAGTTGACCTGAAGTCTATTTGGGATTTGATACATATATTATCATCTTATTTCCAAAAAGGATAGTCTCTTATTTCATCCTTTCCAATCACTATACACTTATTTTTATGTACCTTACTGCTCAGGCTCAGTTCTCCAATAAAAATGTTAAACAGCAAGGAGCAGGGAGCCAACATGGTGGAGAAGTAGGGGGATCCATCCTTCCCGTCTCTCAAACAAAGAAGTGTAGAAGCCAAAGGACTTTGAACACCAGAGCTCAGGAGGAAAAGAGACTGAATCTACTAGGAAGAAAATGGGAAAGCTGGAAAAAAAGATAGGTGGGTAACTGCGAACTGGGGGAGATTAAAAAAAAGGCTGCGTGGACACAGAGGGGAGGAACCCCTTTCTGTGGAGAGACACGGGAGGAGAAAGAGTGGCTAGGGAAGTGCAGGACCATATCTGGACAGGAGAAAGACCTCAACAAGATACTAGGCAAATCGAATTCAACAGCACATAAAAAGAATTATTCACCATGATCAAATGGAATTCATTCCTGAGCTGCACAGCTGCTTCAATATTCATAAATCAATGTGATATATCACATTAATAAAAGAAAAGATAAGAACCATATGATCCTCTCAATTGATGCAGAAAAAGCATTTGACAAAATTCAGCATCCTTTCTTAATAGAAACCCTCAAGAAAGTTGGGATAGAAGGAACACATTTAAACATCATAAAAGCCATTTATGAAAAGCCCACAGCTAATATCATCCTCAATGGGAAAAACCGAGAGCTTTCCCCCTGAGATCAGGAACACGACAGGGATGTCCACTCTCACTGCTGTTGTTTAACATAGGGTTGGAAGTTCTAGCATCAGCAATCAGACAACAAAATGAAATCAAAGGCATCAAAATTGGCATAATGAAGTCAAGCTTTCACTTTTTGCAGATGACATGATATACATGGAAAACCCAATAGACTCCACCAAAAGTCTGCTGTAACTGGTACATGAATTCAGCAAAGTCGCAGGATACAAAATTAATGTACAGAAATCAGTTGCATTTTTATACACCAATAATGGAGCAACAGAAAGACAAATAAAGAAACTGATCCCATTCACAATTGCACCAAGAAGCATAAAATACCTAGGAATAAACCTAACCAAAGATGTAAAAGATCTGTATGCTGAAAATTATAGAAAACTTATGAAGGAAATTGAAGAAGATACAAAGAAATGGAAAAACATTTCGTGCTCATGGATTGGAAGAACAAATATTGTTAAAATGTCAATACTACCCAAAGCTGTCTACATATTCAATGCAATCCCAATCAAAATTGCACCAGCATTCTTCTTGAAGCTAGAACAAGCAATCCTAAAATTGTATGGAACCACAAAAGACCCTGAATAGCCAAAGTAATATTGAAGAATACCAAAGCGGGAGACATCACAATCCCAGACTTTAGCCTCTACTACAAAGCTGTAATCATCAACACAGTATGGTATTGGCACAAAAACAGACACACAGACCAATGGAATAGAGACTCCAGAATTGGACCCACAAACGTATGGCCAACTAATCTTTGACAAAGCAGGAAAGAGTGTCCAATGGAAAAAAGACAGTCTCTTTAACAAATGGTGCTGGGAGAACTGGACAGCAACATGCAGAAGGTTGAAACTAAACCACTTTCTTACACCATTCACAAAAATAAACTCAAAATGGATGAAGGAACTGAATGTGAGACAGGAAACCATCAAAACCCTAGAGGAGAAAGCAGGAAAAAACCTCTCTGTCCTCAGCTGCAGCAATTTCTTACTTGACACATCTCCAAAGGCAAGGGAATTAAAAGCAAAAATGAACTATTGGGACCTCATTAAGATAAAAAGCTTCTGCACTGCAAAGGAAACAATCAACAAAACTAAAAGGCAACCAATGGAATCAGAAAAGATATTTGCAAATAACATATCGGATAAAGGGCTAGTATCCAAAATCTATAAAGAACTTACCAAACTCCACACTCAAAAAACAAATAATCCAGTGAAGAAATGGGTAGAAGACATGAATAGACACTTTTCTAAAGAAGACATCCAGATGGCCAACAGGCACATGAAAAGATGCTCAACATCACTTCTCATCAGGGAAATACAAATCAAAACCACATGGAGATACCACCTCACGCCAATCAGAGTGGCTAAAATGAACAAATCAGGAGACTATAGATGCTTGAGAGGATGTGGAGAAATGGGAACCCTCTTGCACTGTTGATGGGGATGCAAACTGGTACAGCCGCTCTTGAAAACAGTGTGGAGGTTCCTCAAAAAATTAAAAATAGATCTACCCTATGACCCAGCAATAGCACTGCTAGGAATCTACCCAAGGGATACAGGAGTGCTGATGCATAGGGGCACTTGTACCCCAATGTTTATAGCAGCACTTTCAACAATAGTCAAATTATGGAAAGAGCCTAAATGCTCATCAACTGACAAATGGATAAAGAAGATGTGGCTTATATATACAATGGAATACTACTTGGCAATGAGAAAGAATGAAATCCTGCATTTTCAGTAACATGGATGGAACTGGAGGGTTCCATGCTGAGTGAAATAAGTCAGTCAGAGAAAGACAGACACCATATGTTTTTACTCATATGTAGATCCTGAGAAACTTAACAGAAAACCAGGGGGGAGGGGAAGGGGAAAAAAAAGTTACCGAGAGGGAAATAGGCAATCCATAAGGGATTCTTAAATACTGAGAACTGAGGGTTGATGAGGGAGTGGAGGAGAGGGGGAAAGTGGGTGATGGGCATTGAGGAGGGCACCTGTTGAGATGAGCACTGGGTGTTGTATGGAAACCAATTTGACAATAAATTATGTAGATATAGATGTAGATATAGATATATAAAACGTTAAACAGAAGTGGATTGTTTTGTTCCTGATTATAAATAGAAAGATTTCAATGTACCAGTAAGGATGTTTTGTGGCAGGTTTAATATAGACACATTTCTCAATATAAGTTACCGTTTATTCCTTGTTTGCTAATTTTTTATTAAAATAAATTTTAAATTCTACTGAATAATTTTTCTGCATCTTCTGAGGTGTAACATGATTTTTATCCTTACTTAATCTGTTAATGTGGTAAGTTCCATTGATAGGTTTTCTAATATACAAACCTTACATTCCTAGAATGAACCTATCTTGACTATGATATATTGTCTGTTTTTAAAATATATCACTGGATTTGTTTTACTAACATTTTGCCATTTTGTATCCATGTTTATAATTATAAACCTATAATTTTCTTTTCTCTTTATGTCTTTGTCAGGTTTCATTATCAAGTTATGCTAGCCTTGTAAAATGTTGGGAATATTCACTTATTTCTATTCTCTGGGAACGGTATAAGATTTAGAATTACTTTTTCATTGAATATTTAGCAGAACTCACCAGTGAAGCCTGAAGCTTCCATTTTGAGGAAGTTTTTTCCTTTTAAGTCAGGTTTATGTACAGATCATTGAATTTGGACAAATGTACACATCATATACCACTACCACAAGATGTAGACCATTAACACCAACCAAAAATCTTTTCATGCTCCTTTGTTTTCAATCCTCTCTCCTTACCCAGGCCCAGGAAACTGCTAATTTGGTTTCTATTCCTATAGTGGAATCAACCAGTATATAGCCTTTGTGACTGGCTTCTTTAACCTAGCATAACGCCTTTGAGATTCATCCATGCTTGTGTATGTATCAGGATTTTGTTCCTTTTTATTGCTGAGTGATATTTCACTGTGTATATAGATGAACTACAACTTGTTTATCCACTCACCAGTTGATGAACATTTGGGTTGTTCCTGTACCTGGCTGTTTTCAATAAGCTCCTATAAACATTCACACGCAAGCCTTTGCACGGATATGGCAGTCACCTTGCAGAGGCAGATTTGCCAAGTTTGGTTTGGATGTCCAGACTGATGATGCTAGCACAAATTAAGAAAAGACTTCTTTTTGTAAAAAAAAAAAAAACAAAAACATTTGTTTTAATGTTTATTTATTTTTGAGAGAGACAGAACACAAGCGGGGGAGAAGCAGAGAGAGAGAGAGAGAGGGAGACACAGAACCTGAAGCAGGCTCCTGGCTTTGAGCTGTCAGCAGAACCCGATGTGAGGCTCAAACTCACAAACTGTGAGATTATGACCTGAAATCAGATGCTGAACCAACTGAGCCACCCAGGCACTCCAAATTAAGAAAAGACTTCTTACTCACTTTTTCACATACGGAGGCTTTCTGGGGAGAGCAGAATGCCTGACAAGCAGGCCCAAAAAATGACTTAGAAGATCAAGGAAAGGAGACTGGCTTGGAGTTTTATGGGAGTGGGGCTGGAGGAAGGTTCCAGAGCATGGGCAGGGACTTGTGTGGTTTGAGCCTCATATCTTCACGAAAGCAGTGAGAGAGCACCTGTGTTGAGGTATTATTAGCTTGCTTGAAACTGGGAAGAAGGGGAAGAGAGAGGTGTTAGGCTTAAAAGTTGTCCAAAAACATCAAAAGATGTTAGACTCTTTCTTATGGTACACATGTGTTTTTTTTTTCACTCTTAGGTAAACACAAGAAATGGGATGGATTGCTGGTCTGTTAAGTGCATGTGTAACTTGGTAAGAAACTGTTTAACCATTTTCAAAAGAGGATGAACCATTTTGTCTTTCCCACAGCAGGCCAGGAGAGTTCCTACTGCTCCACATCCTGGCCAACAATTGTTATTTTCCACTCTTACCTTTAAATTTTTACCTATACTAGTAGCTGTGATTGTAATTTGCATTCCACAGTAACTAATGATCCTGAACATTTTTCAAGTGCTATTTGTCATCTACATATCTTCTCTGTTAATTTCTGAGGAAACTCTCAACTCTGTTCAATTCTTTTTTTATTTTTAAAAAAAATTTTTTTTTCAATGTTTATTTATTTTTGGGACAGAGAGAGACAGAGCATGAACGGGGGAGGGGCAGAGAGAGAGGGAGACACAGAATCAGAAACAGGCTCCAGGCTCTGAGCCATCAGCCCAGAGCCTGACGCGGGGCTCGAACTCATGGACTGTGAGATCGTGACCTGGCTGAAGTCGGACGCTTAACCGACTGCGCCACCCAGGCGCCCCTCAATTCTTTTTTTAAATGAATATAGGACTCTTCAGCTTTCTGACTCCTTCTAGCAGGGTAATACTTTTGTAGGATTCATCCATATCATCCAGATTGAGAATTTACTGGCATATCATTATTCATGATATCCTCCACACTCTCCTTAGTAATGTCCTCTTTCACATCCCCACTGTTGGCTTTTTGTGCTGTTTCTTTCTGTTACTTAGTCTTCGTAAGGAGTTGTCAATTTTATTAGTCTTGTCAAAGAGCCACATGTTAACTTTTGTTGTTCCTTTTTATTATGCATTTTTTTGTTTTATGAATTCATTGTTTTTATTGTTTCATTTCCATTTTTGTTTTCCTGTTATTTTTTATAACATTTTAAGATGGATTGGAAGCTCATTAATTTGTAGCTTTTTTTTCTTTCCCAATATAGGCCCTTATGGCTATAAAATTCAACCTCATCCTGAGTTGGCTGCACTTTGCAGGTTTTGATTCATAGTATTTTTTCATCATTTGTTCAAAAGTAATTTCTCTTTCAACGTGCTCTTTGACATGTGGTTATTTTGTAGTAAGCTTAATTTCAAAACATGGACATTTCTGATATTTTTGTCATTTATTTCTAAAATAATTTTATTGTGGTCAGCGAACATACTTTGAATAATAGTAATTCTTTACTATTTACTGAGACTTGATTTATTTCCCAGTATATTTCTTTTTTTTTTTTTTTGTAAATGTTCTGTGTACTTGCAAAGAAAACATTCTGTAGTTGTAGATGTGATGTCCATATTGGGAAGTAAACTGTGTACCTCTTTATATTCTCGAGAACTCCTGCTTCTTTCTCTTGGTCAGTGACCTACTTGAGTTAGTTTACCTTCTAGTACTTGGATGAAATTCAATATCATGTCAGTTTACAAAAATTAAATGACAGTCATTCTCCAACTTAAGAAAATATCTGAAAGCCAGAGAACTTTATCTTCTGTCAACACAGGGTGGAATGCAAAGGAGTTTACATTTACAGCCTCAGCAGGTTTTATGTGAAAATCAGGCCCAGATGCAGGACGAGTAATACTCTAATATTTGGGATTGGGATATTTGGAAGCAAAATCTGATCATTTTGATACCCCTCCCCCTCATGTCCCTGAACACTTCCTGATGGCAGAAACAGCGTTTTCCACATTAGCCTCACCTGAAGTGGATGCCTTAAATGATGATGTTTGTCTTTCTCAGGACCTACCTGCCCCTCCATTCCCCCAACTCCTCATTGTCTCTGTGTTGATACCAAGAGTCAGGTACCAGCACAGCCTGGGGAGAGAAATAAAAAGTCCTCCTATGAGAAAAAAAAGCCTATATAACAAAAGGTATTCCAGGAGCTGCCTAACAATAGGGCCTGGGGGGGTCTGTGTAAAAGTGGATCCTGGTGTTAGATAAGCGAATGTAGAATTTAAGAGCAGAGAGATCATTTATTGACCCAGGCACTCACCTTTGATTCATGACTTTTACTTAAGCACAAATACCTAAAGCCATCTCAGCGGACTAAGGACAGGCAAAGTTGGAGTGGCAATCAAGATGGTTCGATCTGCAGGGATCTCAGGTGGTGGCTGATACCACAGTTCTCTAGGGTGATAATTTATTTACATAAACAAGCAAACAAAATAAATAAATAATTAGCTGTTTGCTACCTTAATGGAAAATCAGGGTCCCACACCCAGGGCTCAGCTCTAAATTTACACACTCAGAGTACATGAAGTGGAAGGTCAGTCCCCCTTTAGTAACACTCCTGTAACTCCACACAAATGTACACAGTAAATATTCCTGCAACCATTTCTCAAAGGAGCTTATGGCTATTTCCAGGCACTGGGTAGATCAAGGTCAGGTAGGGATGTTTCTTCACAGGTGATGGGCAAGCTGCTGCACTTGAAATATCTCTCCACTTAAATAAAAACAATGAAAATAATACATTGTGTGTCTCTTTGGAATTTGAATTTGGAGGAAACAAGTACCAAAGTTGGGAATACTCTGATTCATTTATTGGATAACCCCAGAGGCTGCCAAATTCCCAAGGGTCCAGAGAAGATCCCAACTGTGGCACAAGCTGCCCTCCTTCTTGATCCTAGAACTCAGCAGGTCGGAAGTTGCTCGTGAGATCTACGGTTGGTAAGGACGTTGTTTGGAATCTGGAAAGCTCCAATAGAGAAAACAGAACAGAGAGGTATGATTTGGAGTAAACTGATACCCTCTACAGAGGAGCACCAGTCATTTGAAGAGCAGCTCTCATGCCCTGGTAGTTACAGATCACCCCACCACAGGACACAAAGTGACAAGTGATCTGAATTTGCCATCATAAACTAGATATGATATGATCCATCATCACAGAAATTGGTGTGTACAGCAATGATCAATCGTGTAATGGTAGTGGCCCATTTGGGACTGGGCTTAAGCGGAGCCATAAGGCCCAGGTAAATCACAGGAACAGGTGGCCCGGACTCCTACCTGTGCTGCCTCTCCCTCAACCAGCACCCATGTTTCACGGGGGCTTCCTATGACTAACCAGCATGAAGAAATGACTCAGAGTGAATCACAACTAGGCTGGCTCATTATGTGGGTGTTGGCTGAAATGGTCTGCTGCTGCACCCCTGCCTCATTAGAATGCCACTTGGGACATCCCTGAAAGACACCATGAAAGGAAGTCCTTCAGGTGAGCCAAGCTTGGAGTGGCTCTGTTAGTAATTCATTCATATGAAAGAAAATGACTAGAGGTACAGAGACACATGGACTTTTGACAGTGGCAGATGGCTTGTCTGGTCAGGGGCCTAGAAGGGTCTGAGGTCTGAGAAAGAGATGTGCAGTAGGGCAGACAGCATGAGATCTTTGTGTGTTACTTGAAAGCCTGCCAGAGACCACACACTGCAGAAAAGGCTCTCAGTATTACTGGTAACAGGATGACCATCTTTTGGCTGCCATGCCAGACAGACTATTCTTGACAACCCAGTCCTTGTGCAAAGGCCCGTGAACAGTGTCAGGGGTGAGAGCTAAGCACAGGCCCAATGGCAAGGGCTTCCTATGTCAAGACTGACATAGTTGCCACCATTGCCAAAGGCCCATCTAGTCGACAGCAGACTGATGCTATCAACTTGGCACCATTAATCAGAAGGCAGGATTTTGTCCTTATGACCCCTGCCCATGGTTGTACCAGCACATCACCCAGACACCTGCAGAATGCCTTACCTGTGATATCCCACAGTCCTGCCTCAGAACAAAGGGCCCATTTTACACCAAAGGAGGTGTAACCATGAGCTCATGACTATGGAATGCATTGATCTTGTCCCCTACCCATCATCCAGAATTAACTGGTCTGATATGATGGTGGGATGCCCTATTGATGATTCCCCTAAGGTGCTGGCCAAGAGTCAATACTTAGTGTGGCTTGGATACCATCTTCCAATCCAGGATGTGGCATACATTCTGAATCAATAATGACTGATGACCAATAGTGCCACTATCGCTAGAATACACGAGTCTGAGAACCAACAAGTATAGGGGTGGCCCCCTCTCTTATGACAGACCGCAACCCTACATATTTTTTTGTTTCCCATTCATGCAACCTTTGGCTCTCTGGGATTACAGGTCCTAGCTCCTGGAGATATGAGTGGAGACACTTCTTTCAGGGTCACAGCAAACATTCCTCTTAAGTGGAAGCTATGACTACCACCTGACTATTCTCTGTTCTTGGCCAGTGGCCCAAAGGTAAAGAAAGGATTGGCTCTGATGATTGGGATTGTAACTGACAAGCATCAGGGACTAGACTGCTCATAGAGAATCAAGTAGAGTGGAGTGTGTCTATGTAAATAACTGGGTATCTCTTAACTGTCATAGCCAGCAATGACTTTCAATGAGCAAGGAAAACCACCACATCACCCTGGGGATGAAGGTCTGGATCACCCCACCAAACAAGCAACACACAGAGCCCAAAGTGCTGCTTACAGTAAAGGGAATCCAGCAGAAGAACTCTTGCTCATTTTGCTAGTGCTCTGGCACAGGTGTTCAGATTAGAACAGGTCATCATCAACTTGGAGACTCCAATGACACTTGCAAAGAGTAAGGATGCCTTTGTTCTCAGTCAAGGGAGGCTCGGGGATGGCAGGCCCCACAATGTGTATGAAAGCTGTACACAATGGGAGTGATGCAAACGGTGGACTAAACTGGGACACAAAGCTTGTACACCTTCTCCAGTTCCTTCAACCAGTTCCTGCTCTCCTGCGATTGGCACCCCATCTACCCCAGGCTGCCCCAAACTTGGAACTGACTGAGGTATATACTGCAGGGCATTTGGAGCTGGCTCTCTGTCAGCCACCTAGGTGCTGGATGTGCATAATGGAGGTGCACAGGAGTCAGCCTCACACTGAACTAGGACTTCAAAAAGCTATACCCTCAGAGCAAAGAGATTAGCATCTAAGTCTGCCCCTCCTGCCAGATGCAGGGAATAGTAGAGAATGCAGCCTTCTGATGATCAGAACAGGGGATGGGCAGGGACATGGCGGGGAGCTGAGACACTGTTACCCGGAACCCACACTACTGGGAACACATACCTTGGATTGGCCAAAGACGTTCAGATGTGAGCCAGGTAGAGGCAGCCTCCATCATTGTGTCGCATATCTCTATGCGTCTGCAAACACTCGGCATCATCCAGCTTTCTTTGTTTCTTTTTATTGGCCAGCCTAATAGTACAAAGTGATAGGTCATTACTGTTTTATTTTGTTGTGATTACTAATGATTTTGAGCACTTTACCCTGTACTTTAGGATTTGGTTTCTTCTGCAAATTATGTTTCCTCTTTGCTCAATTTAGGGGTTGCTGTCAACAGCATGTCTTAATTTTGGTTATGGTGTCACTTGTACAAAAGATTTAAATCTTTATATAGACTATTTTGCTGTAAGTTTTGCTTTTGTATTATTTAATCCTGCTTTAAATGCCTACTCTTTTCTAATTTTTTCCCTAGAACTTAAAAAAAAAGTTTAGATCCTTCACACATAAAAAACTTATTTTTGTGCACAGTATGAGGAAAGGATCTGCTTCATTCCATGTGGATAGCCAGTCTTTCCAAGATCACTTACTGAAGCATCATTTCTCCATTCTGATTTGAAATGTCACCTATTGTATACCAAATTTCAAACTATACATAGGTCTGTTTCTTGATCCTCTATTGTCTATTCATGCACTGATGCTGCTGGTCTCAATGATAAAATTTAACTTTGTCTTCATAATTCACAGGGCAGGTCTACCCCTTTCTCTGCCTTTTTGTTTCTGCAAGATTGTCTTGACTACTCTTGTACTTGTACAGATGAATATAAATCAGATAATCATCTTTTTACATCCTATTTTTTAAACGGTAGCAATTTTATCAGTATTGTATTCAACATATGGCCTCTTAAAAGTAGTAATTCTTCTATCATGAACATGGGTTATCTCTCTATTCTTTATTCCTTTAGAAAAGCTGTGTTTTTTCTTCATAAAGTTTTTTTCATTTTAGATTATTCCAAGGTATCATAGTTGCCAGTGTTGTGGCAAATGGGATAATTTTCCTATCATATTTTCTAATTATTATTACACTGATCTCAATACGTTACACTGATTTCAAATATTATTTTCAAATCATGCTGATTTGCTAATTCTAATGCTTTTTTTAGGTTTCTAAGGGAGAAGGTACTGTTTGGAAATTACAACAAACATCCATTTCTAATATTTTTAGAATTTAATTTTTAAAAATTTTACAGGGGCGTCTGGGTGGCGCAGTCGGTTAAGCGTCCGACTTCAGCCAGGTCACGATCTCGCGGTCCGTGAGTTCGAGCCCCACGTCGGGCTCTGGGCTGATGGCTCGGAGCCTGGAGCCTGTTTCCGATTCTGTGTCTCCCTCTCTCTCTCTGCCCCTCCCCCGTTCATGCTCTGTCTCTCTCTGTCCCAAAAATAAATAAAAAACGTTGAAAAAAAATTAAAAAAAATTTTTACAATTAACCAGCACCTCCAGGGCAATACTTTTTTTTTTTTAATACAATTTATCGTCAAGTTACCTAACATACAGTGTATACTCTCGGATTCAGAAGTAGATTCCCATGATTCATTGTTTACATACAACAACCAGTGCCCATCTCAACAAGTGCCCTCCTCAATGCCCATCACCCATTTCCCTCTCCCTTGCCCCTCCATCAACCCTCAGTTTGTTCTCTGTATTTAAGAGTCTCTTATGGTTTACCTCCCTCTCTGAAACTATTTCCCCCTTCCCTTCCCCCATGGTCTTCTGTTAAGTTTCTCAAATTCCATATATGAGTGAAAATATATATCTGTCTCTCTCTGACTGACTTATTTCACTTACCATAATACCCTCCAGTTCCATCCACGTTGTTGCTAATGGCAAGATTGCATTATTTCTCATTGTTAAGTAGTATTCCGTTGTACATATAAATCACATCTTCTTAGCCATTCTTCAGTTGATGGACATTTGGGCTCTTTCCATACTTTGATTATCGTTGATAGTGCTGCTATAAACAATGGAGTACATGTGCCCCTATGAATCAGCACTCCTGCATCCTTTGAATAAATTCCTAGTAGTGCTATTGCTGGGTCATAGGATAATTCTATTCTTAATTTTTGAAGAACCTCCATACTGTTTCCAGAGTGGCTGCACCAGTTTGCATTCCCACCAACAGTGCAAGAGGGTTCCCATTTCTCCACATCCCCATGAGCATCTGTTCATTCCTGAGTTGTTAATTTTAGCCATTCTGACAGATATGAGGTGGCATCTCATGGTGGTTTTGATTTGTATTTCTCTGATGAGAAGTGATGTTGAGTATCTTGTCATGTGTCTGTTGGACATCTAGATGTCTTCTTTGAAAAAGTGACTATTCATGTCTCCTGCCTGCCCATTTCTTCACTGGATTGTTTTTGGGGTATTGAGTTTGGTAAATTCTTTATAGATTTTGGATACTAACCCTTTATCTGATATGTCATTTGCAAATATCTTTTCCCATTCCATTTGTTGCCTTTTAGTTTTGTTGTTTCCTTTGCTGTGCAGAAGATTTTTATCTTGATGAGGTCCCAATAGTTCATGTTTGCTTTTATTTCCCTTTCCTTTAGAGATATGTCAAGTAAGAAGTTGCTGCGGCTGAGGCCAAAAAAGTTGTTGCCTGTTTTCTCCTCTAGGGTTTTTGATGGTTTCCTGCCTCACATTTAGTTTTGACTCACATTTAGAGTTTACTTTTGTGTATTGTATAAGAAAGTGGTCTAGTTTCATCCTTTTGCATGTTGTTGTCCAGCTCTCCCAGCACCATTTGTTAAAGAGACTCTCTTTTTTCCAATGCATACTTTTTCCTGCCTTGTCAAAGATTAGTTGGCCATACATTTGTGGGTCCAATTCTGGGTTCTCTATTCTATTCCACTGATCTATGTGACTGTTTTTGTGCCAATATGATACTGTCTTGATGATTACAGCTTTGTAGCAGAGGCTAAAGTCTGTAGTAGAGGCTAAAGACTGTGATGCCTCCAACTTTGGTTTTCTTTTTCAACATTACCTTGGCTATTTCGGTCTTTTGTGGCTCCATACAAATTTTAGGACTGTTTGTTCTAGCTCTGAGAAGAATGCCGGTGCAATTTTGATTGGGATTGCATTGAATGTGTAGATTGCTTTGGGCAGTGTTGACATTTAAACAATATTTTTTCTTCCAATCCATGAGCATGGAATGTTTTTCCATTTCTGTGTGTCTTCTTCAATTTCTTTCATAAGTTTTCTAAAGTTTTCAGCATACAGATCTTTTGCAACTTTGGTTAGGTTTATTTCTAGGGATTTTAAGGTTCTTGGTGCAATTTTAAATGGGATCAATTTCTTGATTTCTCTGTCACTTCATTATTGGTGTATAGAAATGCAACTGAATTCTGTACATTGATCTTACATCCTGCAACTTTGCTGAATTCATGTATCAGTTCTAGCAGTTTTTTGGTGGAGTCTTTCGGGTTTTCCATGTAGAGTATCGTGTCATCTGTGAAAAGTGAAAGTTTAACTTCTTTGGCAATTTGGATGCCTTTTATTTCATTTTTTGACTGTTGAGGCTAGGACTTCCAACACTATGTTAAACAACAGCAGTGAGAGTGGACATCCCTGTCATGTTCCTGATCTCAGGGGGAGAGGTCCCAGTTTTTCCCCATTAAGGATGATATTGGCTGTGGCCTTTTCATATGTGGCTTTTATGATGTTAAGGTATGTTCCTTCTATCCCGACTTTCTTGAGGGTTTTTACTTAAAAAGGATGCTGTATTTTGTCAAATGCTTTTTCTGCATCTGTTGACAGGATCACATGGTTCTTATCCTTTCTTCTGTTAATGTGATGTATCACACTGATTGATTTGTGAATGTTGAACCAGCTCTGCAGCCCAGGAATGAATCTCACTTGATCACGGTTAATAATTCTTTTTATGTGCTGTTGAATTTGAGTTGCTAGTATCTTGTTGGGAATTTTCACATCCATATTCATCAGGGATAATTCTTTTTAGTGGTATCTCTGTCTGGTTTGGGAATCAAGGTAATACTGGCTTCATAGAATGAGTCCAGAAACTTTCCTTCCAGTTCTAGTTTTTGGAACAGCTTGAGAAGAATGTATTAACTCTGCTGTAAATGTCTGGTAGAATTCCCCTGGAAAGTCATCTGGACCAGGACTCTTATTTGTTGGGAGATTTTTGATAACTGATTTAGTTCAAATTTTCTATTTCTTCCCGTTTGAGTTTTGGTAGTGTGTGTGCACCTAGGAATTTGTCCATTTCTTCCAGGTTGTCCAGTTTGTTGGCATATAATTTTTCATATTCAATAATTGTTTGCATTTCTGTGGCATTAGTTGTGATCTCTCTTCTTTCATTCATGATTTTATCTATTTGGGTTCTCTCTCTTTTCTCTTTGAGAAGTCTAGCTAGGGGTTTATCCAGTTTGTTTATTCTTTCAAAAAAAACCTCTTAGATTCATTGCTCTGTTATACTTTTTTTTAATTCTATATTATTTCTGCTCTAATCTTTATTATTTCTCTTCTCCTGTTGGCCTTGGGCTTTCTTTGCTGCTCTGCTACTAATTCCCTTAGGTGTGAGGCTAGGTTTGTATTTGGGATTTTTCTTATTTCTTGAGATAGGCCTGGATTGCAACGTATTTACCTCTTAGCACTGCCTTTGCTGCATCCCAAAGGGTTTGGACTGTCATGTTTTCATTTTCATTTTTTGTGACCCAGTATGTGATCTATCTTGGAGAATGTTCCATGTGCACTCAAGAATGTGTATTTGGCTGCTCTTGGATGAAAGGTTCTGAATATATCTATCAAGTCCATCTGGTCCAGTGTACCATTCAAGGCCATTGTTTCTTTATTGATTTCCTGCCTACAGGATCTGTCCATTGTTGTAAGTGGAGTATTAAAGTCACCTACAATTACTGTATTCTTATCAATAAGATTACTTGTTTGTGATTAATTGATTTATATATTTGGGTGCTCTCAAGTTGGGGGCATAAACATTTACAGTTGTTAGCTCTTCTTGATGGATAGACCCCGTAACTATGATATAATGCCCTTCTTCATCTCTTGTTACAGTCTTCAGTTTAAAACCTAGTTTGTCTGATATAAGTATGCCTACTCCAGCATTCTTTTGACTTCTAATAGAATGATAGATGGTGTTTCATCCCCTTACTTCAGTCTGAAGGTGTCCTCAGGTCTAAAATGAGTCTCTTGTAGACAGCATATAGATGGATTTTTTTTTTAATCCATTCTGATACCCTATGTTTTTTGATTGGAGCATTGAGTCCATGCACATTCAAAGTTATTACTGAACGATAGGGACTTAATGTCACTGTGTTATCTGTGGGTTTCATGTTTGTGGTGATGTCTCTGGTCCTTTGTAGTCTTTACAGCATTCCACTCAGAGTGTCCTTTAGGATCTCTTGCAAGGCTGGTTTAGTGGTCATGAACTCCTTCAGTTCTTGTCTGGGAAAGCCTTAATCTCTCCTTCTATTCTAAATGATGGCCTTGCTGGATAAAGGATTCTTGGCTGTATATTTTTCCTATTCAGCACATTGAATATTTCCTGGCAGTCCCTTCTGGCTTGCCAAGTTTCAGTGGACAGGTCTGCTACTACCTTTATGTGTCTATCCTTATAGGTTAAGGCCTGTTTTTCCCCAAGTGCTTCCAGAATTCTCTTTATCTTTGTTTTTGCCAGTTTAGCTATGTTATGCCATGTTGAAGACCTATTTTTGTTGATTCTGAAGAATTCTCTGTGCCTCCTGGATTTGGATTGATGCTCCCTTACCCAGATTAGGTTAGTTCCCAACTATAATTTGTTCAAGTAAACCTTTTGCCCCTTTCTCTCTCTCCTTCTTCTTCTGAACTCCTATGATATGGGTATTATTACATTTCACTGAATCAGTTAGTTCTCTAATTCTCCCTTCATGGTCTAGCATTTTCTTATCTTTTTCTCAGCTTCATCATTTTCCATACTTCATCTTCTATTTCACTTATTCTCCCCTCTGATTCCTCCATCCTTGCTGTCATTGCATTGTTTATTTTGCACCTCATTTACAACATTTCTTAATTTGTCATGACTATGCCTTAGCTCCTTGATCTCTGCAGCAATAGATTTTCTGCTGTCTTCTATGCTTTTTCAAGCCCAGCTATTAATCTTATGACTATTATTCTAAATTCTTGATCAGTTATATTGTTTTTATCTGTTTTGAGCAATTCTCTAGCTGCCATTTCTTCCTGGAATTTTTAGTGAGAGTTACGTTTTGTCATTTGGGCTAGTTTTCTATCCTTCATGTGTTTTAATAGCTTGTTATGTGTCCTGCACCTACAAGCACTACTATATTAAAAAGGGGTCATACACTGTCCAGGGCCTGACCCTTCAGGAGGTGTTTTTGGAATGTGTTGCGTGCTCTCTGTTGTTGTGACTCTGGTTGCTTTCTCTTCTTACTCATAGTGGCAGTTTGGATCTTCCACCAGTTGTGGTTTGACTTGTTCATTGAAGTAACCCTGGAAAAATTTTAAAAGGGGGGGTGTGGGGCGCCTGGGTGGCGCAGTCGGTTAAGCGTCCGACTTCAGCCAGGTCACGATCTCGCTGTCCATGAGTTCGAGCCCCACGTCAGGCTCTGGGCTGATGGCTCAGAGCCTGGAGCCTGTTTCCGATTCTGTGTCTCCCTCTCTCTCTGCCCCTCCCCCGTTCATGCTCTGTCTCTCTCTGTCCCAAAAATAAATAAACGTTGAAAAAAAAATTAAAAAAAAAATTTTTAAAGGGGGGGTGGTGGTGGAAGAAGCCTTATCCCATAGAAAGAGAGAAATGATGGTGGTGAGGAAAAGAAAAGAAAAAAAAATTGACCAGGCAGAGAATCAGAGAAACTACATGGTTTAATCCAGAGAGAGAGAGGAAAATAAAGGAGATACAGAATACGTGTAAAAAGACTAGATTAGAAGTGTTCTGCTTAAACAAACGGACAACCAGAAAAGAGAAGGGAAGAAATGAGGAAGAAAGAAATGAGGAAAAAATGTGTGCGTGTGTATATATACACATACATATACATATATACACATATATATGTACACACACACATACATATATGTGTATACATATAATAATAATATATATGTATATAATCTATAATAAGAATTGACCAATAATATCAGAAAATGCAAAACCACTGGACCAATATATGACAGTGCCTTGGAGTCGGTGGCTGTGCTGGTCTGGAGGAGAGGCTGTCTGATTTGTCAGCATCAATCCTGCTCTTGTAGATACGCAGTTACCAGGCATGGAGGGGCACAATTTGTAGAGGTGAGTCCCGCCTCCACTGTGGGCCTGCTGTCCCTTCCCTGAAGCCCCACCTTGTTGGATGGGGAGAAAAATGGTGAAACCCCAGTCTCTCCTTCCCGGACTGGGTGTCCCAGACCACTCTGTTCAGGTTGTTCTCACAGTGCTGCGGGGGCACAAACAGGCCAGTTTGTCCCACTCCACAGTCTCCCACACCTCCCACGCACTCGGCTGGGATTCAAACCCTGATGTCTTAAGGGATCCCACTCCACAAGCCCCAGTTCTGAGGTCGTGCCACTCCACCCAGCCAGATGACAAAGGGCTTCTGGCTGGTGGGCACCTGCAGGGTCTTTTGTCCTTGGAGGCTATATACCTTCTTCCCACAGCACTCAAGGGACAGGACTCCTCTCTCTGACTGTACCTCTGAGCTGGCTACTGAGCCCAGGGCTGGGCTCTGCCTCCCCCTTCCCCCAGGGCACGTATGTAGGGCAGCAGACCCCAGTCCAGAGAAAGCCCTGCAACCCTGGATTGTGTTAGGAATTTGTTCCTTCTCTGTTTTTTTCTGTTCCCTAGTCTATGGTCTGGACGTTTTTCTTTTGTCCAAATACAATCCTACACAGTCTCTTCCTTTTGTCTCTCCACCGAAGGGGATTCCTCCCCTCCATGCCTACACTGTCCATTTTCTCTCTCCCAATTCACAGTCATGCACCTATGGCCTGCCAAGCTATCCTCATGGGCCCCTGGAGATGTTTTTGTCACTCTGTAGCCTGGAATTCCAAGTCTTCTGGCCTCAATACTGCTATGTTTGAGGGACAAGGGAACTTTGGGTCCCCCTACTTCTCCACCATGTTGACTCCTCCCCCTGTAGGGCAATACTTAATTATGGTGGTGATCAATGTCACACTTACCTTGTTTCTAGCATCAGTGGAAACATTTCTGACTACTCATCATTAAGCATATTTGCTCTTTTGTATCCCCTTTATCCAGTTAAGAAAACTATCTTCCATTCTTATTTTGTTATTTTGTACTTTCTACTTAACCCATCAATTACTTAAAAGTGAATTTTAGGGGTGCCTGGGTGGCTCAATCAGTTAAGCACCTGACTCTTGGTTTCAGCTCAGGTCATGATCTCACAGTTTGTGTGTCCAAGCCTTGTGTCAGACTCTGCACTGACAGCATGGAGCCGGCTTGCGATTCTCTCTCTCTTCCTCTCTCTCTCAAAATAAATAAAAATAAACTTTAAAAAATAAAAGTGAATTTTAAGAGTGACTGTCTTTGTGGTAACTGTCTTTTTAAAAAGGCATTATTATAGTTAGTAATTAATATTTTAGAAATTGTTAAGATGTCACCTGTGGCCAAGAACTAGGGAAATTTTTTCAGTATTTTCTGTACTTATACAGAATATCTTGGGCGTTGCACCTGCAGTAACAGAGGCTCTGAGGAAGGTTGAGATTTACCTGCTGGCAGGAATCAGAGGTGCTGCTAAGGCCTTCATGCTCCCTGGCAGCATCAGCCCTCAAAGGGAAAGAAGCCTCAGAACTTGGATTTACAGTACCTGGGAGCAGGAGGCACTTCCTGTGTTTCCCCCAGGCTGTGGCATCACACCTCATAGATGTTGCTTTTCCCTAAGGAGCCCATCTGCCAGACTCAACACATGGTTTCTGCAAGAGTCTCCTGTGCTCGAGTTAGGGCAACTCTCTCGCTAAGCCTCCCGCACCACAGAGCTGTCCTTGGGCAGGGCCACCACACCCAGACGTGACACCATTTAATGCTGCTGCCAGCACACATGAGGCCCTGGTGGGCTGCCTTCCCTAAGAACTGACCACACTGCTTCCCCAGCTATCACATGTCCACGCCTCTCGGGTGGCTTGTACCCTCACCATTCGCTTATCGGACCTCCCCTCTTTTGCCAACATTCCAACCCCTTTCCCATGTCTTCAGCAAAAACTCCTCTATCTCAACTTACCTGAATCTTCCCTTTATCTTCTGAACAGCTATTTCCTTTCTTGCTGTGTCATGTGTGTGTGTTTTTCAGCGAATTTTTTGCCTCCTCTCCCTTCCCCCATGGCTGTAAGCAGGATGCACTAGGACCGCTGAACACCCGGTAGGACTGTGATGGGACAAACAGAGAGTTCTGACTTCAAGCTGACAAAGACTCTGGGTTTCCAAATGCCCACCTTATGTAAGGTATTCACACGAGGGGAGGCTGAGCAAAAGATATATGGGGATCCACTGCCCTGTTTTTGCAACTTTTCTGTAAATGTAGAATTATCCCAAAACAAACCTTAGATTTTAAAAGGGGGAGGACACAGATCTTCTCCTCTTGGGTAAATAACTGCGTCTGGGCTTCTATGGGACACGGGTGCTATGTTGGGTGTGAAGTGCAAGTACTGGGCAAGGGGGTATCGGTACTGGACAGCTGAAGTGGCAGGCTGCGGTAGCGAGCTCTTCATCCTCATTGTCTGTTTCTCAGGAACTTTTCCTACTTTTGAAGAATTTCTCACAGTGTGAGTCTGGACTGGGAGCTGCTCTATTGAAGCTTAAAGGGTCAGACTCTCCCATCCCGGCCTGGATGGTGGGGGCTTGCGGCAAAGTCAGAAAATCACACTCACATCCTGGTGTTCCTAGCCTTGAAGTCACCCTTCCCCAGAAGCAGCTGGTAAGTTTTCAGACGGTGTCAGTGCCACAGATGCAGTGGCAGCAGCGTGGAAGTGTTGGGGAAAACAGGGACGGTAGGCCAGACGCTGCTGGAACAGGCCCTGCTTCCTATGGTTCCAGATCTGTTTCTCCAGCCTCCCCACTGACCCGGCACACTTCTCTATCTCCTTCCAGTAAATTGCTTTCTTGGTGTTAGTTAGCTAGCTTTCTGTCCCTGCTGCCTGTAGCTGAGAACCCCAGTGACCCACCCACCAAAGCAGTCAGGGCCTCCCTGTGGACCAACTCCAGGGATGCCATCTGTACAAGACACAGAATGGCATCCCTAGAGCTGGGCAGCATGGTGCCACACAACCATTTATTAACGTGTGCCTAAAGCACATAACAGAATGGGGGGGAAAACATTTCCTTACTTCGTTACGTATCTAACAACAAAATAATCATGGTACAAGCCCAGCCCCTTGTACTTGGGCCTTCTGGCATCCACTCCTCTCTACCACTTACTATCTGAACAAGCTTAGGCAGGTGGCGTGGCAGCTGGACAACAGGCCAATAATGGGTTACTCTCCCATTACTGGTCCTGTTCCTCATGTGAAAAACAGAGACATCATACCTCTTTAACTGGTTTGTGAGGATTAAAAAAAAGTCACATAGCACAGTGCCTGGTCCATAACAGGTATCTGAGAATTGCTCATTTCTGTCTCAATGGTGATAAGTCATCATTTAGTCTGTATGTAGACAAGCTCTTCACCAAAGTGAGATTATCTTCAATTGATGCAGTCATCTGAGCCACGCTGCACTTTGAAGCAATAGGACCTCAGAATACTCGTCCCAATGTTTCTGGCTTCCACACCTACAATGCTCATACTGTCGCCTTCCACATGGGTGAATCCACTGCGAAAGGAAGGGACAGGTTGCACGTTAACTTGAGGAAGAGACATGTGGTTAAGTAGCTAAGCCTTTACACAGAGAATGGAGTGCAACGTCCTGACCGTCTCCAGCCAGCGCACCCCATCTGTGTTGAGACCTGTGTTCACTCTAACAGATAGCAAGATGATCATATTCTGGAGTGGGGATAACAGCTTGGGGCCCTCCTGACAGTAGCTGCCTGAATCACAACGATTCCAGCTGGTCTAGAAACATCTCCTGATAGAGAAGAACTGGTATCTAATCCAATCTTGGCGGGGTAGAGTCATTTCCCTGGAAGTGAGAATCAGCCCATCAACTCCTGACCAGTCTCAGTGAAAGATAAATGCAGGAGCTAATGGGGCCATCATTTTCTACAGTGTTCTCTTCACCTAGAAAGACCAGACAGTGCTGCTCTGAGCATGACAGAGAATGAGCCGGTGAGAGAACCAAACCAACCGAACCACAGAAGGGATTGGAGTTTCCTGCAGAAGCTGTTTCTGGCTATAGATTGCTTCTAAAAACACTGGCACTCTGACTTTTATGAAATACCTTTTAGCTTGGAGTAAATTCCACACTGACTTACTGAGTTTAAGTAGCAACTGAAGTTCTACTTAACTTAGAAATTAGTATCAAGAATGCAAGGTGGCATCTCCAGACTCAGAAAACTGCAGCGTTGGATAGTCTACACTGGGGCTGGGCAGGAAGCAGGCAGCATAGTCAGTCAGCCAGTGGTCCTCACGGTTTGTTGGCAAGAAAAGTTGAATCAGCATCTGCTTCCTTTCTTATTCTCTTTAGAGAATTCCTTAGTCTTTTTTCGTCCATTGATTTTTAGTAAGTGTGCAGAGTTGTGCAACCATCACCACTATCCAGTTTGGATTTCCATCACTCCAGAGGATCCGTGGGGCGCGTCGGCAGTGAATCCCCTCCCACGCCCAGCCCCAGGCAGCCTTGTTTCTACAGTCTGCCTTGTTTCTACAGACTCGTCTTTTCTAGAAGGGTCATGTAAATGGAATCACACAACGTGGTCTCACACATCTGGCTTCTTTCATGTAGCACGTTTTTGTGGTTCACCCACAGTGTCCGTGTCAAAAAGCTGTTCCCTGTCACTGTGGAGTCAGATTCCCGACTGAATCTATCCATTTACCAGCAGGTGGGCACTCACAGTATTTGCACTTTGGGGGTATGTTGAATAAAGCTAAGAACATTCATGTACAAATCTCTGTGTAGACATAAGTTTTATTTCTCTTGGGTAGATACCTGGGAGTATGCAGCTAGGTTGCTGGTAAATTTATATTTAACATACTTGTCTTCCCTGTTTTCTTTAGAGAATCAGTAGGTATTCACAGATGATAACATTTTGGGAAACTGAAAAGCTCTCAGAAAGTACTGGTTATGTCTTGCAGCATTCAAAAGATGCTGGAAAAAATTTATGGGGAACAGCATGAAACAAGATGGCAGGATTTCTTGTTGTCAAATGAAGCTCCCCAAGAGAAATTACCACTCAACTAAGGATTTCCTGAGGAATCTGTTTTCAATTAGGAATGGGGCATAATTCATTATCATGATTCATTCCAGGGTCCTGATTAAAGCACATTTTTTATTTTTATTTTTTAATTTATATTTATTTTCTAATTTTTTTAATATTTACTTATTTTTAATTTTTTTTTAATGTTTATTTATTTTGAAGGGGAGAGAGAGAGAGATGGAGCATGAGTGGGGGAGGGGCAGAGAGAGAGGGAGATACAGAATCCAAAGCAGGCTCCAGGATCCGAGCTGTCAGCACAGAGCCCAACATGGGGCTCGAACCCACAAGCCGTGAGATCATGACCTGAGCCGAAATTGGACACTTACCACTGAGCCACCCAGGTGCCCCAACATTTATTTATTTTTGAGAGAGAGAGACAGAGCACAAGTGGGGAAGGGGCAGAGAGACAGAGGGAGACACAGAATCTGAAGCAGCCTCGAGGCTCTGAGCTGTCAGCTGGTGCAGGGCTCAAACCCACCAACTGCGAGATCGTGGCCTGAGCCAAAGTCAGATGCTCAACCAACTGAGCCACCCAGGTACCCCTAAAGCACATTTTTAAAAAGATATTTCTTAGTGTCCTACTTACTTGTCACATTGAGAATGGTGTCATTTCAGTGAAGGATGTATTCACCATTCTACATCCATGTAATTCAGTGTGTAAAAACACATATGAAAAAGAAGATTCTAAGAGTGCTACGTGCTCAGCATGAAAGAACAGGGTCATGTCAGTGAATGGATGTGTTGTGTAATGCATGGGTATGTGTTTTAAAAGACATGCAAAAAAGAAATTTCTTTTTTTTTTATTTTTAAAAAAAAATTTTTTTTTCAACATTTATTTATTTTTGGGACAGAGAGAGACAGAGCATGAACGGGGGAGGGGCAGAGAGAGAGGGAGACACAGAATCGGAAACAGGCTCCAGGCTCTGAGCCATCAGCCCAGAGCCTGACGCGGGGCTCGAACTCACGGACCGCGAGATCGTGACCTGGCTGAAGTCGGACGCTTAACCGACTGCGCCACCCAGGCGCCCCGCAAAAAAGAAATTTCTAAAAGTGCCACTTGCCTGCTAAGCTGAGAACAGTGTTATTTCAGTGAGAGGCTGTTCTAACCACTCAGTAATGATGTAGAGAATTCTTTAAAGACGCGTACAGAAAAGGGAGGACAAAAAGTGTATTTTGAGGCTGACATGGGAGCACAATCCCTGGCAGGCAGCCTCCCCACCCAGCCTCCTTTCAGCGACCATGAGGACAAGTGTGTGTGCTGTGTGTCCCTCAGAAGACAGAGGCTTTCCTGCCGCTGCAGAAGGAAGCCATCACAGACAGTCCGAGTGTTTGCGGCCTATAAATCGGGACCTCCCCAACCTGAGAGGCTTGTCGCAAAGGCCTCTGGTCACTCGCAGACTCAGCACCACAAGGCCGCAAGACCCCCACGCTGAGGGCAGGGGCCTGAAGGGGTAACAGCACTGGGGCATTAACTAGCAAAAATACAGCACCTACAGATGTGAACGTGGCCTCGAACTTCAAAGGAATTTAAGGAGGAATCCTGAGTGAAGAAGCAACTGTGAAGATGCCAAGTCCTCAGAATGAGAGCGTCTGGTGGAGGGGGGGGCGGGGGGCGCAGTGGGCCTGGGTGGCTCAGTCGGTTGAGTGTCCAACTCTTGCTTTCACCTCAGGTCATGATCTCATGATTTCATGGGATGGAGTCCTGCATCAGGCTCTGTGCTGACAGCACGGAGCCTGCTTGGGATTCTCTCTCTCTCTCACTGCCCCTCCTCCACTCATTCATACTCTCTTTCTCAAAATAAATAAATCAACTTTAAAAAACAATAAGACAGAGAGCATCAGGCTGTCCAGTACAGTTTGTTTAGAAATTTAAGAGAGAGGGTTAAAACCGATTTACAGGCCAGTTGTTGTTAAGATTTAAGTTGACTCTCTAGTTAATTCTTTACCTTATCAGAAAGTTGAGTTGTTTACTAAAAATGAAGATTCTTCTGTGTTAATTAGGAGTTTGCTTTAATAATTATCTTCGAATGACAACTAAGTGAAAACTCAGAAACGAAGTAGGTTATAGAAATCTAGTTTTTAAAATATTTGGTTTTGGGCTTAGTGTTTTTTCATTTACGAAGGTAAGATGTTTGCCCCAGGAGGTCGAATTTACCCCAGACCTCATACCAAGTAACTGATGGCTGTCAGCGCTCTTGTCATGAGCAGTCCGGGGGAGTAAGATTCACGGCCTGTCTACTTTGTAGAACTCACTGTGGCAAGAAGAAACATAAGTGATTCCAAACACTACTTTTAGAACCCAAAGCAAAACTGGCTTCTTCGGGACTTTCACCATCTCAGTCCCACTGACTCCACCACCACCTGTACGTGGTATATGGTTTCGGAATCACGTGAGAGCTGGACTGCAGGGCGGTGCTGGGCCCCCCTGGGCATCACTACGCGTCCCTGGGGGACTGTGAGCAAAGTATCCACATCCCAGAGCCTCTGTTTCATCTGGAAAAGTGGGTAACACCAACTTCAGGTGGTGGCTTTGTACATTAGAGGAGATAATGTACACGATGCTTAGCAGAGTAGGAAATAGCATCTGAGCGGTGACCTGCCTCGGGTGCCCAGACAGTGAGGGAATGGCGGAGCTACGACCCAAGCCGCAGTCTCACCCTTTCCAGTGGCCATCTTACAGATGCCGCTGGCAGGCTGGGTGAGGCCACTGTGAAGGAAAGTGGGAGCAGTTACCTGGCCCATCTGTGGGAGCCCCCAAGCAGGTGATAGCAGCTCTTGAGGACGGGAGGCTTCGTTTCTTTATTCCACACATAGACTCGCAGGGAGAGGTCAAAGGAAGCGGTGATGACTCGGCTCTGGTCCTTGAAATGAAAAGCCAGGTGAGGTGGGGCCACGGGCTCTTCAGGTGGGGGTGCAACACAGGCAAGCCCACACTCACCACCCACATGGACGTGATGGGCCTCTGGTGGTCCTGGAAGGCTGCCAGCTGCACCCCGTGGATGGTGAAGAGCGCCAGCTCCGACCCGGACACCAGCAGGATCACCTGAGAGCCGTGGCCCTTCATGAGGTGAGGAGGTATCATGGAGCTGGGCAGGAGGAAACTTGCCATCTGTTGTACTTTGTGAAAGAAAAACACACAGACTGTCATCTTGTGATAGCAGCTGGGGGTCCGGAGCACACGGGCCTCACCGAATATGCCGTGCGTGGCACTGAAAAGAGCAGCACTTTTGTGGTCACGCCTACGTTCAATCCCAACCCAAGCGTTCACCCCCTGGAGCCTCCCGTTCACCAGCTCTCCAACACCGATGCCAACACCCTAGTTACGGGCACTACAAAGATTTGAGGCAATATGCATGTGGAAGTGACAATATCTGCACACATACCCTCCTGGGAATGGGGTCCCCCGTGCTTCCCCATCTACGGCAGGGTGAGGTAAGAAGTGGCTACATGAGAACTATGACATTCACAACATCTGCGAAAAACTGCTGTTGACAATACTATCTTTTATATTGTATGGCGTTCCTCATTTAAAAACAATTAATTGGATCATTTCCTTATGGTGTTTAGCACCAGGAAAAAAAATTACCTCTCTTTTTTTTTTTTAACGTTTATGTATTTTTGAGAGAGAGAGAGGGAGAGAGGGTGAGCGAGCATGAGCAGGGGAGGAGCAGAGAGAGAGGGAGACACAGAATCTGAAACAGGCTCCAGGCTCTGAGCTGTCAGCACAGAGCCCGATGCAGGGCTCAAACCCATGAACTGTGAGATCACGACCTGAGCCAAAGCTGGACGCTCAACCAACCGAGCCACCCAGGCATCCCAAAAATTACCTCTCTTGAAGAATGCATGCTTGTATCAGACAAGGGATTATATTACACATCCCATTTCCCTTTTTTCCTGAGGTGCTAGGAAGCTCAGAGTAAAGTTTATTGTCAAATGATGATATGAAAACAAATGAACATAATATAAGAGAAAAAATGCTAAGGGCCACAGGGCTGGCCAGGCACAGTGACATGTGGTTTGGGAGACAGAGAAGGCAGAAAAGGAGATGACTGTCGGTCTTATTTGCCTGCTGGCCTAGGAGCTCCTTGAGGAAGAAATGGTTGTGGCTTTTAGTCACCTCTGTGCACACTGAGGACTGAGTGCATTTGTCAGAGTTGTGACAAGACAGCGAGGAGGCGAGACTACGTGGCCAGCGGTTACTGTCTGGCTTCCAGGGCCACAGAGAGGGCCCTGCCCACAGCAAGTGCTCAGCCACTCGGCCAGGACCTACGATCACAAACAACAAAACAATTGTTGGGCCACTGTATTCACTGAGAGGGAAGAAAAGTGGCCCGAAGGAAACCTGAGCAATCTGTGCTTGAAGCACCACAGCACAACGGTGACAGTCCTGGTACGGGGATCCTTACCCACGACGTCTACCCCTTCCCGTGACTGCTTGGTCCTGAGCTCGTAGGTGGTGATGACCAGCTGCATGCCGTTGTCATTTCTGTGCGTCACCATCAGCCTGGCTGTCTCGTCAGGGGCCCAGCAGGCTCTGGAGGTCAGCCAGATGGGTAGAGTGGTGGAGACGGGAGGCTCATCCTCCACCAGACACAGCAGGGAGCGAGTGTGGAACACCTGGGGAAACACCATCACATGGCCCATGCCGCTGACAACCACCCAAGAGCACCGCAGACCCACACCCAGTGACCTCACTCTGTCTTACGGGGTTGCCGGAACCACCTGTGCACCCCCAGACGCTGGGACCAACCCGTCTGGTCTGGCGGGAAATGCCTTGCCCACCAGTCCCGCGTCGGTCAGTGTACCAGGACAACCGAATCAATGACTCTGGTGGTTTGGGGCAGCGCCTGTCCCTGACATGCCTCTGCTTTCCTCTCCTATCTGCTTGCAGTCTGCTTCAGATGCCTCCTCTGTCCCTGGACCATCCCGTCAAGGTGCCGGTGCTGTTGGCGGGCTTGGTCCTGCACCGGAAGCCACCCTCCTAGACACATCCACAAGCCTGGGCACAGGACCCACCGCCTTATGCGCACAAAGCCAGGCCCCCCGAGCAAGGGACATAGCCCACCACTGACCTTCGGGCCCAGGTCTGAGTTCTGGGTTGAAGCAAACACCCACTGGCAGTCAGGAGAGCAGAGGAGACTGGTGGGGCTGCTCGGGAACACGCGAGTCCTGGACCGCAGCTGCAGCTGGGGCACCGTGAGCGCATACAGGAAGCCCTCGGCACAGGCCACCTGCAAGGCAAGGGCCACGGTCAGCACGTGGCCTCACCCCAGGGCAGAGGTCAGCTGCCTGCCCGCCTCCCGGCTGAGGCAATGCCACCTCCTCACACCAGAAACAGGAACGTCCGAGCAGGAGGTAAGCCTCCAGAGGGAACCCTCCGCCCGCTCTTTGCAGCCTCCGGGCAGGACCTTCAGTGATTCTTCTCTGTGTGAGACTCAGGCGCTGTCTGCAGACGGCCTTTCTGCCTGTAATACTCCCCGGAACTATTTCTTGTCAGAGGAGACTTCCCATGACCTTCCACTTTCTCTCACTGCGGTGGAAATGTGAGCTGTTCACAATTCTGGCCACTGCAGCACCGAGCACTCCTGTGCATAAGCTTTGTGCACCGACACGAGGATTTCCTCCTGAGAGATCCCGAGAGTGGCTTTATTAGGTCAAAGAGCATCAGACTGAAGACTTTTAGCAGAAGAAAACCAACAAGCTTTTCAAAAAAGATCAACCTGGGGTGCCTGGATGGTTCAGTCGGTTGAGCATGTGACTCTTGATTTCAGTTCAGGTCATGATGCCAGGGTGGTGGGATTGAGCCACACTCAGTGTGGAGCCTGATTAGGCTCTTTCTCTCTCTCTCTCCCTCTGCCCCTTCCCCACTCATGCTTTCTCTCTTTCAAAGTAAATAAACATTTGTTTTTTAAAGCTCAATCTGGGGCACCTGGGTGGCTCAGTTGGTTAAACATCCGACTCTTGATTTCAGCTCAGGTCATGATCTCACGGTTTGTGGGTTCAAGTCCACATTGGGCCGACAGTGCACAAAGCCTGCTTGGAATTCTCTCTCTCCTCTCTCTCTGCCCCTCACCCTGCTCACATGTGTGCTCTCGCTCTCTCTTTTCACAAGATAAACTTAAAAAATTTTTTGAAAAGAGCTCAATCTATGTTCTTATGCATGTACAAAAAATACCTTTTTCTCATCCAACTCATTACAATGCTAATCTTTGAAAATGTTTGCTCACCTAATAAGTGAAAAAAAAAAGCCTCAACCTTTTTTTCCTATTTTTAACTTTCTTTCCTCAAATTTTTGAAAAGCCTCATCCTAATGTCACTTACCAGTTAGTAATTACGTATTATTGACCATTTGTGCTGTTTTTTTCACCTACACTCTATGCTTCATATCATCTGCTATCGGTGCTTTGTTAAAGAAGATACAGTGTTTACTCACGACTTTTCATGGATCTTAATATTATTCTCTGGTTCAGATGTTTTGGTAATCTGAACAGACTTTTAGGTAAATCAAACCTGTGTAATTTTTCTTGACTCAAAACCATTTGTGTATTTCCAGATACCTTTATACTCTTGCCTTCTGCATTAGTTTTTAATTATTCTAAATATATTTCTACTGAATGACATGGGAATAACTTGTTTTCTCTTCCTGACCAAGTCTTCAGTTTCTCAAATAGCTTCTCCTTCACCTATGTCTTATTTTTTTTTAATTTATTTTTTTTTAATTAGCATTAGGTGCAACAATGGTTTCAGGAGCAGAATCCAGTGATTCATCGCCGACACATAACACCCAGTGCTCCTCCCTGCAAGTGTCCTCCTTATTGCCCCTTGCCCATTTAGCCCATCCTCCCACCCACAAACCCTCCAGCAGCCCTGTTTGTTCTCTGCATTTAAGAGTCTCTTATGGATTTCCCCCTCTCTGTTTTTATATTATTTTTGCTTCCCTTCCCTTATGTTCATTTGTGTTGTATCTTAAATTCTACATGAGTGAAGGCATATTTGTCTTTCTCTAATTGTGCTTAGCATAATACACTCTAGTCCCATTCACATTGTTGCAAATGGCAAGATCTCATTCTTTTTGATTGCCGAGTGATATTCCATTGTCATACATATACCACATCTTTATCCATTCATCTGTCAATGGGCATTTGGGATTTTTCCATACTTTGTTATTGTTGATAGCACCGCTATAAGCTTTGGGGTGCATGTGCCCCTTCAAAACAGCACTCCTGTATCCTCTGGATAAATACCTAGCAGTGCAAATGCTGGGTCGTAGGGTAGTTCTATTTTTCATTTTTTGAGGAACCTCCATACTGTTTTCCAGAGTGGCTGTACCAGTTTGCAATCCCACCAGCAGTGCAAAAGGGTTTCTATTTCTCCACATCCTTACCAACATCTGTTGTTGCCTGAGTTGTTAATTTTAACCATTCTGACAGGTGTGAGCTGGTATCTCATTGTGGTTTTGATTTGTATTTCCCTGATGATGAATGATGTTGAGCATTTTGTCAGCTGGCCATCTGGATGTCTTCTTTGGAGAAGTGCCTATTCATGTCTTTTGCCCATTTCTTCACTGGATTATTTGTTTTTTGGGTGTTGAGTTTGGTACGTTCTTTATAGATTTTGGATACTAACCCTTAATCTGATATGTCATTTGCAAATATCTTCTCAGTTTTTGCAAACCATTCCATTGGTTGCCTCTTAGTTTTGCTGATTGTTTCCTTTGCCGTACAGAAGCTTTTTATCTTGATGAGGTCCAAATAGTTCATTTTTGCTTTTGTTTCCCTTGCCTCCAAAGACATGTCAGGTAAGAAGCTGCTGCAGCCAAGGTCAAAGAGGTTGTTGCCTGCTTTCTCCTCGAGGATTTTGATGGCTTCTGGTCTTACATTGAGGTCTTTCATCCATTTTGAATTTATTTTCTGTATGGTGTAAAAAAGTGGTCCAGGTTCATTCTTCTGCATGTGGCTGTCGAGTTTTCCCAGCACCACTTGCTGAGGAGACTGTCTTTATTCCACTGGATATTCTTTCCTGCTTTGTCAAAGATTAGTTGGTCATATGTTTGTGGATCCAATTCTGGGTTCTCTATTCTGTTCCTTAGATCTATGTGTCTGTTTTTGTGCCAGTACCATATTGTCTTGATGACTACAGCTTTGTAATACAGCTTCAAATCTGGAATTATGATGCCTCCAGCTTTGGTTTTCTTTTTCAGGATTGCTTTGGCTTATTCAGAGACTTTTCTGGTTCCCTACAAATTTTAGGATTGTTTGTTCTAGCTCTGTGACAAATGCTGGTGTTATTTTGGTAGGGATTGCATTGAATATGTAGATTGCTTTGGGTAGTTTTGACATTTTAACAATATTTGTTCTTTCAATCCATGAACATGGAATGTATTTTTTTTTTTTTGGTGCCTTCTTCAATATATTTCAGAAGCTTTCTATAGTTTTAAGTGTACAGATTTTTCACCTCTTTGGTTAGGTTCATTCCTAGGTATTTTATAGTTTTGGTGCAATTGTAAATGGAATCAGTTCCTTGATATCTCTTTCTGTTGCATCATTATTGGTGTATAGAAATGCAACCAATTTCTGTACATTGATTTTATATCCTGCGACTTTGCTGAATTCATGGATCACTTCTAGCAGTTTTTTTGGTGGAATATTTTGGGTTTTCCACATAGAGTATCATGTCTTCTGCAAAGAGTGAACGTTTTGACTCCCTCCTTGCCAATTTGCATGCCTTTTATTTTTTGTTGTTGTTGTCTGATTGCTGAGGCTAGGATTTCCAACACTATGTTGAATAAGAATGGCAAGAGTGGACAGTGTTGTGACTTTATGCGGAAGCTCTCAGTTTCTCCCCATTGAGGATGACATTAGCGGTGAATCTTTCACATATGGCTTTTATGATCTTGAGGTATGATCCTTCTATCCCTACTGTCTTAAAGGTTTTAATCAAGAAAGGATGGGGTATTTTGTCAAATGCTTTCTCTTCATCTATTTAGAGGATCATGTGGTTCTTATTCTTTCCTTAATGTGATGTATCTCATGGATTGATTTGCAGATATTGCCTTGCATCCCAGGAATAAATTCCACTTGATCATGGTGAATAACCCTTTAAATGTATTGATGGATCCAACTGGCTAGTATCTTGTTGAGATGTTTTGCATCCATGTTCATGAGGGAATTGGTCTGTAGTTCTCCTTTTTAGTGGGGTCTTTGTCTGGTTTTGGAAATAAGGTAATGCTGGCCTTGTAGAATGAGTTTGGAAGTTTTCCTTCCATTACTGTTTTTTGGAACAGCTTCAAAAGAGTAGGTGTTAACTCTTCTTTAAGTGTTTGGGGGCACCTGGGTGGCTCAGTTGGTTAAGCATCCAACTCTTGATTTTGACTCAGGTCATGATCTCAAGGTTTGTGAGTTCAAGCCCCACATCAGTGCAGAGCCTGTTTGGGATTCTTTCTCTCCTTCTCTCTGCCCCTACCTCACTCTTTCTCTCTCAACATAAATAAAATAAAACTTAAAAAAAAAAAATAAACGTTTGGTAGAATTCCCCTGGAAAGACATCTGGCCCTGGACTCATTTTTTTTGGGAGATTTTTGATTACTAATTTGATTTCTTACTTTTTTTAAATGTTTATTTATTTTTGAGATAGAGACAGAGCATGAACAGGGGAGGGGCAGAGAGAGAGGAAGACACAGCACCCAAAACAGGCTCCAGGCTCTGAGCTGTCAGCACAGAGCCTGACATGGGGCTCGAACCCACAAACTGTGAGATCGTGACCTGAGCCGAAGTCGGACACTTAACCAACTGAGCCACCCAGGTGCCCCACTAATTCAATTTCTTTGCTGGTTATGGGTCTGTTCAAATTTTCTATTCCTTCCTGTTTCAGTTTTGATAGTTTATATGTTTCTAGGAATTTTCCCATTTCTTCCAGATTGCCCATTTTATTGGCATATAATTGCTCATAATATTCTCTTATTACTGTTTGTATTTCTGCTGTGTTGGTTGTGATCTCTCCTCTTTCATTCTTGATTTTATTTATTTGGGTCTTTTCCTTTTTCTTTGTGATCAAACTGGATAGGGGTTTATCAATTTTGTTAATTCTTTCAAAGAACCAAAGAACCAGCTCCTGGTTTCATTCATCTGTTTTTTTTTTTTTTTTCTGGTTTCAATACCATTGATTTCTACTCTAATCTTTATTATTTCCTGACTTCTGCTGCCTTTGGGCTTTACTTGCTATTCTTTTTCCAGTCCTTTAAGGTGTAAGGTTAGGCTGTGTGTCTGAGACCTTTCTTCCTTCTTTAGGAAGGCCTAGATTGCTCTATACTTCCCTCTTATGGCTGCCTTTGCTACATCCCAGAGGTTTTTGATTTCCTCTTTAATTTCTTGGTTAACTCATTCATTCTTTAGCAGGATGTTCTTGAATCTCCAGGTATTCGTGGTTTTCCAAACTTTTTCTTGTGGTTTATTTCGAGTTTCATAATATTATGGTCTGAAAATACGGATGGTATGATCTCGATCTTTCTGTACTTGTTGAGGGCTGTTTTGTGTCTCAGTATGTGATCTACTGTGAAGAATGTTCCATGTGTACTTGAGAAGAATGTGCTTTTAGGATGAAATGTTCTATTATCTATTAAGTGCATCCGGTCCAGTGTGCCACTCAAAGTCATTGTTTCCTTATTGATTTTCTGCTTACAGGATCTGTCCTTTGCTGTAAGTGGGGTGTTGAAGTCTCCTATTATTATGGTATCACTATCAATGAGTTTCTTTATGTTTGTGATTAATGGATTTATATAGTTGGATGCCTCCACTTGGGGGCATAAATGTTTACAATTATTAGATCTTCGTGGATAGACCCCTTAATTATGATATAATGCCCTTCTTCATCTCTTGTTACAGTCTTTATTTTAAAATCTAAATTGTCTGATAGAAGCATGGCTACTCCAGCTTTCTTTTGTCGACCATTAGAATGATAGATGGTTCTCCACCCCCTACTTTCAACCTGAAGGTTATCTTCAGGTCTAAAATGGGTCTCTTGGAAACAGCATATAGATGGATCTTGTTTTCTTACCCATTCTGTTACCCTGTGTCTTTTCATTGGAGCGCTTAGTCCACTGACATTTAGAGTGAGAACTGAAAGAGATGAATTTAGTGCCATTATGTTGCCTGTAGAGTTAGAGTTTTTGGTGATGTTCTCTGGTCCTTTCTAGTCTTTGTTGCTTTTGGTCTTTTTAGTTTTGTTTCATCTTTCTCCACTCAGAGTCCCTTTTAAAATTTCTTGCAGGGCTGGTTTAGTGGCCATAAACTCCTTTAGTTTTTGTCTGGGAAACTCTTTATTTCTCCTTCTATTTTGAATGAATCCAGCCTTGCTGGATAAAGAATTCTTGACTGCATATTTCTCCGATTAAGCACACTGAATATATCCTGCCACTCCTTTTTGACCTTCTAAGTTTCTGTGTGTAGGTCTGCTGTGAACCTGATCTGTCTTCCCTTATAGGTTAAGGATTTTTTCCCCTTGCTGCTTTCATAATTCTTTCCTTGTCTGTGTTTTTTGTGAATTTGACTATGATATGCCTTGTTGATGGTCAATGTTTGTTGAATCTAGTGGAAGTTCTCTGTGCTTCTTGGATTTTGATGTCTGTGTCTTTCACCAGATTAGGAAAGTTTTCTGCTATAATTCTAACATAAACCTTCTATCCTTTTTCTCTCTCCATCTTCTGGGACTCCTATGATTCAGATGTTACTCCTTTTTAATGAGTCACTGAGTTCTCTAATTCTTATATTGTGCTCTTTTGCCTTAGTTTCCCTTTTTTTTCTGCTTCATTATTCTCCAGAATTTTGTCTTCTATATTGCTGATTCTCTGCCCTGATTTGTCCATCCTTGCCACCATGGCATCTATTTGAGATTGTATCTCAGTTACAGCATTTTAAATTTTGTCCTGACTAGATTTTACTTCTTTTACCTCTGCAGTAAGCGATTCTATGCTTTTTTCAACCCCACCTAGTATTCTTATTATCGTGATTCTAAATTCTAGTTCAGACATCTTATATTTGTGTTGATTGTCATTTCTTCCTGTTCTATTTTTTGGGCGAATTCCTTCATTTTGTCATTTTGGAAGAAGAAAAAAAGTTAATAAAATAAATAAAAATTAAAAACTAAAAATTAAAAACAACACAAAAAATCAAATAATGGAAGCTAGATCCTAGGTGTGTTTTAGTCTGGTTGTTGAAAGGAGCTTGATGTAATAGAGAAAAAAAGGGAAATAAAAAAAAGAAAATTAAAAGAAAAGGTAAGAAAAAGTTTAAAAATTAAAAAATATATATAATAAAATAGAATAAAATGAAGAAAGTGAAATAGAATTTTAAAATTTAGAAAAAATAAAAAACACAGTAAAAAGAACTTTAAAAAAGAAAAAAAGAAAAGAAAAATAAAATTTTCTCTTTCTGTATCCAAGAAAAAGGAGAAAAAAAATTTAAACAAAGACAGGAGCAAAAAGAAACAAAAGAAACAAAAGATGAACCAGCAAACAGATTGAAACCCAAATGAAGTTCCATCCAGTTTCCCTAGAAATAAAACTATGAAGCACTCTATAGTCTGTACACTAAGCAGGCAGAGTGACTTGTGCTGGTCTTCTAGGGGGATGTGCCTGGAGGGTACAGTTGGGCGGGGTTTGGTGTAATGGCTCCATGCTCCATTAGATGTCACTGCTTAGCTTACTGAGGTGGATCAGCGTGATGTACATGTGTATGTGTGTGTGCGTGCATGTGAGTGGGGTGGGGTGGGGTGGAAATGGCTTCACCTAGCTTCCTAGCCTCTGGCACAAGAACTTTGTGCTCTCACCGACTGGTAATCAAGCCCCCTGCTTTGTCTCAGGCTTCTGTCCGCTCCCCACTTCTATCCTGTCCGTGTTCAAGCTGTCAGCCTGCCAGGTGCCCCTCCCTTCCAAGTTTTAGCTCAGATGGGGCTGTATCTCCAAACCCCTCACTTCAGAGAACCCTAAGGCTTGGATGCCCCCTGACACTCTGGGGGAGGGTCTCGCTGAGCAATGGCCGGGTGCCAGCTTGCCCCAGAAAATGTTCAGCAATCACACTGCAGCAAGAGGTTGAGAGATTGTGACAGATCACAACACACAGCCAGCATCAGGTTTCACCACACTGTGGCACCTTTGTCCCAATACCAGCAAACATGGCTGCTCTCTAGGGTCGGCTGGGACTTTTGCCTGTGGGGAGGCTGTATGGCCTCTACCAAATGCACTCCAAGCAGGGGAACAGCTTCTCATGTGGCCCACAGACCCCTTGGACCTCACTGCCTGCTCCTGGAGATTCATTCCTCACCAGAGCACTGCCAGATATTGAGCCCCAGAATTTCCAACTCTATGCTCCACCGTTTATAGAATCCTAATGGTAGTGAGACCCTCTCCTTTCTTCCCATGAATGTCTTTGGGGAACAGATTTATTGTTCAATCCTTTGTAAGAGTTTCCACTCTTTCTCTTTCTCGCCAGCTACTTTCAGGGGAGTGCTTTTCCTGCACGATCCTGGTGTGCCGCACTCTCCCCCTTTCCCTTTCTCTGCCCTCTCTTTGCAAAAACAGCTCCTTACCCTCCAAGGATTTTTCTCTACCAGTTCACCTCTCCACCTCACATACCTGCCAAGTTCTGTGGCTCAAGTCATGCAGATTGTTGTGTTAATCCTCAGATAAAATTTCCTAGGTGTGCAAAATGGTTTGGTGTTGATCTGGCTGCATTTCCGGGATGAGACAAGCTGAGAACGTCTATGCTGCTCCGCCATCTTGGAAAAAAGCCTTCACCTACTGTTTTAAAAGGACATCTTGGGGCGCCTGGGTGGCGCAGTCGGTTGAGCGTCCGACTTCAGCCAGGTCACGATCTCGCGGTCCGTGAGTTCGAGCCCAGCGTCAGGCTCTGTGCTGATGGCTCAGAGCCTGGAGCCTGCTTCCGATTCTGTGTCTCCCTCTCTCTCTGCCCCTCCCCCGTTCATGCTCTGTCTCTCTCTGTCCCAAAAATAAATAAACGTTGAAAAAAAAAATTTTTTTTTAAAAATAAAAGGACATCTTTCCACAGGCATTTACACATGGAACCCTCTCCGGACTTTGTATTCTGTTCAACTTACATAAAGATACCTATTCCTACTGGCCAAGAAAACACAAAAACTTCACAATGTGCAGAAAATAGCAGGCAACATTCAAAGTCATTAGAAGGAAGAGAAAGTAAGTGAGAAGCAAAACTTTTTGGCTGATTCCCCAAAGAACAACTAGGAACCAAGATACCGGTAGCCACACCCCAACATGAATCAAATTATCATAAAATAAGCATGTGCAGACATGAAAGAACACCCTGAATCAGACATTTTACACTCAGACCGAAATGGACAAAAAGCCAAGATGTGAAATAAGAGTTAAATTAATTCAGGAAAGATTATGAAGAAAAAATTATCTTAAGAATCGCAATATGCCTAAGGGAGAATACATTCTACTGGACCCATAAGGACACTAAAGGGAAGAAGGAAAATGGGCAGGAGAACAAAGACGGAATAAAGAGTTAAGATGCATCCAAGAGCAGGTGTCCAAGAAGACAGGCAAAGACGACCTAGTAAAAAGACAAGTGAAGCTCCTGCAGGAAAAGCAAACAATTAACAGACGAATACTTAAAACTCATGTACAATGAAACTTTCTGCAAATAAAACCTGAATCCATATACTGAAAGAGTACATATGTTCCTGGAAAATTCAACTCCAGTCACCATAGACATCTCACAACAAAACTACTACCCTTTAAATATTTCAAAAATCGTATGGGTCTTTGATTTAAAAGTCCCAAGTGTCTAACAAGGAAAAATCAAGGTCGGAGTAGACTTTTCAACAGACACATACACAGTGAAATAATATTTTCACAAAATTCAAGACAAGTATGAGCCAGGGATTTAAGGCCCATCCAGGCCATCCTTCAAGCCTCCAGGCTACAGAAAAGCAGTGTCAGGCCCACTGGGATCTGCACAAGGATGCATCCACGAGACTTCCTTGGGGATCTACTAGAGAATGGGTCCCACCAGATCACAAGATACAGGGAAAATGTCACCAGAACTGGTGTGGCTACTACGTATAGTACACTATGGGTCAAAGAATTAAAAAAAGAAAAAAAAAAAAAAGGAGACAAGGAAAAGGTGTGTAAATGTTGCATGTTCTCAAAAAGGTGGGAATAATGGATCTTCAAAAGTGGGAAGACAAAGGCGAAGTATCAAAGTAGAATAAGTTCACCGATTGCCATGGGAGGTAAGTGGTATCATTTAAAGCCAACAAAATAATACATAGGATTGAACAGAGAAAATGGAGACAGAAAGTATTAAGACAAAGGTAACCACCCCCACAAAAATACAAACCTTTCTAAATAACATAAGATATCACCACTACCTAAAAACATGTAAAAATGGGAAAACATATTCAGAGAAAGGAGCTCAGTGATGGGCCACATCACACCCTAAATGTGACATAAAACAAAAGTTGAGATCAGGCACGTAAGTTACACTGTTCAATATAAATGGCTTAACTCACTTTGTTAGAATAAAAAGATGATCAGATTGATGAACAAAAGAAAACATGGCTGAATATTCAAGAGGCTCAATCAAAACAGAAAGTTTAACCATGATGGAAGGGTAATGGTGTGCCAGGCACACACAAATCCTTGGAAAGCAGGTGAAGTGGGCCTGATACCAGAAAAGGGAGGACTCAGGCCCAAAGCAGGAAATGCAACAATAGACACTTCCCCACACTGTGAAAATAAACAAAAGGAAACCTCATTTGGAATGGAGTCCAGGGCACCTGGGTAGCTCAGTTGGTTGAGTGTCAACTCTTGGTTTCAGTTTGGGTCATGATCTTATAGTTTTTGAGTTCGAGCCCTGCACTGGGCTCTGTGCTGACAACATGGAGCCTGCTTGGGGTTCTCTCCCCTCCCTCTAGCTCTCTGCCCCTCCCCGACTCGTGCTCCCTCTCTCTCAAAAAAAATAAACTTAAAAAAAATAAAATAAAATAAGATGGGAGTCAGGAGGTGGGCATTGGGAGTGCCCATGCCAAACACTGGTTGTTACTTGTAGACCCAACAAGAAGAGAAGGAGCTCACAGGTGGATGCTACTGTACTACCCCAGCAGGAGGGAGGAAGGTTCCTTCCTCACCAGTACAGCCTAGCCAATGAGAGGCAGGCATAGCTCAGCCAATGAGAAGCCACTCAACTTCCGGCTCCCAGTTTACTCCAACAGACTTTTAGTTTACAACAGCTCCTCCCTATTCCCCCTTCATAAAGAGCCTCTCTCTCCTTTATTTTCTGGACTCAGCTATAGTTTTGCCATGACCAGCTTGTCTTAAATTGCAATTCCCTGGTATTCCCAAATAAACCCATTTTTGCTAATAAAATAACTGGAAGTTTTATTTTCAAAGTTAACAATATTAAAGGCTGTAATTCACAACAAAGAAATAAAACCTATTACACCTATTAAAGAAACACCCCCAATAATCTTTATGAAGCAGATACAAGGAGAAACAGAGTGAAACACAATAATACTTAAATATTTATGGGGTGCCTGGGTGGCTAGGTCGGTTAAGCATCCGACTTCAGCTCAGGTCATGATCTCACAGTTCGTGAGTTCGAGCCCTGCATCGGGCTCTGTGCTGACAGCTCGGAGGCTGGAGCCTGCTTCAGATTCTGTGTCTCCCTCTCTCTCTAGCCCTTCCCCTCTCGAGTTCTGTCTCTGTCTCTCTCTCTCTCAAAAATAAATAAACATTAAAAAATAATAAATAAATAAATAAATATTTATGAATATATTATGACTTTTTGAGAGGGGGGAAGAAAAGAGAGAGAGAGAGAGAGAGAGGAAGGGAGAGAGAAGGAAAACCCCAAGCAGGCTCCATGCCCAGCACAAAGCCCCACATGGGGCTTGATCCCACAACTGTGAGATAATGACCTGAACTGAAATCAAGAGTCAGTTGTTTAACTGACTGAGCCACCCAGGTGCCCCAGAATTAAATATATTATTATATAAAAATAAATAGTAACAATGCTCTCAGTCTAAGGCAGGCCAAGTAGACAAACAGTAAATAAATATAAGACCTAACAATATAATTAATGACAGAATTTGGATCTTTGCGTCATAATAATGGAGACTACCCCTTCCCTGCAAGCACACACAAACTTTCACAGAACTTGAATATATCGTCACAAAGAAATCTCAGTAAATTCTATATGGTAAAGTAATACAACAGTCCCTGATCACAATGAAATGAAATGAAACTAGAAATTAATGGAAATATTAAATAAAATAGACAAGGTGCCAGCTAAAATAAGCACAAAAAAATGGGAAAAATCACATATATACAGAAAGAAATGACAAGGGGAAACAAATGTTCAAACAGAGGAAACTTAAGGGAAGAATCTCTAAAGAGCATTCTAGACAACTGTATGCATAAAAAAGTTGAAAGCCTAGATACAGTGGGTAGTTTAATACAATATATTAAAATTTGATCTTAGCAGAGAAAGAAAAGCTTGAACAGACCAATTTCCATAGAAGACACTGAGAAAACTATTTTAAAACTTCCCCACAAAAAAAAGCACCCAGCACCAAATAATGTCAAAAATAAATTCTACCAAACTGAAAAACCATATAATCCCAATGTAACTTAAATTGTTCCAGGGCATTAAAAAAGAATAAAAACGTGCAGATTCCTCAAATGAAGTATAGCATTTATATGTAAACCTGATAAAGGAAGCTACAAAAAACTAAAGACCTACTTCACATAGATCCAAAATCCAACTAAAATACTAGCATTTAAAAAGCACTTTAAAAAGATATATGGGGGGCGTGGGTGGCTCAATCGGTTAAGTCTCCAACTTTGGTTTGGGTCATGATCTCGCAGTTAGTGAGCTTGAGCCCAGTGATGGGCTCTGTGCTGGCAGCTCAGAGCCTGGAGCCTGCTTTAGATTCTGTGTCTCCCTCTCTCTTTGTCCCTCTCCCACTCGTGCTCTCTCTCAAAAAAAAAAAAAAAAAAAAAATTTAAAAAAGGAAATATGTGATTTAATACTTTAAAATCTAAAAACATCACCATAATAAACCTAAGAATAAAAGTCCTGTAATTATATCTGCATGCTGAAAAAGGCTTTCACAAAATTCTACACCTTATCATGATTTTTAAAAACTAATAGTGAAGTTGGTGGGAATGCAAACTGGTGCAGCCGCTCTAGAAAACAGTATGGAGGTTCCTCAAAAAATTAAAAATAGAATTACCCCAGGGGCACCTGGGTGGCTTGGTCGGTTGGGCGGCCGACTTCGGCTCAGGTCATGATCTCACGGTCCGTGAGTTTGAGCCCCGCGTCGGGCTCTGGGCTGACAGCTCAGAGCCTGGAGCCTGTTTCGGATTCTGTGTCTCCCTCTCACTCTGCCCCTCCCCTGTTCATGCTCTGTCTCTCTCTGTCTCAAAGATAAATAAACGTTAAAAAAAAAATTAAAAAAAAAATAGAATTACCCCACAACCCAGCAATAGCACTACTAGGAACTTATCCAAAGGATACAAGAGTGCTGCCTCATAGAGATACACGTACCCCAATGTTTATAGCAGCACTATCAGCAATAGCTAAATCATGGCAAGAGGCCAAATTCATCAACTGATGAAAGGATAAAGAAGATGTGGTTTGTATATAATGGGATACTACTTGGCAATGAGAAAGAATGAAATCTTGCCATTAGCAACAACAGGGATGGAATTGGAGGGTATTATGCTAAGTGAAATTAGTCAGAAAAGGACAGATATTATGTTTTCATTCAAATGTGGAATTAGAGAAACTTAACAGAAGACCACAGGGGAAGGGAAGGAAAAATAACTTACAGAGAGGGAGGCAAACCATAAGAGACCCTTAAATACAGAGAACAAACTGAGGGTTGATGGGGGTGGGGGAAATGGGTGATGGGCATTGAGGAGGTCACTTGTTGGGAGGAGCACTGGGTGTTGCATGTAAGTGATGAATCATGGGAATCTATTCCCAAAGCCAAGACTACACTGTATATACCGTATGTTAGCTAACTTGACAATGAATTATTTTTAAAAATACACTTTTATATAGTTTTATATAGTTTTAAAAAAATCTTTAAAAAACTCTGAAAGACTGTTTTATTTGATACTTGCTGCCTGGTAATTAATTTGTAATGGTTATTTCTATTATCTAAAAGGTGTAAATATCTGGAGAGTTTTCAAACCAGAAACTGTCGCTTCTCTCTTCCACTCACATGCACATCTAATAAAACTCATGGACTCTTTTTGAGAAAAAACTAATAGTCAAATAGTCATTGATGGCTTTTTCATTAACATCATTCCTGAAGCCAGCATCCCCCTCCCCCAGAGCAAAGCTCTCCAGGTCGGCCCACTATGCTCAGCTACATGGAGAAATGGCCACCAGTGCCAGCACTAATTAACATTTCCTGGAAGTATTAGCCAGAGCAGTCAGAGAAAAGAAAGCTGGATGCCGAAGGCTTGGAAAAAATAAGTATCTCTACTTTTGGATGATAAAGTATTTACCTAAAAAAATGAAGAGAATCCACTCATGCTCTGTCACTCTCTGTCTCTCAAGAATGAATAAATGTTAAAAAAAAAATTGGAAAAAAAAAAGGGGGGTGCCTGGGTGTCTCAGTCAGTTGAGTGTCCGACTTCAGACCAGGTCGTGGTCTCGACTTCAGATCAGGCCTGCAGCTCCTGAGTTCAAGCCCCGCGTCGGGCTCTGTGCTGACAGGTTGGAGACTGGAGTCTGCTTCAGATTCTGTGTCTCCCTCTCTCTCTGCCCCTTCCCCACTCATGCTCTGTCTCTCTCTGTCTCTCAAGAATGAATAAATGTTATAAATTAAGAGAATCAATTATAAAATAAATGCAAGTAGGAGAATTCAATAAGATGACAGAATATAAAACGAACAACAACATGGGAATGCGAGCTGGTGCAGCCACTCTGGAAAACAGTATGGAGGTTCCTCAAAAAACTAAAAATAGAACTACCCTTATGACCCAGCAATTGCACTACTAGGCATTTATCCACAGGATACAGGTGTGCTGTTTCGAAGAGACACTTGCACCCCCATGTTTATAGCAGCACTATTAATAGCCAAAGTATGGAAAAAGCCCAAATGTCCATCAATGGATGAATGGATAAAGAAGATGTGGTATATATATATACAATGGAGTATTACTCGGCAATCAAAAAGAATGAAATCTTGCCATTTGCAGCTATGTGGATGGAACTGGAGGGTATTATGCTAAGTGAAATTAGTCAGAGAAAGACAAAAATCATATGACCTCACTCATATGAGGACTTTAAGGGACAAAAACATGAACATAAGGGAAGGGAAACAAATAATATAAAAACAGGGAGGGGGACAAAACAGAAGAGACTCATAAATATGGAGAACAAACTGAGGGTTACTGGAGGGGTTGTGGGAGGGGGGATGGGCTAAATGGGTAAGGGACACTAAGGAATCTACTCCTGAAATCATTGTTGCACATATGCTAACTAATTTGGATGTAAATTTTTAAAAATAAAAAAATAAAATTAAAAAAAAAAAAAAAGAACAACAGCAGCCTTCATTTAAACAAACACCACCTGGTTAGAAAACAATAGGACAGAAAATACTCTCACATATCAGTGGAACAAAAACAATAAAATACTTTGGAATAAAGTTAACAACAAGAAATGTGCTAAACTAATCTGAGGAAAAATATAAATCACTTCTGAAGAACAAAAAAGCAAACCTGAATTCATGGAAATACATCGTTTATTCTTGGACAGACTTTGCATCATAAAGATGTCCATTTTCTCCATGTTGGTATTTAAACTGAACTTGGAATCAATGAAAACATCATTTTCTTTTTAGGAGATAGAAAGTTCATATGAAAAATAAACATGAAAGTAGCTAAGGAAACCTTGAAAAAATAAAAGGGGAAGCAGACTTATGAGATATCACAACCATAATCCAGTTCTGCAATATCTCCATCATCTAAAAAGTTGTGTCCTTTACCAGTCCCTTCCATACCTAAGGACCACCAGTCTGCTGACAGTACAGATTATTCTCTTGGGACTGGACTTTCCAGAAATAGAATCCTACAGTATATCCATACTCTGTTGTAGCTGGCTTCTTTCACTTGGCACGTTTCTGAGTTTCATCCATGCTGCTGCACAGATCCACAACCTTGTTCTTTTTCCATGCTGAGTAATATTCCACTGTACACATATACCATTTTTATAAATCCATTCACCTGTTGATAAGTACTTGGGGTGCATCCAATTTGGCTATTATTACTAAAACTCCTACAAATACTTGTGTACAAGTCTTTTTGTGTAAAGATTTTTGTATCTCATGGGTAAATACCTAAAAGAGAAAACTACTGGAAAATATGGTAAGCATTTTTTAATACTAAAATAATTGTCAAACAATTCTCCAAAGTGTTGTGCCACATCTTTGTAAACACGTGTTTAATTTCAGCTCTTTAGGACAATATGGTGCTGGATCTCACCATGGTTCTAAGTTGCATCTCACTGATGACTGATGGAGCCTCTCTCTCCATGTGCTAATGGCTGTTTATATTCTTTTGTGAAGTGTTCAAATCTTCTGCCTAGTTTAAAAGTGGGGCTGTCTCCTACCTACTGAGTGATAACAGCTCTTTATATATTCTAGACAAAGTCCTGAGACAGTTTGCATTATTATAAATTTTTTCTCCTAAGTTTTGCCTTTTGCTGAACAATGTTTTCAAAGAGCAAAATTTCTCAACTTGATGAAGTGCAATTTATTTTTTTCTTATACAGTCAGTGCTTTTTGTTTCCTAGGAAAATTTTCTAGTCCACCAAAAAAAAAAAACCTATTAAAATTAAAAAACAAGCTTAGTAAGGCTGCTAGATACAAAATACACAAAATTCAAATGTATTCCCATGTATGTTTATATAGAAATAATTTTTATGTGTGCTATAGTATGTAAAGCAATTTATAAATGCAAAACCTTGCATTTATAAATTATTTACACATTTCCATATATTTCTATATATGCTATATTCTAGCAAGGACAAATTGGAAAATTATTTTTTTAAACAATAACATTTAAAATAGTATAAAATACAAATAAGTAATTTTAATAAAATATATGCAAGCCCTCTTCACTTAAAACTACAAAACTTTGTTGAGAGACATAAGTAAAGTCCCCTCTAAATGGATATGTTTTGGGGCGCCTGGGTGCCCCAGTCCGTTAAGTGTCTGACTTCAACTTGGGTCATGATCTCACAGCTCGTAGGTTCAAGCCCCGTGTCAGGCCTGTGCTGACAGCTCAGAGCCTGGAGCCTGCTTCGGATTCTGTGTCTCCCTCTCTCTCTGCCCCTCCCCCACTTGTGCTCTGTCTCTCTCTTGCTCTCTCTCTCAAAAATAAACATTAAAAAAAAACTTTATAAGTAAATAGAGACATATATGCCTTATTTATGACTTAGATTACATATTTAGATGTCAGCTGTCCCCAAATCAATCTATAGATTCAATGTCATGAAAATCTCAGTAAGCAGTTTAATAGAAATTGACAAGCTGACTTGAAAATTTTTACAGAAATCTAATTTTGAAATAAGAAAATGCTAGAGGGGGTGCCTGGGTGGCTCAGTCAGTTGGGCACCAGACTTCAGCTCAGGCCATGAGTTCAAGCCCCGTGTCAGGCTCTGTGGTAACAGTTCAGAACCTGGAGCCTGCTTTGGATACTGTGTCCCCCTCTCTCTCTGCCCCTCCCCTGCTCATGCTCTGTCCCTCTCATTCTCCGAAAAATAAACATTAAAAAAGAAAGAAAGAAAGAAAGAAGCTGCTAGAGATCATGACTTACTTTAACGAGAGCCTGTGTCTTTCTCAAAGACAGACACACAGAGCAGTGAAATCGATTCACACATGATGTTGGTATACTGACAAACAAAAGTGCTGATGTAATTCAGTGAAGAAAGGATGGCCTTTCCTACATGTTCCGGATATCCATTTGTAAATAAAAATGAACCTCGATGCTGACCTTGCACACACAAATAATTTAACTTTAAACGATCTACATGTTGCACTTCCAAGTAATCCTTGGGTAAGAAAAGTCACACAAAGCTGAGTCTAGGTGCCAGGGTTTCACCTGGGGGCCCACTAGGGTTGTTGGCAGCTCAGTCCCTTGTGGCTGCAGGCAGAACCGAAGTCTCCCTGGTGGTGAGGGGTGGGGCGTTCCAGGTTCCCAGGCCCCCCCCAACATGGCAGCCAATGACCAGTTCACGTGAGTTGCCCCCCAGGGCTCCAGCCTCTGACTTCTGTGTCCAGCCAGAGAAAACTCTCTGCCTTCAAAGCACTCATGGGATTTCAGTGGGCCCACCCAGATCATTTTCCTTTAGCTGTGTAACAAACTTCTCATAATGCCTGTAGATTTGACCAGTCTCCTTGAAATCCCACAAATTTTGTTCTATATAGTTCAGGCCAATTTTGAGGTGCATCCAAAATTAGCTTTGCTGTGTCTTCCTAGGAGGCTGATCTAATTATTATTGCAAAGCGTCCCAAATATCTAGCAATGACTTTTATCTTGAAGTCTTCTGGCCTAACATTAATAGCTTATCAGCCTGCTTTTGGTTGGCATCTCCAGTGCGTGTCCTCTTCTCATCCTTTTCATTCCAAACGTCCTTAAGTGTTTTTTGTTTTTTGGGTTTTTTAAAAGATTTTATTTTTAATAAATCTCCACACCCAATATGGGGCTTGAACCTACAACCCTGATATCAAGAGTCGCACGCTCTACCAAATGAGCCAGCCAGGGGCCCCAAAGTGTTCCATTTTAGAGTCTTATATTAACTTCTTAGGGCTGCAATAACAAATCAGGTGGCTTAAAAAAAAAAAAAAAAAAAAACACAAAAAACATATATATATATTTAATTCTCTCATGGTTTTAGAGGCTAGAAGCCCAAAATCAAGGTGCTGGCAGGGCCCTTTCCTTCTAAAGACTCTAGGGCTTTCCTTGACTTGTCTGCCTCAGTGTGCACAGGGCTTTCTCTGTGTGTCTGTGTCTTCTCCTCCCTTTATGACAGCCCAACCTAAATCCAGGATGATTATACCTGAGATCCTTAACCAGACACCATTTCCAAATAAGGTCACATTCTAAGGCTCTGTGTAGACATGAATTTGGGGGGGTGGTGAGTGGGGATACCCTTTACCATCCTCTCCCGGTACATGTACAGAATTAGCAATCTCCAAATCTGAGCCAAATCTCGGTAGGGAATTGACCCTGCCCCATCCTCCTACAGGGCAACCCAAAAAAACACAAGTGCTTGTGGCCAAAGCCTGCTGTCCACACTACAACCCATCCAGCGAATGCTGCCGGCCGCATCTGGGCCCTGTGGTGCGGCTGGTGCTCAGAGGGCCTGAGCCCCCGACTTCCCAGGGAGGCGTTATGTCTTGGGGATGTGGGGGCAGCACCTTGCAGGCTCAGCACAGCCACAGAAGCCTCCCTGTTGACCTAAAAATGGCATCCTCAGGACCCAGGCAGGCCTGGGTCATGTTGGGCTTTCCCTCTACACAAGGAAGGAGCTTCCTGTTGTCCTCAGATCCGTGTCACATGCAAGGACCCTGGAGAAGGCCACCCTCTAGATACACAGGAAAGAGCGATCCCGCAGTGCACAGGCCGCACTGCTGCCATCGCACGCGAAGGGCCCACCACCGCAGCCCACCTGCTAACGGGAACATCCCTGATAAATGTGGACCTAACTTCGGGCGGTCACCTTAGCCCGGGAAGCCCCAGGTAAGGACCAGCCACAGATGCACATTTACGCTCTCAGGCCATTGCCAGCGCTGCAGCCATGTGGCCAGAAACAAAGCATCTCGTCCAAAATTCTCCCTCTTGGTGAAGACCTCAGGAACCCTGGACTCCCCGCCCCCCCCCAAGACATAAATGGCCATCACACATGTCTCCGCACATAGCAGACACCGCCTCCCCTCTGGAGACCCAGACATACCAACAGCGACCAAGGTACTCACTTCACTTCTCAAATACACAACACTCGAGCTCCCAAACGAACCTTATGAGCCTCATGGGGCACCGCACAAATGGCTGGCTCACACAAGCCCTGGTTCAAGGAGATAAAATCTGCACATTTCAGCCATCAGCCCGAAGACAGAATTACAGTCATCAGAAGGGAAGCATATTGGAGTCCGACTCCACCTTTGATGTTTGGTTGCTGACAGCTTTTAGGCCTGCTGGTCCCCCGGCTCTGTTCCCAACCAGGCCGAGCAGATAAAGAGCACCTGCCGAGAATTCGACCCACAGAAACCCGGCCCCTGCGCCTAGCCCTCCCACCGCCTACTCCACCCACAGGAAGAGTAAGCCAGTCACTTGCTGGCCTCCAGCCATTCAGACCAGCCTCCTGGGAGCCACTGTCCCCAAAAGCAGATTGTTATATGGCAGTTACCTCTTCATATCCTCTTGGGGCTCATGTGGCTTCATCAGGCTTGATAAGCCGAATTTGGTGCCAGAGTTGATCCTACCCCTTTTCCTCTCACGATTTAAAGGTTACACGCTCCTCCATTTCTCTCTGCTACATGCGGCCTTGCCTTACAGACGTCCCTGCCCATCAGTACATGACTCAGCCCGCCCAATTCAAGGATCTTGGGCTGTTTAGTGCTTCCTAACCTTCTCCTAATGTAAATGCTGACATCACAAATTTCTTTTCTGCACCTAAGTTTAAAATCCACAAGACATGGTCACTGCTGTTCTACAGTCGGTACCCTCAGATCTCCTTGCCTCCACCAGTGCTGTTCACCAACGTCTCCCGACACCCTGGGATACCAGCTTTGCTCATCTTCCTTCTGCTTCAGGTCCCACGCGTGTCCTTCTCACTGGCGGTGTGGCTGGTGCTAATTCTCCATTTGATCTGACATGCCTTCATTCCCCTTCATTCCTGAAGGACACTTTCTCTTCTAGAATTCCTGGCCGGCAATTATTTCTTCCAAGATACCATTCTACTGTCTCTGAGGTCCCATACTTGCTGTTAACAAGTCAGAGGCTGAAGGCAGTCTACGTCCCCAGGCTGCTTTCCTGGTCCTTGGATAATCTTCACTCTGTTGGGCCCGTGTGCTTTGTTGGTCCTTGGATAATCTCAGTTCACTCTGACAGGCCCGTGTGCAGATCTATTTTGGTTTATCCCCCTTGGGGTTCACAGGCCTTCTTGATTCCAGAGATTAACGTCCTTAGTCTACTTTAGGAAAACGTCTGCCGTCACCTCTTCAAATGTTGCCTTTGACCCATGCGCTCCCTCACCTGCTCCTGCTACCAAATACCAGAATTTGTCATGGGTCTTCCTCTATGGCCTTGCTACTCAAAGTGTCGTCTGCGGACTGGCAATACCAATACTACCAGGAAGCTTGTTAAAAAGTCAGAATTTAGTCACCCCCAGGGACTCACCGAATCGGAATCTGCATTTAAACAACATCTCGGTGGTTCACAACCCACCAAAGCCTGAGGAGCACTGTCTACATCTCCTCCCCTCTCTTCCCATTCACCTCACTTGACATCCCCATGTCACTCCAGGTAACCTCTCTTATGAACTTTTCACTGATGCAGAAAACACATAGATGGAAAAGTGCACAAAACACAAATATAGCACTCCATACATTGTTACAAAGCAAATATTCACGTCACCATGCAAGTAAGAAACAGGATGTTGCCAGAGGCCCACAAGCTCCCCTATGTCCCCCATCCTAGAGTGATTCCACTGTCCACCCTGCTGTGACCCCCAGCCCCCGAGCTAACCTTTGTGCCCCATTTCTCTGTTCTGGAATTTCTACTTGGCTCTTTTCTAAATCTGTTGCGCCATTTTTCATAGTTCTGAGCTCTCTGTTCAAAGTCACCTCCCTGGACACAGAGGCCACAGCTGTCTCAGTGTGCAGCAACTGCAGCGTCTGAAACCCTGTGGCTCTCCCGACGTCACCCGCGGTTCACCCAGCCACTGTGGCTGGTACTAGTTCCTCTCTCGTGGTCCCCTTAGCTCTAAGTGTGTGCTGAATGCTACATTTGCAAACGGAAATAACGTGAGGTCTCGGTGGTGTTATCCTGGCTCAGAAGGGATTTTCGCAAACTCCTCCCAGGTGGCCGGGGTGCCAGGCTGCAGCCAGGGCGGGCAACTGCCAACCTTCACACCCTCCTCTTGGCCCGTACCACTTGACAACCCCCAAGTAAAAGGGGAGGCACGGGGCCTGACCCTCAGTGGCCCCGCACCCCAACTCGTCCCCTCAGCTCTCAAAGGTCTGTGGCCTCTTGGCTGCCTGGGGAAAGCGTCTCCAGGGCAAAGCAGCCGCAGCATTGGGCTCAGCACTTGGTCTCCGCCGCATCTCCTGAACCTCGGTCCAGACCCTTTTGTTGCACCTAGCTCTCTGCTCTCCACTACTGTGTGCGCTCTAACTTCTCCAACTGCCCTTCGCAGACAAGTTACTGGGCATCACACCGTCTACCACTCCCAGGGACAGCCCATGGCCTCCTCATTTGCGTGACAGATTCTCAAACGCATCTGGGGATACCAATCACATTTACTCTAAAGTCTTCAACAACTGCAGAGTGGTTTATGAGAAATCTGTTTCACTAGACATTACTTGTTTTGTTTGCTGAGCTTAGTCCCTTTCCATTTGATTCTGTGCGCACGTAAAGCTGCTCCAGGATACCCGCTCCTCCTGATATTTGGGACACCAGCCTGCCCGTCCTTTCCAGGGCCTCCTCCCCACAGGTGGGGACACTGCCTCCAGCCAAGAGCCACTTCGTCCACCTGCCACCGTAAACCCACTTTCCTGGTTTCTTCTCGCCAAACCCTCCCGATGCCTGAGTCACTTCTAAATGGACATCCTGGTAACAGTAGCCTTTGGTGTCCTGGGCAAACGCTCATGTTTTGTCAAACGTGCCTCAGCTTCTCCTGAGTTGGACCATAGCTGGGACTTGAAACAAGGGAAGGAAGGGTAAGAATGCAGAAGAGAGAAGGAACTGCAGGGAGAAGAAAGAATACAAGCAAGGTCAGGAGGCAGAAAGCAAGGGCACAGGCAGCCCACGACCTGGTCTCGCTGACGCCTGGGGACTGGCAGAGGGGGGCCAGGGAGACCGGCTATGCGGACAGCAGAATCATTGCCTGGTCTGCCACAGCGAGTGCCCAGCTCCAGGCGCCCCCCCATCACAGTGTCCACGACCCTGGGGGACGGCTAGGACACGCAGAGGCTCCTGAGAGCCAGTCACTCACCAGCAGGAAAGGGCCCTCTGGATGGTCGCAGGCCTGCAATGCAGACGAGAATGTAGGCAGGCGGAAGGAGGCCTGCTCCCATCCGTTCTCCGCTCCCCAAACCTTGATGAGGCCCTGCTCATCCACGGTGATGGCCAGCTGGAGCCGAGGGAAGGTCACCACGTTCACCAGAGCAGCGGGCTGCAGAGGGCTTGACCAGATCTCTGTGCCCTGGGCAACAACAAAAGGAACACAACAACTTACTTGGGGGCTGTTCGTTTCACAAACGTACTGTTTTTGTTAGTTCAACAATCACTCCCTAGTGCGCACAGGGGATGCACAGGGGGAAAGAGCAGGGTCCCCACCCTCACGGGATCCACGCAGCAAAGAGTACAACACAGACGTTGGAGAGCAGTGGCTAAACTGAGGCTGTGGGGAAATTCCCCAGGGCTGAGAGGCACCACCGGCACTGGGGGGCGGGGGGCCAGGCGTGCACACGGTGGTTACCCAGCTCCACTGAGGAAGGCCGGCCAGGGAGCGCAGCCTGGGCCACTATGGCTGCATAGAGAGAACTTCTTGCCTGTCCTCAGGCAGCCCCGTTTAGATCAGCTAACTCAGGCTCGCAGGTTATATTCACAGTCTGCCCTGTGCAGAACACCCCCTTTCCTATGGCGTGCCCTGGCCGAGGCCTGAGCTGGGTGATTCCACAGCCTCTCCCAGGACTGTACAACTGGAATCGGTGGTAAAGAGTCAGTGCCAGTAGGCCCAGGGTACTTGAAGAGGGGCAGAGAACCATCCACTAACCACTGTCCCAGGGTCCCAGGGCTGCCCCCTGGGCTTCCTTTCCAGTGCCGGGTCATTACGACCTTGTTCTAGCACATGTTCATTGCACCACGATCTGTATCTCTTTCCAACCAGATGTCTGACTCCTCTATGGGTTGCTTTCTCAGCTGATTTCTGTTGCTCAAGCAGCAAGGTGATGACCATCATCAACCAGCAAGAGCTCGGCGAGCAGGAGCTGGGCACCAGTGATGGGGGAAGGGCAGGGAGTGTTGAGGAACACAGCGTCAGTAAAGAAGGCACGAGACTCCTGGTTGCAGGAGGTCGGGGGACAGAGCGCAGGAACGCGCCAGGGACCACAGGCCACACACCTGCCACAGGAAGGAAGGGGGCTCTGCTGGTGGCACCAAGACTGATGCCAGAAAAAGACAAACTCAAACCCTAGAATTCTCCGGGGGCAGTGGATACAACCGGATGGACAGCCGGATCAGACACCAGTATCACCAGTCAAAAATGTGGTCTCAACAGATTAGGAATATTTATTCACTTCCGGAAAAGCAAAATGTTAGTTCGCCTCTTGGCTTGGTATGAACAGCTTTTACACAATGATTGTAATACTAAGAATACACGTTATTATGTGGGGACGGGAAGGTTATCCTGTGTGGATGTTGGAGGAGGAAAGAGGGGTCGTCTTCTACAAGAGATTTGCTCGTGCAGAGTACTGAGGTTGTGCAACCAGGCAGAGTGTGCACAGACCACTCTGGAACAGGCCCATGATGGAAACACAGACCACACGCAAGTACAATTTGGCCCACTGCCCATATTTGTATTTTGGTGGAAAAAAAAAAAATCAAAGGAATACTTCATGACACATGGAAACACGTGCACCTGTCCATCAGCCGCATCACGAGCTCAGCCAGAACACAGCATATCTCTCTTTGCTCTCCGCTCCTGCAGGGCAGAGCTGAGTGGTTGCAACGGGACCACAGGGCTCTTTCCAGAAAATGTCGGCCAAGCCTGCACCAAAGCACTCTCCCCTTTTTTTTTTTTAATGTTTTTATTCCTTTTTGAGACAGAGAGAGACAAAACATGCGCAGGGGAAGGGCAGACACAGAATCCAAAGCAGGTTCCAGGCTCTGAGCTGTCAGCACAGAGCCTGACGCAGAGCTCGAACTCACAGACTGTGAGATCATGACCTGAGCCGAAGTCGGACGCTTAACTGACTGAGCCACCCAGGTGCCCCTAAAAAAAATTTTTTTAATGTTTATTTATTTTTGGGAGAGAAAGAGAGACAGAAAATGAACAGGGAGGGGAAGAGAGAGAGGGAGACACAGAATCCGAAGCAGGCTCCAGGCTCTGAGCTGTTAGCACAGAGCCCAACGTGGGGCTCAAACTCACAAACCACGAGATCATGACCTGAGCTGAAGTCGGATGCTTAACTGACTGAGCCACCCAGGCACCCACCCCTTTCAAGTTGAGAACCATGTATCTGGGCAGCGCTGGGCCCTCCCAGCCACCGGGTCTCCTGCCGGGTCCCCACCCGGAGCCACACACCTCGGCTAGGGGTCTGCAGCTGAGGCGGGTCCTCAGAGAAGGCACAGGGAGGCGGGCAGCCCCCCACATCGGCACACGCAGGGCCCTCCCACGAAATGACCCTAGAAACCAAGCACAAGAAAGAGGAACCCACCAACAACCGAAAACCTGACCACGGAGCAGAGAGAAAGGACACAAATGACTCTGGACCCTTTAAACAAAACAGAACAATAGGGGATAAGAATGGGGACCTGGAAACTAGAGAAGTTTCTGTAAAGTAGGCAGACAACATGTCCTCCGAAGCATGCAGATCAAGAAACCGAGTCTACTAACACAAACACTGGTGAATTGAACCGGGAACCGGTTCAGACAGCACTTGAGCAGTGGTCACCTCTGGGAAGAGCTGCTGAGAACAGGCAGGGAGAACTATTTCACTCATGAAATATCTCCTAGTCCTGACCTTCCCAAACCCTCAACTGTTTCACTTTCATGATTCAAAAGCAAAATAAATTGTAACTAACCACAGCCCATCCCCAAAGTCCCCCCACCCAGCACCACCCGCCTCTGTCCCCAGACCCTGCCCCAGCCCCCTGGCCCTCAGGATCTGGCGAGAGCCCAGCTAAGGCTTTTGAGGCTCACTCACCACCAGGAGCCTCGGGTGGCCTCTCAAGCGTCCCCATGTGGCCAAATGTGGTGCACACCCACACTTACCAGACTCTAACGTGACATCTGGGCAGAGCAGTGACCCCACGGCTAGCATGGGGGCGCAAAGACGCAGCTCCCAGTGGTCTGCTTCCCTCGCACACTGACAAGGAAGTTTACTGAGTCAGGATGCCCTGTTCACAGGGGCCAGGGGGGTCAGGGGAGCCCCTCTGCTCTCTGTGCACGAGGCTCCCATGAGCAGGACCGGGCACTTCCAGCAGACCTGACCGACGGGGACACGAGCAGGCTCCCTACCTAGTGTAGCAAGGACCTGGAAAATCTTGAGTTGATCTGTAGTTATCCAGGAAAAAGTCCTTTATAGGAGGTTGGGTTCTGTCTACATGCACAGAACCCATGGATTTACAGGGAACCACATGATTCAAGACTCTGAGACACCTTCCCTCTTGGTCTCGGACTGACGGTCGATAAAATCATGATGATAACAATGCACATATTGCTTCGCTGCTGTGAGAACCACGTGAGAAAATAAGACCAGGAAGCTTTTTAACTGTGACAACCAAGCGTGAAAACACCGATCGTGTTATCAAGGTCTCAACACTTAATTGGTATACGAGGGTAACTAAAAGTGGCCAATTGTCTGGGAAAAACCACCCAGATTGGGCACTGGCTCCAAAGTAGACGCCGCAGGTCCGGGACTGGCACTGAGGCAGGTGGCCACCTCTCCGAGGCAGGCAGCACAGAGTCAAAGGCAGATCAGGCTCCATCTGCGATCAGACCTGAGTTCCGAGTGTGACCAGGTCTCCTGCAGCTCAGAGTTCTCGTCCGTACCACGGGGATCCCACCACCTCCAAGCTGGCCAGGAGGCTTAAATAGCTGGCAAAAGGGAAAGACCTCACAAAGACCCAGCGGGTCACACCCTGGCCCCTCCGCAGGCTCACCTCCTGCACATCCCAGGCACGGACGGTGCTGTCCGAGGACACGGTGCACACCATGGACTTCTCTTGCCCATCAAACCGGCACTCCTTGGTTGAGATGTAAGCCAGCTCGTCTATCTCTCCTGGAAGAGAACACAGACTGGCCTTGAATGCATACACAGATGCCTGGGATATGGACACTCAGACTGGGGAAAGACAGGCAGGACACACCTTCCTCTTGCATTCTCAGAAGCACACAGGTGCTCGTTAGGGGTGAGCAGTGGACAGAAAGAACTAGGGCTTCACACCCTGGACTGCCCCTGTCCACCACCCACAAAGACACAAACAAGTGCCTAATATCTGACTTTCTTTCTTTCTACTCTGAAATAAATGTAACAATTCCTTCTTCACAGGATTACCGCAGGCACCAAGTGACACGACGCAAATACAGAACGCAGCAGGGCACGTACTCATCAAGTGTCGCCTTCCTGCTCAATGGCTGAACACCAAGTCCCACGACACTCGACCAGGAGGAGTGAGCAGTGGGAAAGCACACAGGACTACATTCCCCACCATACCTGTGTGCCCGGCAATGGCTTTGCAGATGAAGTCCTTCTCTGGCCGCCCACATTCCATTCGGAACTCCAGCTCGGATCGGCAGAGATAGTACTCTTTCCATGTTTGTGTGCCCAAGGTCATCTGGGAGGTTTTACATGATGACCAGCGTCTCAGACACAGCTGCCTGGAAAACAGACCCATGATCCCAGGCAGGACATGACACACGTTAGAAGAAGGTACTGTGGTGTCGACAGGTCTAGCTTTGATTCCTGGCTTCACCATCTAGTAGCTTAGACAACTCACTCTGCCTACCTATGCCTTAACTGTCCCCACCGTAAAATGGGGAAAGCAAGGAAGTGACAATGAGTAAGCGCTCGCCACCATCAGGTGTCAGTGTTTCTTGTGTATTAGCCAGTTTTCCTGACACCCCCATGAAGTCTACCTGATCCCCTTGTACATGACAGGGAACTTTAACAATTGACCCAAGGCCAAGGGCATGCAGCTTTGGTCATGCAACTGCCATTCAAGAGTATTTCTTGAAGTCTCCAACTCTTACTGCTGAATTGCCTATTTCTCCTCTCAGTTCTGTCAGCCCTTCGTGTATTTTGTTGCTGTTATTAGGTGCGTATATGTTTATAATTTTTTGATCTTCGTGGATAGACTTATCATGAAATGGCATTCTTTCTCTAGTAATGCTTTTTTGTCTTAAAGTCTATTTTGTCTGATATTAGCATGGCCATTCCAGCTTTCCCTTGGTTACTGTTGCATGGCATATCTGTTTCCATTCTTTTAATTTCAATTTATCTATGTCCTTGAATCTGAAGTATGTCTCTTGTAGACAGCATAAAGTTGAATATTGTTTATCCTTTCTAACAACCTCTTTCTATTGGAGTGTACATTAAATACACTTAATGTAATCAATGATAAGACACAATTTATGTGTTATTTGGCTACTTATTTCTGTAAGTTTGATGCATTTTCTCTATTATTGCCTTAGTCTTTTGTGTTAAATATTTTCTTTTTTAATTATTTTTATTTTTGTGAAAGAGTGAGAGAACAGGTACAAGTGAGAGAGGTGGGGAAAGGGAGGAACAGAATCCCAAGCAGGCTCCACACTTAGCCCAGAGCCTGATGCAGGGCTCAATCTCAGGACTGTGAGATCATGACCTGAGCTGACATTGAGAGTCCGATGCTTAACCAACTGAGCCACCCAGGCACCCCTTAAATATTTTCTGATATACTATTTTAATTCCCTTGTCATTTCTTCTATCATGTTTTTTGAGTTCTTAGTGGTTGCCTTGAGGACTAATCTAGTTTTAATTAATATCGATTTAATTTTTTTCTTTTTTTTTTTTTTTTTCCCGAGCAGGGGAGGGGCAGAGAGGAATCCCAAGCAGGCAGGCTCCATGATGTCAGTGCAGAGCCCAACACTGGGCTTGAACCCACAAGTCATGAGATCATGACCTGAGCTGAAATCAGGAGTCAGATGCTTAACCTACTGAACCACCCAGGTGCCCCAACAGCAACTTAATTTCAACATTATTCAAAAACTTTGCTCTTTTGTAGCGTCATTTCCTGCTCCTCTCAACTGTGCCACTACATCTACAAATTACATTTTACATGTTAAATATACATGAATAGAGACTTACAGTTGTTTTATGCAGTTGTCTTTTAAATAATACAGGAAAAAAAAAGACTTACAAATAAGAAATATATTTATACTGCTTTTTCTATATACCTATAGAGTTACTTCACTAGTGTTTCTTTATTTTTTAATGTGGATTCAACTTCCTGCCTAATGTTCTTTCATTTCAATATGAAAGATTCCCTTTAGGATTTCTTGTAGGACAAGCATATAGCAACAAACCCTCTGAGCTTTTTGCTAATCTGAAAAGGTCCTCATTTTCTCCTTCATTTTTCTAGACATACAATTCTTAGTAACAAGCTTTTCTTCCTACACCTTCAATATGTCATCCCATTACCTTCCGGGCTTCATGGTTTTTAACTGGTCATCTCATTGGGGTTCCCTTCTACATGAGGAGTTGCCTCTCTCTTGCTGCTTTCAAGATTCTAGGTCTTCAGCTCTCCTTTGATTATAATGGCTCCTTTTAAATATTTTATTTTTAAAAGCAATCTGTACACCAAATGTGGGGCTTGAACTCATCACTCCAAGATCAAGAGTTGCACGCTCTACTGATCGAGCCATCTAGATGTCCCTCAAATGTGTCTTGATGTGTAACTCTTTGAGTTTATCCTACTTGCAGCTAATTGAGCTTTTGCATGTATAAATTAACATTTTTCATCAAATTTGGGAAGTTTCCACACCTTATTTCTTTAAATATTTTATTCCTTCTCCCTTTCTCCTCTCATTCTGGGACTCTTGTTATACAATGTTGGCATGCTTGATGGTGGCCCACAGGTTTCTTAGGCACTGGTGACTTTTCTTCCTTCTTCATACTCATTCTATTCTTCAGATAATCTCCACCGACCTATCTTCAAATTCACTGATTCTATCTTCTATCGGCTCAAATCCTGAGTTTTTAAAATTAAAAAGGTTGGGGTGTCTGGGTGGCTCAGTTGGTTAGGAGTCCAACTTCAGCTCAGGTCATGATCTCGTGGTTCACAAGTTCAGGCCTTGCATCGGGCTCTGTGCTGACAGCTCAAAGCCTGGAGCCTGCTTTGGATTCTGTGTCTCCCTCTCTCTGTCCCTCCCCTGCTCATACTCTGTCTCTATCTCAAAAATAAATACAACACTTAAAAAACTTAAAAAGGTCAACAGCATACTTTTCTACTCTATAATTTCTATTTAGTTATTTTTATAATGATTCTTCACTGATATGCTCTATTGGATGAGACGTTGTCCTACTTGTAGTTCTTTGTACATGGTTTCTTCTAGTTCTTTGAACATAATGAAAATAGCTGATTTAAAGTCTTCATCTAGTAGGTCCAAGGCCTGGTCTTTCTCAAAGACAGTTTCTGTTGTTTGCTTTGTTTCCTGTGTAGAAGCTACACCTTGTTACTTTGCATGACTCATTACTTTTGTTGAAAACTGAACATTTTAAATAATGTGGAACTCTGGAAATCTGACCCCACCCCTAAATTTGTTGTTCTACCTCCTCACTGTTATTATTGTTTGTTTAGTGATGTTTCTGAATAGATTCTGAAAAGCCTGCATTCTTTGTTACCTGTGGCCACTGAGCTCTCGCCCAGTTAAATTAGTGCTCACTAATGATTGGACAGGGATTTCCCAAACACCTAGAACCACCAACTCTCCCAGTCATCACCAAAGGGCTTCTGTGCATGTTGGGGCATGCACTCAACACCCAGTAAGGTAGCTGGCCACTCTGCCCTAGACTTAACTTCCTACTTGCACAGAACCTCAGGGTTAGCCAAACATGTGAGTGTAGAGCCTTCTTAGGTCTTCCCTGAGTTTGTGCACAACCCTGTTACACGTGCCTGGGCTTTTTAGGAATGTGACAGCTTTTCAAGGTCCAAGTCCCTAAAGATGTCACGTCCTCGGCTTTTCCTTTTAAGCTTTTTGGTTAGCCTACTTGTTTACTCAATTGCTGTCCATCAGCTCTGACAATCACAAAGCTCGTCAATTGTCTGTTATTATTTGGACAAAGGTCCCAAAGAAAAGGCTTTTCATACTGTGTGAACTCGAAGTCAGACCAAATAAAAACAGTCTGCCCATGGGGTCTTCCAAGAAATACCAGACAGGTCAAATAATGACAATTTTCCAGGAACGAAAATCCAATCCCATCCTTCTCCCTCCAGTGACTGCCAGGCTCCTGGTCTCACTGTGGTTGTGCGCTGATGACATTCAAGGCTAACACAGAACTGGAGGGCTTTATGGGAACAGGGCAAGAAAACCTGGTGTTCTAAGATTCAAATATTTCTTCTTGAACAAACACTTCCTAAGCTACTACAAGTCTCTTGTTAATTTCCAGAGCCCTGAAAAAGTTGATTTTGACAATCTGTGCCAGTTTCCTCGTTGCTTTTAGGGAGGAGAAAAACTTCAAATCCACCATTTCCCAAGAGCCTGCATTCTGCGCTTCCGTGCGACTACTGTCAATTCTCTGACAGCACCTCTCTCATGAGACTTTTCAGGAGAGAAATGTTAGCTCAGCCACACTGTAGAGAACTATAGAATCCCCACCCGGTCTGTGGGCACCAGAGCAAGTGAGACATGGCTTCTGCCGAGGGCACTCTCAGCCAGTGATTGGGAGGAGGATGAGCAGAACAAAAGTGCGGGGGAGAAATGTGGCGTTTCAGGAGGGGCAACATGTGGAGCTATGGGAACTGAGCACCAAGAGCGGATGTCCGGCCGGGAGGGGGCTGGGGAGGCTTCGCGGGCAGAGGCTTCCAGCATTTACAGTCCCCACAGCTGAGGTGGCATCATGTGGCTCCAGCCCAGCACTCCTACCTCACGGAGAACACAAGGTCAGGTGGGAAACGCGGGGCTCACGGTCCGTGGCCTCAACAAGTACCACACCCAGTCCTCATGGCGTCTCCACTCACTGAGTACCTCCACGCAAGGCCTGTGCTAGGCACTAGGGACCTTCTAACACACGGAGAAGGATCCACCACCCGTGCTCCAAACGGGTTTTACTGTGTTTGCTGGAACTCTAGTCCTTCTATCAGAAGCACCATATTGGCAGCCTGTGGGCAGAATGGCCCCCCAGATTATTCTGTTTGGCTTGACAGGATTAGCCCAGTGAACTAGCTGCCGACACTTAAAACTCTTGAGTTTTCACATAAAAATCAGGAAAAGGCAGGGGGTCTGGTTATGCTGAACCTAAATTCCCATCGGACAAAAGGGATCTGGAGCCACATGAAGCTGAGCCCTTCACACAAGAACGAGCCCTCGGCTTCACCGTCTCTTTTCTCTTCTGGGTGGTGAGACCGAGACACCTCAAACCACCACCCCTGTTGTTGGCTTTGAGTTGAAATAAGAAGACAGGGAAATTTCTTGCACCCGCACCTCAATCTGAAGAGTGGGAAAACAAAAGCTAGACCAAGAAAATAATGTGGCTTAAGCAAAAGAGGAGAAGGCACATTTCTTTGTGGAAGTTAAGTCTATTTCTACATATTACACACTCAAAACTTAAGTAGGACCTATGAGCAATACTGAGAAATGAAAAAGTGATTTGACAAAAATGAAGGCAGACCATCAAAAAGGTTGAAGTATGAAGATGAATAAATTATGTGATATGCTTCTGAACTGCAATATATCAAGTGAAAAAAATACTGATACCAAAACTTTTCAGATAGCAACTAATGACAAAATAATCTATTGTACACAATAGAAATTACGTACCTTAAACAAAAGCAAATATTTGCGATTTTATTTCGAACCAAAACATAACGCTTACTGTATTGAAGAAACAGAATTTAAAAGGTCCTGAGGCATTAAAAAAAGGACCTTGCAGCATTTCCAACTAAAATTACACAATACAGGGGCATCTGGGTGGCTCAGTTGGTTAAGGGGCCAACTCTTAATTTCAGCTCAGGTCATGTTCTCATGGCTCATGAGATCGAGCCCCACGTGGACCCTGTGCCGACAGCACGGAGCCTGCTTGGGATTCTCTCCCTCCCTCTCTCTGCCGCTCCCTAGCTCGCAGTCTTGTTCTCTCACTCACAAAATAAATAAACTTTAAAAAATTAAAAAATAAAAGAAACAAAATAAAATTATACAATACATATTAAAAATACATGACCAGTTAACTACATTAATTTACTGTGTCCATGAGAATTTCTAACAGGCCTGGAGAACTTTGGGGCCCGGTCCTCATGATAAGACACAGCATCAGAAATGACATGCATGTGACCACAGATGACAATGCTCCTGAAATGCTGTTGATCCAGCTCCAGAAACATAAACTCAGTGTTTTTTGTTTTGTGTGTGTGTGTGTGTGTGTGTGTGTGTTTAAGTTTGAGAGAGAGAGAGAGAGAGAGAGAGAGAGAGCGCGCACATGAGTAGGGGAGGTGCAGAGTGAGAGAATCCGAAGCCTGATGTGGAGCTTGAATTCAAGAACTGTGAGATCATGACCTCAGCCAAAACCAAGAGTCAGATGCTTAATCGACTGAGCCACGCAGATGCCCCTAAACCCAGGGTTTTTAGAACGCAGTCCAAGGATACAATCTTGAGGAATGACTTTATGCTAAAAGTTCAGCACCAATTATGAAACAGTGATGAACTGAAACCACTCTGTGACTTGGTTTGCAAACGCCAAACCATCTACCCAAAGCACCTGGAGGCACAACGCGGTAACACACACGTACGCGCAGAGGTCAGGTGACAAGCCACAGAAGACAGTTTCTGAGCTGTGGGAAGGAACTCACTCCCGTCACTCAAATTCCTTCCTGGCTTCTCAGGAGTCAATCCATTTATTTCCCAATGTCATTGAGAATCACATTTGGGAAGACAAAAAATCTTGTCCACTCCCCTACAGAGAAATCATCGTCCAGAACTGAATGTTCTCTCCAGAGACATTCCCCAAAGTGCAGAGATGAAGACTGGAATCCGATAAAAGCTCTCTTCAAGACTAACTGAAGAGATCAGCATCATTTTTCTAACAAATATTAGCAATAAGAAGTGGACGAGAAGCAACAGATGCCACAGAACACCGAACACGGCAGTGGCAGGCCTGGCATCCAGAATCCTCAAGGACCACAACTGCAACATTACCCTGAAAGCAAAACCCATCAAGCAGAGATTCCATCCAAGCGTGGAAGATTCTTTGTGTGTGAACAGCTGTTTCCCATCATAAGTGGCTAAAACTAAACACAGCTCCTAGTGGACGGCCAAGGTCACAGCCTGTCTTATGTTCAGCAAGAGAGAGAAGATGTAAGACTCCTCTCTTGGGCCAAAAGGAGTCAGGTTCCAAAGGAAAAAAGAATAAGAAAAAAACTTAATTAATGATTAAGATATTTTTTATTTTCAACTTTAATTTTTTAAATTTTGAAAAATTCTAATACCATATGCGTTCATACACAGCTATGTTGTTACACCAAAGATGAGGTAAAATAAAAGTGATGTGGAGGCGCCTGGGTGCCTCAGTCGGTTGAGCGTCTGACTTTGGCTCAGGTCATGATCTCACAGTTCCTGAGTTCGAGCCCCGCATCGGGCTCTGTGCTGACAGCTTGGAGCCTGGAGCGTGCTTCATATTCTGTGTCTCCCTCTCTCTCCGCCCCTCCCCTGCTCACACTCTGTGTGTGTCTCTCTCAAAAATAAACAAACATTTAAGAAAATTTAAAAATAAAAAAATAAAAGTGGTTTGTTGATTTGTCTTCTATCAGCTGGCCACATGCATCTGCTGTACATATCTGCCCAAGTTTGGTACTCCTGATGCATGTCAATCTCCCATTCAATTAATAAAATCTCTTATATTTCAATATACTATAAAAAAAAAAGTATTCACTACATGCATGACAGGAGTAGTTCCCCACTGACAGGTGCTACGGATTGTCCTTTCTGATGTACTCAGTAGAGCCAGACACACGGTGCTCAAAACACTTACACGCTACACCCCTCACCTTCGCAGGACCCTCTCCTGCCCACGTTTGGCTCTTCCTTCACTTACCTCCACAGTTCCTTGGTCCCTGAAACCTCATTCCAGACCTAGAACAAGAGGACAGAGAAGTCTGGTCAGTCTGTATGCAGTTGGCACCTAACCTGCCAGGCACCGTAGACGGGACAGAGAGCTAGATCAGACTCAGTGCCTGTGGGCAAGAAAACTCACCCTGGGGAATCAGACATATGTGGACGACCCAATAAAAACAATCAAGAGTGAGAAAGGAGAGTATAACAATGTCGGTGGGGCTGAGGGGCTCAGAAGTGATTACTGACAAAATCCCCAATAGCTGAAGCATTCCAGGGAGAGAGAAAACTACTGGAGCAAAGACTGTGAAGTGAGAAGAAACCAGTGAGCATTCTGCCTTAAGTGGAGTAAAGGGTTCTGGGGAAAGGAGCTGGAAATCTGCTTAGAGCCAATTCGCAAAGTCGTAATGGCAAAACCAGTGAGAAGCCACTTGGCAATTGTGAATGAGGAGTGGCGGGGTAGCCTGTTCAGTTAGATCACTGGCTCCTTCGAGAAGGAAGAATTGGAAATGCGGGCAGGGCAACAGGCTCCAGAAAGGCTGCCGCAGCGGAGTAACTAGAGGCACTGGCCTGGAGGGTGTCCCAGAGACGCCAAGATGGTAGAACAGCCGTCTTGGGAGACGGTCAGCCCTGCTCCCATAAACCGCCCCCTGCAGAAGTATTTGAGAGAGGCTCGGGATCAGTCAGTCCTGATCTGAGGGAACCAGAGTGTCATGCCTGCCCTCACCCCGACCCACAGCTGCGTCCTGGGACGCCCTGGCCTCTCCAGCCAGGCCAGCCTGGATCCCGGAGCCCACACAGATTCCGAGGGAACCACTCTGGAGAGTTGCGTGTGGTCCAGACGCACTGAAGGCCCCATCCCAGAACCTGGCTGGCCAGTCCCTGGCAGAAGCAAACACCATCCTCGCAGCCCGGGCCCCCGCTCACACAGCCCTTGCTCACCTGCCGGATCAAAGTGCCTCGGTCTTTTTGGCAGGAATGTAAAGTTTATAATTTGCAGAAATCAAGCCAAGACAGTCAAGAGGATTTACGCATTTTCCTTTTATGGAGTTCCCAGTTCAAAGCCTAATTGAGACCTTAGTTCCCAAACACAGAGTATGATGTGCAATATAATCTGAAAAATGAATACTACCCACCCAGAGGACCCCTCTGTTAGATGCTGGCCTTCACGACAACACAGTGACGCAAGGATAACTGACTTCATCTTACCCGGCAGGGAAACCATGTCCCAGAGAAGCCTGTGCTGCCCAAGGGTACAAGTCGCCCTCCTTCCTAACTCTGCCCCTGCGCCATCCCTCGCCTGCTGCAGGGTTCCAGTCCCAGCCCTGTATGGGACTAGCTGGGTGGGACTGTCTCTTTATTGGTAAAAAAAAAAAAAGGGGGATGAAAACCCGGTATTTTACCTGACACATTTTAAATATAGTTATGGAATTCAAACACGAATCTGTCTATTGATCTTTCTGTAAAACGATATGATAATGTGCGACAATTAATAAGGAAAATCTTCAGGAGGGCCGCCTCGGTGGCTCAGGCAGTTAAATGTCTGCCTCGGGCTCAGGTCATGATCTCATGGTTTGGGAGTTCAACCCCACACCGGGCACTCTACTGTCAGCACAGAGCCCGCTTCAGATCCTTTCCGTCTCTGTCTGCCCCTTCCCCCTCACGCTCTCTCTCAAAATATACATAAACCTTAAAAACGAAAAAAGAAAAAGAAAATCCTCTGGAGGCCAGCAGGGGGGCTCTCAGGGCACAGCCCTGGTCAGTTGCAGACCCGGCCCCTTGCAAACCAATGCTAGTTTAGCTACTCCTTCACTGCCTCAGAGGGAGTAAGATTTCTCCCCACCCCACCTCCCAACAGCCCAGCAAAGGAGACTGTCACAGCCCAGCCAGGGAGAAGCCACCACACTTCCAGTCCCCAGTTGACTGCAATGGACTTTTAGTTCACAACAGCCCTCCCAGCCTCGCCTTCCTCTGTAAAAGAGCCTCTTCAGCTTTCTTCTCTGGACTATTGTTTTGCCAGGCCCCGATGGTCTTAAATTGCAATTCTCCGTTATTCCCAAACAAACCCATTTTTGCCGGTAAGATAACTGGCAGTTTTCTATCTAACGTTAACAAATGTATTTTAGGTTCCTTTATGAAATTCCCTGACTCGACAAGTATTTACAAAGGGCACGCTGGGTGCCAGAGACAGGATGCTGGCTGTCAGGCACGAATCCAGCGGGGGGAAAGCGGACATGAACTACATACACTATACCAGCAGTTAAGCTGTGCGGAGCCCTAGGAGGAGCCGGCGCAGGTGCACACGGGGCAGATGACAGCCAGGACCCAGGGGTGCGGGCGCCCTGACCCCAGGGGACTCACCACTCACAGGAAACTCTTGGCTTCCCAGACAAGACCCAGAGGGAAATTATAGAATGTTCCAGAAGAGGTGGGAGGGGCAAGGAAACAGGCCCCCCAAGCCCATCCAGGCAGTGAAAGCTGATGGCAGGGGGGCCGCAGCAGACCAGCGAACAGGGCTCTGGGGGTCCCCGGGGCGGCGGTTCACAGCACCCACACAAGCCTCCGGGTCACCACCGCGGCCTCAGCGCGCTCGGCCCACCACGGAATTGGCCGCCGGACGCCGCCCCCCAAACGGGGAAACTGAGGCCCAGAAAAGGGCCAGCCTTGGACACGCAGGAACCATAAAGCCAGCCCTGCCTCCCGGACAGGGCGCGCTACCTTGTCCACCTGGGCGGCGCAGAGCAGGTCTCGGGCCTCCAGGAAGGAGAAAACGTGCAGGAGCTCATGGAACCCAAGTTTCGGCTCCATCTCGCCCGCACCGCCCAGCCTCCGCCCTCCGGCCACGCCTTCCACGCGCTTCTGGCCTTCCGGCCAAACCCCGCCCATCCCTCCACGCTTCCGCCCCGAGGGCCAAACCCCGCCCATCACGCCGTGCTTCTGGCCCGCAGGCCGAGGAGCACGCCAAGATGCTTCCTTCCGCTCAGGACGGCCAAACCCCGCCCATCCCACCCCACTTCCGCCCCGCAGACTACACCCACCCAGTGCTCAATGCTTCCGTTCTGTTGGGTCAATCCTCTGCCAGCCTGCCAGCCCGCCAGCCCGCCAGCCCTCCGCCTTAAGCTGGAGCCAGTCGGCCCCGCTCCTCCCTGACCTTCCACTTGCCTCTGACCACCCTTGGCTCTCGCTCTGACCTTCACCCCTGCACTGACCCTCACGTTGGACATTGTGGTGGTCTTGAACCCAGCCCCTCCCAAGCCCTTGCTCTGGCCTTTGACTTCACTTTTGACCTGTCCTCCATTTCGGACCCTTGCCGCTCTCAACCTGGCCTTTGACATGGGCCACTCATTTACCAGATTCGGGCCTGCCCCTGGTCCTGGCACTCACCCTTGACCCTGACCCTCCTCCAACCTCGCCCTGCTCACAACCCTCAACCTTGCCATCCACGCTATCCTGAATCCCTACCCTCGACCCTGACACTCACTGTGACCATCACTGGGATCTTCACCCTGGCCTCACCTTTGCTTTCACAGTGACCCTCAGCCTCACTCTGACCTTGACATTCAAGGTGAGGTCAGGTTCAAGGGCAAGTTTAGAGTATCCTGTGGATGGAGTTTGTGGAGGGTCAGTGATCCAGACGTGGGTACAGGCTCAAATTTAAACGGAGCTGAGAGCTCCCAGAAATTAGCTAGACTGGAGCTTGGCATCGACAGAAGATGTGGCTGGACAAACAGGCAGAGGACAGATCCCTAAAACATCAGACCTCTCCCTGAAAGCAACGCTGTGTCTATTGTTTTGTATTTCCCCAGAAGCTTGGAGGCAATGCCTGGCAGTGTCACCTGTGCTCAGGGCTGACACGGGTTTAGCCACATGAAGAACAAAATGCACATTTTAAGAGTAAGAGATTGCTAAGGATATGTTTGTCTCTCTGGTCCGTTTTTAACTCTTCCTGAACCAGGACTGCACTGTCTCAACAGGCCCTATGAAAAGTCTTAGGTCTAACAGTGAGTCCTTCCCTGGTTTTTCTCTTCTGCCTTCTCTTAACCCTTTCATTTCTGTGTAGATTATAGAATCAGCTGATCAAAATTTATTAAGCAAGCAAACAAGAGCCAACTGGGCTTAAGTATTCGGATTTACTGAATTAACAAATGACTTCCAAGAATGCCTATCTCCTCACTTGCTCTGTACCTGAGTAAGGAGGTGGCACGTCTGGTCCTGGCTCACCCTTGTCCTCAGGGTAGAAATGCTGGTAAGTGGCTTGACCCCGATCGGTCCTGGGGCTTGAATTCTGCCACGGCACCTCCAAATGGGAGCCCCACTGCGTGAAGCCCCCAGGACCGGAGGAGCCGTGAGTGGAGCCGCATTCCTGGTGGCCACAGAGAAACAAGGGCCAGGAAACGATGCCTGCCACCTTGGCCACTTCCCTCGGTAGGAATGGAGGGGGGCTGACACCAGGCAGAACTACCTGGGCTTTTTACAATAAACCTCCAAAGTGAACTAGCTTTCAATGCCTCTGAAAACAAAATCAGTTTGCCCTCCCACTCGTGTTCCCACGTGAGGACACCTTACACTCTCTGCTCCCCTAGATGGCTCCACCAGGGCCATCCCTGACCGGGAAGGCAGGGCCTGCAACCAGCACCACGGCAGCCACAGCCACGGAGCTCACGGTCTCCCTCTGATGGGTCAGTTGGCAGCACGCACATGGGAGGCCAATGGCACCGGCTGTAGGTCCCCTCTGCTGGAGCCGGATGTCCTCATCCCCAGCCTGGGAGCAGACCAGGTGAGGGGTGGACCTAGTGAGGCCGTGTGGAGGCCACAGGAGGTCGGGTCAGGCTCAGCAGAGAAACAAGAAGCCGAGGGGGCTCTGGGGGACAGGACGGCAGGGCGGGCCCAGCGTCAGCCCTCCGGGATGAAGGGCCGAATCAGCTCCGGGTTCAACAGTGACTCTTCGAGAGGCCGGTCCACGTGGAAGTCATGGACGTGGGGAGGGCCCGGGTGGGCCTTGGGGGTGGGTCCCCCTGGGCGCTGGGGAATCGGCAGCTCCGAGGGGTGGGCAGGCAGGGGAGCCGTGAAGAAGTACTGATGCAGGAGGGCCTGCGGGCGGCAAGCAGGGGACAGAAGGCAATGAGTCACCTCCCCGTCCCAACCTCAGCTCACCTGCCTCTGAGGGAGGATGGAGCACTGCCCTGCCAAGGCTCGTTCCCACACCTGCTCCACAGCATCTCCACGTGCTCAGCACCTGAACACCGTTACAGGTTCTCGGGAGCCAGCAGGGGGCAGAACACAGAGCCTCCCCGTGAGTCTTCCCCAAGTCAGGGGTATGGGTGACAGACAAGACAGAGGAGAAAGGGACAGGGAGCGTCAGATGACTAGTGCTGTGTCAGAGCGACAGCGGAGATTGAGGGGACCAGAGAGGCTGCGGGCCTGCAGAGCAGTGCGGGCGAGCTCCAGGGAGGGGTGCTGGAGCAGAGATCCCAGAGGCGCACAGTTAAGGCCTGAGGACACACAGCAGGCCCGGGGCCCGGGGGCGGGGGGAGAGTGGCCAGGAGGGTCACAGAGGTGATGTCCCCCAGCATGTGATTGCTCGGAGAGGGAGCCACAGGAGAGCCCTGCTGGGGTCTGAGCTGGCCTGCCAGGGGAGGGTGCCCCGAAGAGACACAAGCAGGATCTGAGAGGCAGTGGTGTAGACAGGGAGGCGGGCAGGTGGCCTTGGTCCAGCAGCCTTGGTCCGCTGAGACGGCTCACCAGGGGCCTGCTAGTACTGGGGCGGGCAGGGCACGGGGACGGTGAGGCTGCGGCCACGGGTACACCCGAGAGAGGCTCCCACGTCCTGCCTCTCCTTCCCAGCCACACAACCCCCTTGGTCCTGCCTCTCCTTCCCAGCCACACAACCCCCTTCCAGGTCCCCCTCGCCAGACCTCTGCTCACCATTTCTCCCTGCAAAATGCCTCCCCAAGCTTAAACTGGCACCCCCCCCCCGCCAGAGTCAGTCCCACCTGCCCACCCCCAGGGCCCAGGAAGATGCCAGGCGTGTGCAGACGCAGAGTAAATATCCACTGGAGGGATGAGGCAGCCGGTCACCCACAACCCAGGCGCGCTCTCCGGCAAGGTGGCCATGCCTTCTACTGGGGTCCCCGCCTGCCCGTGGCCCCCCGGGTTCTGATGCCAGCCTGTCACAGGGCCCCGAGTGAGGAGGGTCAGGGAAACGGGGTCACCCTACCTGGGAGGCTGAGATGCGCTGGCGCGGAGGGTAGAGGAGGAACAGCCCCAGCAGGTCCAGGGCCTGGGGAGACGCGTCGGGCAGCACCTCCTCCAGGGGCACAGGCGCCTGCTCCTTGAAGGAGATCTTGTTGTAGTCGGGCAGCTCCGTGATCTCCTAGGACCATGGTCATCAGTCCGTGCGGCCGTGGCCCACCTGCTCACCGGTCATCCCACCCCCCACCCCCCCACGTCTCAGGCATGTGCACAAAGTGCCAGTGTGCCGGCAGGAGGGGAGGGACAGGACCCGGCTTCCTGCATCCAGCAGGGCAGGATGGGAGGAGCCGCCAAGAGAGGCCAGAACAGTGGTCTGGGGGGAGGGGAGGGGGCCAGGGAGGTGTGGAGCCACAAGGGAAAAGGCACAGAGGGTGGTCCTAGCTGTTGGGGGGAAGGAAAGACACCTGCCCCCACCCGTTCCCCGCTGGGAACCCCTGCAAACCGGCCAGACTTGAGGACTGGGGGTGCCCAGGATTCGAAGCACACAGCAAAGCTGCTCGATGTCATTCTCCCCAGGGAAGAGAGGGGATCCGTTCAACAATTCCCCCAGGATGCAGCCCACAGCCCTGCAGACACAGACCCAGACAGCTCAGAGATCCCACACCAGTTCGATCGCCTCACGCTATGACACAGATCTCCCCACACTGCACCCACACCCCATACTAGGGCCAAGGAACCACAGAATAGCACAGCGGCTGCGTACCTGAGGCTACAGACTCGTACACAAAACCCACAAGCCTAGAACACAGACCACGTCCCCCTCGCCAACACTGGCCTCAACCCTAGAAAACATAGCAACCCCCTCAGTGGTTCTGAGACTTCTCAGAGCCTCAGTTTCTGGGACACGCAGCCACCGTCTCCCACTCCTCACTTTCTGGGACAGACCTCCAAAATAGCCCCTAAATCTCAAGTGCCTAGGCATGGACAAACCATCCTACCCAAATAAAGGCTCAGAGCCTTCACACCCAGGCATATAACCACCCCCTGCCTACCAGATTAGAGGATCCATGCCTTGAGCCTCAACTACCTCCCTGACTCCAGCCCAGATGCTTCCCGCTCCCATCACACCTGACCCCCACCCAAGTGAAAACTGACCCCAAACTCCTCAGAGACTCCCCAACGAGGGAACACACCCCCAAGGCAACCTAGAGCTCACAGCACGAAGACGCCCCCAAATGGCTTAGCAACCCCACATTCCCCCGTGCCCAGCCCACAGAAGTCTCACCACAGGTCGACGCCCTGGTCATACTGGCGGGCACCATACAGGAGCTCCGGGGCTCGATACCACCTGGGAGGAGGGGGTGGGTACAGCCAGCTCGCTCGTCTGACGGAGGCTGCCCAGAAAGGTCACCCCCGCCCCACATCAGCCCCACAAGCAATGTCTGAACAGAAGGTCCAGAAGCATCTCATCCCGGTGAGAAGGTTGGGGCCTGTCCTCTGCCAACTCCTGCCTGGGAACTGGCCCTCCCTACCTGGTGGCCACCTGGTGTGTGTAGAGGCGGCTGCCATCTGGGGAGAAGACCCGGGCCAGGCCAAAGTCTGCTATCTTGAGCTGGCCTGAGGCACTGATGAGCAGGTTGGCCGGTTTCAGGTCCTGAAGACACCAAAGGGGGCATCAGTTCCTCCACACCCCTGGAGGACCTTGGGGCAGGAGGATGTGGCAGGCTAAGCACCCGGGTCAGCCCAGGCCCCACCCTCTCCAGGGCCACTGAGTCTGTGGTGTGGCCACACCACGGGTCCTGCCCCTCTGACCCCTCTTCAAGGGCTGGCCCGCAGGTCCCGCGGCAGCCCGTGCTGACACTGACCCGATGCACGATGTTGTTGGCGTGGCAGAATGCCACACCCTTGAGCAGCATCTGCAGGTAGCTCTTGACCTGTGCCTGGCCCAGGGGCCTCTGGGCGTGGCGCACCACCTCGGCCAGATCCGACAGCATGAACTCGAAGGCCAGCACAAAGCCTGCGCCGTGCGGGAACACGGCCTTCAGCTGCACCACCTGCGGGCAGGCATCCCGTCAGCCCTGGGACCCACATCACTCAGACCCGCTGGGGGACCCCAGCCCCGCCCCAGACAGAGGACCAGGCGGGTGGGTGATGTGAGACCTGAGCTCAGAACCAGGGATGTGGAACCCCCAGTTGTTCCCCTCTCCAGAGAGAAGATGGTCCCCATCTAACACTCCACTCACTCACTCACGGAAGAGGAGGTGGGAAGGTCACCCAGGGCAGTGACTGGGCATCCCCCCAGCCCAGGAACTGGAAAACCACCTGCAGTGTCCCCCCCTCCCACCCCCCGCCCCTCACTCACACTCACACACACAATACACACAGCGCACAGGTCTCCTCTGGGCTCCTCTAGGGCCATGAAACCCCAGCACCAGGAGAGCTGGACACACGTCACATACACTTCCTAAGGGACCACGGGTCAGAGGGGCCAGGCTGCACAACACGGAGCAGGAGCAAGGCCTGGCAGGGCCTGTGCTGTGCTCACGGCACAGGGAGACAGACAATTGAGCGAGCCAACGGCTGGGGTGTCCCGGTTCTGACGAGGACAGACAGAGTAAATAGGGCGAGGGGAGTCGGTAAGGCAGGGATGCGGGAAGGAGCACAGACAGAGGAGCACCAAGCACAAAGCCCTGGGGGCAGAGGGGACAGTGAGGCGGCAGGAGGGACACGGGCATGTAGGGTCCTTTACGGGAAGGACGTTGGCCCTGTGCTGAGGCCCGGACGGTACCCGTCACAGGGGACGCTTCAGAGGTCATGTAGGATGAAGAGGGGCTGCAGCTCTCGGTGTGAAGAAAAGCCAGTGGGCTTTTCAAGCTGGGAAGTGAAGGGTTTCATCCACACTTTTGGACGGTGGGGGGGGAGCACCAGCAAGGAAACGGCGCGGTCATTCGGGTCGGAGATGAGGGCAGCCTGGGCTCCACGCTGGGGCATCTGAAGGTGGGACCTCCAGGGCTGCTGACTCACAGATGGAGGGCCCGTGTCACCCTCCCATGTATGGGCTGTGTGTGCAAGCCCGTGGACCTTTTTTTTGTTTAATTTTCTTAATGTTTGTTTACTTTTGAGGGGAGGGGGAGGAGCAGAGAGATGGAGACAGAGGGTCTGAAGTAGGCTCTAAGCTGAGAGCAGCAAGCCCGTACGTGGGGCTTGAACTCACAAACCGTGAGATCACAACCTGAGCGAAGTCAGACACTCAACCGACTGAGCCACCCAGGTGCCCTGAGCCCGTGGACTTTTGTTGCTGGTTTTCAGAATTTGAAGATAGCACCCAATCATTCCCCAGGTCACACACATATACTCAAACACACAGAATTATAAAGAAAAAACAACAGAAGAAAAACCCTATCACCTACAATCAAACTTACAGCACATTCTAGCCGACTTTACAACAGACAGGGTACGTACAATCCCACACTCACATATAGGTACACATGTTTGTACAAAACTAGGGCGCAGAGTTTATGTGTTTTACAAGCAGTTTACAAAGTGCTTCTGTTACATAACCAACATGTCATGGACATCTCCAGAGGATAACAAGCAAGTCAGAGCAGGACAGGATACACCAGTCACCTGCCAGGGATGAGAGAGAGCACCGTGAAGAGCAACGGGGCTGGGGGGAAGTGCCCCTCCTCGCGTGCCCACAGCGCCTCCCAGCCCCATGGAGCAAGCCACGTGGGCCCTGCAGCCTCTGTCCATCTCCCCTGCAGCACTTAAATCATCAGAAGTCCACTCGGGGCCAACGCCCAGCACAGGGTAGGGCCCATGAGAGGACCCAAGGTTAGAACGTCCTCGATCAGACCCTGACCAAAGCCTCCCGGGACCAGCCGAGCGCCCACAAGCTGGCAGAGGGGAGATCCTGAAATGGGCCTGGCTGAGCAGCGGAGAACTCAGAATGACAAATACCTGAAACAGTTAACCCAGCCTGTGACCAGAACAGAAGCTCAATGGGTGGCAGTGATCATTATCATTAAAAATCACTAAATGCTTTATGGAAAGAAGTCAGTGAAGAAGAGAATGAGTAAGGGAAGAAAATCAGTGGGTAAGAGGGATGAGTGAGGAGTGAAGTTGATGGGTGGATGAGGTGGACAAGGGAAGGAGAGGCCCTCCAACCCCAGCCCCACTCACGTGCTGATTGTCCTCGATCTCCTGCAGGGCTTTGATCTCCCGCAAGGCCTGGTTGGGGATGCCATCCTCCAGACGCCGCAGGGCCACTTTCTTGAGGGCCACGATCTCCCCAGTCTGTGCAGAACAGAACGCAGACACTGCCACCCATCCCAGCCCAGGTGGGAAAGGGGCCGCGGGGACAGGAAAGGCGCCACCTGGGTGGGACGCAGAGGCCCAGGGGCCTCGTGGGGTGGGAAGGGAGGGAAATCAGGTACAGCCCGGGACCAGCTGTCCCAGCGCCGCGCAAACAGCTAAGAGGCTTTCAGGCCACGCTCCTCGGGCACTCTAGGCATAGCTGCTGTGGCCTCGCGGGTGGGTGGGAAGCTTGCAACCCGGACAGCCCCCACTGATGGGGGCCAAAGTGGTGGGCGCACACCACGAAGCGGGGCGAGGAGACAGGCGCAGCGGTGCACACGCGGGCAGGGGAAACGGTGGCGGGGGGTGGGGGGGAGCGTCCCTCGGCCAGGAACGGCTGCAGGCGGAGATCCCACGGCCCCGCTCACCTCCACGTGCTTGGCCTTGAAGACGATGCCGTGCGCGCCCTCCCCGATGCGGCCCAGGATGCAGTACTGGTCCATGCAGACCCTCCGCACGCCCCGCCCCTCCCCGCTGGAGTGACGCGGTTGCCTAGCAACGGGCTGCTTCCGGGAGCCGGGCCGGGCGGCCGACCGGAGCTGGGGACGGTGTCCGGGCGTCGTCTGCGCCTTCGCCGGTTCCCCGCGGTCCGGCCGCAGCGCGCTTCATTCGGGGGAAGCCATTGTGCGCGGAGGGCGCCAGCGCCGGGACGGGGAAACAATGGCGGACAGCTTCCCCTGCCCGCAGCTTCTGGACGTCACGTGACGTGCGACGCCAGGGACGCAGAGGGGGCGGGGCCGGGGCGGGGCTACGCGTCGGGGGCGGGGACTCCTGGTGACTGGGCGGGGCCAACTCCTCCCAGCCGTCCAGGGTTCCCCATCTGTAGCTGGAGATGCCAGCTTCAAGCTTACTCAGGAGTCAGTAAGGAAGGGAGCCCGGTTCAGGACCAAGTTGTGGAAGGAGCATCAACGGGGCCTCCCTTCTGGACGGTCAGCTGGGACCTTTTAAAAAGTTCGAACTCTGACCAGGAAGCCCAAGTCTAAGGCTTCTCATGAGGAAACATTAGGAGGAAATTGCAGTGAGCGATTTTAAAGAAGTGTATACAAAGGATTTTGACAAAAAACACAAGTTGCGAAGTTAAACTTCGGAAAAGATGCGCGATCTCACCACGATAAAATAAATGCGAAATAATCTGCAATTTTCCACCTATCAAATGGCTAAAGATCCCAGATCTAAAAGGCCATTAGTCAGGGGCACCTGGGTGGTTCAGTCGGTTAGGTGTCTGACTTCGGCTCAGGCCATGATCTCGCGGTTCGTGGGTTCGGCCCCGGGTTGGGCTCTGTGCTGACAGCTCAGAACCTGGAGTCTGCTTGGGATTCTGTGTCTCCATCTTTCTGCCCCTACCCCACTCGTGCTCTGTCTCTTTGTCTCTGTCTCTGTCTCTCTCTCAAAAGTAAATAAACATTTAAAAAATTAAATAATAAATAAATAAAAGGCCATTAGCCGGGCTATGGGAAAACAGGAACTCTTACCCTTTGCTTGTGGGAGTGTAATTTGGCGATGCTGATCAAATGACAGATGCATATCAGATGCACATCCCCTAGGACCCAGCAAGTCCACTTCTAGAAATTCCCCCAACAGATGTACCGCACACATGTAAAACGGCATGTGCAAAGTTACTCATTGTAGCATTATTGGAACAGCAAAAACTGGAAACGTTCCAGATGTCCATCAGTAGGAGACTAAGTGGCGGTATACCCTTCCAATGGAATATGTGGCCTCGAAAATGAATGACGATGCTTGTTTATGTGCAGTAATAGGAAGACTTCTAACATACATTGTTTAGCTAAAAAGTCAAGATGCAGAACAGAACACACAGTGTGCCACTAGCTATGTTAAGAAAAACATGTAACTAATGCTTGTTCGTCCATTATAAGGTTTCTGCAAAGATACTCAAGATTTCATGACTGCAGTTACCTGGTGGAGGGACTGGAAGGATTGGTAGGAGGTGAACTTTTCACTGGGCCTTTTTGTATTCTTTCAGTTTTGAACCATATCATTTATTAATTTTCAAAAAATGTTTTCTGACTCAGAAGTTCAGTTCCACTTTTAACAATTGCAGAAGAATGCCTTGATCTCCAAAGATGTTCATGCTCCTTGATGATAGCAGAGGCCGTGGCAGATGGTAAATAAGTAATGGGAGTGACTTAGAATGGAATCCTTTATAGCTATTACAAAGGGTGAGGATAAATACAGTGTGGCTTGGGAAAAGGATGGTTTTCAAAAATAGGACAGAGTCATTTGAAAAGTCATATGAAGAAAAAAATGTATATTGACTCAAACCTCACACCATACACAAAAATTCATCCCAGGTGTACTGCAAAACGAAACATGAAATGTAAGCAATGAAGCTTGTAGATGAAAACAAAATATCTTAATGACTTTGGGTTAGGTAAAAATTTTATTTGTTTACTTATTAGCAGTTTTTCACTTCATTATTGCTCAAAGTCCGTGGTCTACATCATTCTTGGTGTACATTCTATGAATTTTGACAAATGCATAATGACACATACCCACCATTATGGTATTATATTATAGTATATAGTTTCACTGCCCTAGAAATCCCCTGAGTTCATCCTATTCATATCCTTTCCCCTCACCCCTGGCAAGCACCAAACTTTTTACTGTCTCTACAGTTTAGGCTTTTCCAGAATGTCACGGAGTTGGAATCACACAGTATGTAGCCTTTTCAGAGTGGCTTCTTTCGCTCAGTAATATGCATTTAATTTTCCTTTATGTCTTTATGTCTTTTCATGGTTTGATAACTCAATTTTTATTTTGTTATTTCAAAATTATTTTAATTTAGAAATACAAAACATCTGGAGGAAAAAAAATGATAGAAAAACCCAAAACATACAGGCAAATTTTTACTCCATGAGCTTCTTAAATTCTCACTTGTTTACCAATCCCCAAGATGAAAAACTCTTCTTAAAAGATATTCAGCCACCAACAATGATGTTATTGATAGGAATATGCATTGATTTCACACAAAAAAGCCAATGAATCCTATTATAGCATATCTTATTGCTGTTGCCATGACAATCTTCTGGAATTCTTTCCTGTTGGGTGTAGTGCATCTTTTAACCAGTCAAACTGAGCCCTTCACAAACTGGCAACTTGGCTTTATGCACTCCATTACCTGATCCATGGTGCCTGCCTGCCAACACCTCAGTTGCCAAGGACATGTACACAAAAGTGGACGAGCTCATCTCTTTTTAGCACGTCAGTAATATCCCACCGTCGGGATAGACCAAGGTTTATTTATGCAATCACCTACTGAAGGAAACCTATGTTGCTTTCAGGTTCTGGCAATTATGGAATAAAGTTGCTATAAACATCCATCTGCAGGTGTGGTATAGACATGAGATTCCCAGTCCTTTGGGTAGACGCCAAAACAGGAGAACAGTTGCTGAATTGAATGGTAAGAGTATGTTTTTTTGTTTTGTTTTTTGTTTTTAAATTTTTTTTTAACGTTTATTTATTTTTGAGACAGAGACAGAGCATGAACGGGGGAGGGGCAGAGAGAGAGGGAGACACAGAACCGGAAACAGGCTCCAGGCTCTGAGCCATCAGCCCAGAGCCCGAGGCGGGGCTCGAACTCGCGGACCGCGAGATCGTGACCTGGCTGAAGTCGGACGCTTAACCGACTGCGCCACCCAGGCGGCCCTAATTTCTAGAGTTTCAAAAATGTTGTTTCTGACCATTTTTTTCCAGGTTTCCTGTGGCTCTTGTGTTGGAGAGAAGTTTTGGAGGGCCTGATGAGTAAGCACACTGGAAGCAGGAAGGCAAGTCTTTCCTCCTCCGAGCTCCAGCATGGTCCACTGGCAGAGATTCATACCTATCATGACAGGAGGGAAAGGAAAGGGCCAGATCAGCTGTCCACTGTCCGGAACGGGCAAGAAGGGTGAATTTGAAGCTGAGAAGCAACAAACTGACAAATCGGCAGAAGCTGCGTGGCTACAGAAGGGGACAAAGTAGCTTGATTTCAAAACAGTGAAGATGTGGTGAAAATCCCACACTCTTACCACTCAGAAAACAGTGCTATTGTTCTTTTACATTTATGAAATTTTGTACTAACTAGGAGTATGTATTTCATGCGTATGTATAACACATTATAGGAGATACAACAGTTAAACGGACGTTTTAAGCAATTAGGATACTATTTATAAGTGGATACAGTACATCATTTACATAATATTATTCATAGACTGCAACATGGTTTTCTTTTCTGGATGACAGAAATTTCACAGCTATTAATTGGTTTGCCTAGAGCACCATAGCTGGGTTTACAGGTTTTTTTTTTTTGTAATTTTACCATTCACTCACCTGCTACTATCTAAGGGGGATGGACAAGCAAAGGGAGGAACTTGTTATTTCCAGCGGAGGAACTGGAGAGAGTTCTATGAGGAAGGTGATAGAATTGACTTGCACTTGAAGGGGGGCTTTACATGCCATGGGATAATTTGAATAAAGATTAAAGAGCCCAGGTGTGGGGGTACAGGGTCTCAAGGTGGGCTGGGAGGTGAGGGGGTAATCAAGTGTGTGGGTAAGGAATGGAAGGAAACTGAGAAACTGGTGATAGAACCAGGTGTCTAAGACTGTGACCTCTTTGGAAGGAATGTAGACTTCTTCACCTTGTAGGGCAGGCAACATGGCCCCCACCTATCTGACGTTTTCAGCTGGGGCTGTTTAACATAAAGACAGGTTAGCAAGAGAAAAACATTATATAGTGCAAGCAGCGAACATCGCATAGAGAAACCTCAAAAAAGTAACTCAAAAGCAGTCTGGCTTAGCACTCCAGCTTCTGTACCGTCTTCAATGAACAATAATAAATTTGCAGAGAAATGATAAGACAAGGGAGGATTTTAGGCTCCAAAGGCAGCAAACTGTGGGAAGGTAGAAACATGGAAGGAAACTACTGACATAAGGTTTTCTGCAGATTCCTCTGGTGCCATCACTGGCCTGATAAGTCTGTCTCCAGTAAAGGAGAATTTATTTCCTGCTTTTAGGCAGTAAAGAGAGAGCTTTTTCTGGGTTCGCTGCTTCTCAATATGCTTCAGCTCAAAATAATTTTCATGTTAAGGCATCAACCTTAAATATAAAAGAGCCAGTTATTTCACTAACAAAATGAGCTTATTTGGGGATAACAGAGGACTTGTAATTTGAAACATGCATGCTATGGTGAACCACAGGCAAATCAGAAGAGACAAAGGGAAGGTAAGCTTTTATTAGGTGTTAGAAAGAAATTGGGAAAGGTTGTTTTCAACAAAAGTTTACTGGGAAAGAATAGGAGTTCAAGGTTGTGGCAGTATCTCATTGACTGCAAACATTGTTTGCATTGTTGTTGGGGCAGGGAGAAATCTATCTTTCTTTCTTTGTTTCTCTTCCTTCTTTCCTTCCTCTTTCTTTCTTTCCTCTTTCTTTCTTTCTTTGAGAAGATGAGACACATTGGACCAGACGGATCTAATGGATATATTAAGAACATTCCATCCTAAAACAGTGGAACACACTTTCATTTCAAGTGCACATGGAACGTTCTTCAGAATAGATCCCATGTTAGGTCACAAATCAAGTCTCAACAAATTCAGAAAGACCGAAGCCATACCATGCATCTTTTCTGACCACAATGCTATGAAACTAGAAATCTACCACAAGAAAACAGGAAAGAGGACAAATATGTGGAGGTTAAATAACATGTAACTAAACAATGAATGGGTCAACAGAGAAATCAAGAGGGAATAAAAAAATACATGAAGACAAATGAAATTGAGAACATAATGGTCCAAAATCTTTGGGATGCAGCAAAACCTGTTCTAAGAAGGAAGTATACTGCAATCCAGGCCTACCTCAAAAAGCAAGAAAAATCTCAAATAAGCAACCTACCTTACACCTAAAGGAGCTAGAAAAATAACAACAAACAAAACTCAAAGCCAGCAGAAGGAAGGAAATAATAAAGGTTAGAGTAGAAATAAATGATACAGAAACTAAGAACACAGTAGATTAGATCAATAAAACCAAAAGCTGGTTCTTGAAAAGATCAACAAAATTGATAAACCTTTAGCCAGACTCATAAAAAAGAGGCGCGGCAGGGGTAATGAGGACTCAAATAAACAAAATAAAAAATGAAAGAGGAGAAATAACAACCAACACCACAGAAATACAATTATAAGAGAATGTTAGGAGAAACTACATGCCAACAAATTGGGCAACCTAGAAGAAATGGATAAATTCCTACAAATATCACCTACCAAAATGGGAGCAGGAAGAAATAGAAAATTTGAGCAGACTGATTACCACCAATGAAATTGAATCAGTAATCAAAAAATTCCCAACAAACAAATTTCAGGACCAGATGGCTTCACAGGTATATTCTACCAAACATTTAAAGAAGCGTTAATTCTCATCCTTCTCAAACTATTCCAAAAATAGAACAGGAAGGAAAGCTTCCAAATTCATTCTTAGAGGTCAGCATTACCCTGATACCAAAACCAGATAAAGACACCACTAAACAAACAAAGAACAACAACAACAACAACAAAAACCCCAGAACTACAGGCCAATATTTCTGATGAACATAGATGCAAAAATCCTCAACAAAATATGAGCAAACTGAACCCAACAGTACATTAAAAACATCATTCACTAGGTGGCTTAGTTGGTTAAGTATCTGACTCTTGATTTCAGCTCAGGTCTTGATCTCAGGGCCAAGCCTCATGTTGGGCTTCATGCTGGGAATGGAGCCTACTTTAAAAAAGAAAAAAAAAAAAACTTTGGGGATGCCTGGCTGGCTCAGTGGATGAAGCATATGACTCTTGATCTCAGTGTTGTAAGTTAGAGCCCCATATTGGGTGTAGAGATTACTTAAAATCAATCAATCAGTCCATCAATCATTCACTACAATGAAGTGGAATTTATTCCTGGGTTGCAAGGGTAGTTCAATATTCACAAATCAATGTGATACATTGCATCAATAAGAGAAGGATAAAAATCATATAATCATTTCAATAGATGCATAAAAAACATCTGGCAAAGTACAACATCCATTCATGATAAAAATCCTCAATAAAGTAGGCTTAGAGAGAACATACTTCAACATAATAAATGCCCTATATAAAAAACCCAGACCTAACATCATCCTCAATGGAGAAAAACTGAAAACTTTCCCTCTATGTCAGGAACAAGACAAAGATGTCCACTCTTGCCACTTTTATTCAACGTAGTACTGGAAGCCCTAGCCACAGCAATCAGACAAGAAAAAGAAATAAAAGGAATCCAAATTGGTAAGGAGGTAAAACTTTCACTGTTGGCAGATAACACACACACACACACACACACACACACACACACACACACACATACACACACACACACACACACACGTATATATACAGAGAAAGAGAGAGAAAAGAGTCCATGAAAAAACTGTTAGAACTGATAAATGAATTCAACAAAGTCACAGGATACAAAATCAATATACAGAATTCTGTTACATTTCTGTACACTAATGATGAAGTAGCAGAAAGAGAAATTCCAATTACGATTACAGCAAAAATAATAAAATACCTGGGAATAAACTTAACCAGAGAGGTGAGAGACCTGTACTCATAATAGGTGCGGGAATTAAGGAGTGCATTTGTTGTAATGACCACTGGCTGACATATGGAAGTGTTGAATCACTGTATTTTACACCTGAAGCTAACATAACACTGTATGTTAACTATACTGGAATAAAATAAAACTTAATAATAAGAAAAAGATTAAATGAGACAGTGCATGCGTAACTTTTAGCACAGTATCTGGCACTTAGTAAGAAAGCCACAGTAAAAACAAAACCTATAACATCCTGTAGAGAAAATTAACAATAAATAATAAAAAAAAGAAGTGATAGACCCATTGACCACACCAATCTGATGGAGAGTGAGTCAGGATTCATCCAGTGACTACTGTTGGCTTTGAGCCTCTGCTGTAATAACAATGACACAGGGGTGGGCTTGGCACCAGGGCATAATTTGGCTCTCCCTTGTCACCAGTAGCCTCAGTTATGGCATTGGGATCATCTGTGGTGGGAGCCTTTAATTCTGGTGGACTTAGTGGTATGGCCTCTGAGGCAGTCCCTCGTGGGTAGGGGTCAGGGTCACTGGCATCTTTCAGGAATTTGGTCCTCAGGCTCTGGGGGTCTTTTAATAAAAGATTATGAATTTGGGGGTCCTTGGAAATACTGGCTGACATAGCACAGAACCAGAATGAGGTACTCTCAACAACCAGTTGGCCCTTCTGTCTCCCTCCTGCTGTACAAAATCTTTTAAAATATTTTGAGTTTCAAGACACATGAAGTTTCAAGTTTGAGTTTCTAATTCTCTATTATCCCTCATTAATTTGACCTTAGGCGTTGTCACTGGAAAGATCTGCAGTGGACCTCTCCAGTGCCGGGTCTTGTATGTGGCTGCTCCCTTCCCCAGGGAGTCAGCCCCCACTAGTGCAGTGCGGGTGTGGCCTCTAGACCTGCGAGAGCAAGAACAAGTGCATGAGGGGTCAGCACACACTGAGCAGTGCCTGGGCTGCTTCCTTGGGTGGTTTGCATTCGGTGAGGAGGTTGCGAAGCTCCTTGGGCATTTTAGCACCAGGTGCTATTTAGGGCCATTAGCTCTTATGCCACCTTGCCCCAGGAGTGGGACTCACCATATCTCACAGGATCAGGGGACAAGGCAGGACAGCAGGAAGATGTGTAGTGACTGAGGGACCACAGACTATGGCCACACTTGCCTTTGCAGGAGCTATGACTTCCAAAGTGAGGATGGGCTTGGAGTCCTGGTACTGCTCATCAGCACAGCCATCACAGAAGGGGAGCCTCCCTGTCCTAAGGGCATGCTTGCCACCCTTGTCTGGTAGCCCACACTCGGGGAGGGTTGACACTCAGTCCATTAACTAACGCAATGGACCTTGCAAAAATCTTGGCCAATTCACCTCACAGCCGTCAGCCAGGTCCCATCTTAGAATAGAACACCTTGGGAGGACTTAACTCCCACAGGTGTTCATAGGTGAAGACATGTCCATGACACCTCAACCAGCTCCAACAAGCAGTGTTCCAAAATTTGGGGGGATCTCTGCCTGCCTTCCTCTGAGCTTGCAATTTGGGATGAGAAGAGTGGGGGCACACTGCACAGTCAGCACTCTGCAAAGGCAGCACGCTGCATAGATAGTACTCTGCACAGGCAGCACTCTGCACAGGCAAGGAGTACTCTGTATAGGCAGCACACTGCACAGACAGTAAGTACTCTGCACAGCCAGCACACTGCACAGTGAGTACTCTGCCCAAGTAGCACTCTGCACAGGCAGCAAGTACTCTGCACAGCCAGCACTGTGCAAAGGCAGCACACTGCATAGGAAGTAAGTACTCTGCACAGGCAGTTAGTACTCTGCACAGCCAGCACTCCGCAAAGGCAGCATACTGCACAGGAAGTAAGTACTCTGCACAGGCAGTAACTGCTCTGCACAGGCAGCACACTGCACAGACAGTAAGTACTCTGCACAGGTAGCACTTTACACAGGCAGTAAGTACTTTCCACTGGCAGCACTCTGCACAGGCAGCAAGTACTCTGCACAGCCAGCACTGTGCAAAGGCAGCACACTGCATAGGAAGGAAGTACTCTCCACAGCCAGCACTCAGCACAGGCAGTAAGTACTCTGCACAGGCAATAACTACTCTGCACAGCCAGCACTATGCAAAGGCAGCACACTGCGCAGATAGTAAGTACTCTGCACAGGTAGCACTCTGCATAGGAAGTAAGTACTCTGCACAGGTAGTACTCTGCACAGGCAATAAGTACTCTGCATAGGCAATACTGTACAGCCCACAGTAGCATCTGAAAGCCAGAGGGTGGCGGACCCCTCTCAGATAGATTATCTCCTGGGAGAGGCTGTTGGTAAGCATTTGCAGCTAAAAGGCATTCCCCACCCCCCAGGTCACTTGCCAGCAGATGAATCCATCCCATTCAGGAAGACAATTGCCGTGACTAAGTTAAATTAGCATTTGTAAAGAGGAGCCCCAGGTGCCACGTGGTGAGTTCTGGTTTAACAATAACAATAAAAAGCACCACCGAGGAAATTGAAATAGAGAAGTTTATTATTCACAGTTCCTGGAGGAAGTACTCGTCTCTTGGGGTCACACTGGGAGGTCAAGGTACCATCTCCAGGGGTCACATGGGGAGGTCAACGCAAAGTGCAGGCAGAGAGGCAGGACCTGGGGCTCATGCCTTTATTAGGGTCTATGGGTGCAGTGCTTTGGGTCCCCCTCTTCTAAGGGCAGATTAGTCACCTCAAAAACAATGGGGTTTTGGTAACCTTTTGGGGTCTTATCTAAGGGACACACACGAAGAGGACCCCGAGAGGTAACAGTTTGGGGGGGTGGGGGACACTTGTTCTAAAGGGCTATTGAGGAGTCATATCCGAAGCTTACGTTTGCTTGTGACTCTGAGGGCTACCTAGGGCACGTGTTCCAGGGAGGGGTGTCAGTTCAAGGCCCCCCAGGCCACCTGGCCACACAGAATGGGTGCCGAGGCAGCAACACCGTAGAGCGCCTGACCTGAACTCTTGACATTCATAGTTCGCGGTGAGCATGATGTCATCAAGGCCCATCTCTGTTGCAGCATACGGTCAAAATTTCCTCACTTTGCAGGCTGAATAATATTGCATTGGATTCCTGTACCGCCACAGATACCAACATATATTTTGTTTATCCGTTCGCCATCTGGACTTTTGGCGGCTTCCATCTCCCAGCTCTCGTGAACATGGGTGTGCACACATCTCGTCGAGTTCCTAGTTTTAATTCTTTTGAGTATATACCAAGAAATGGAATTATCGCTGGATCACATAGCAATCCTACGTTTAATTTTTTGAGAAACTACCACCCCATGTCTTCCTGGCCCTGTGGGGTTTTGTCCAGGTTCTAAGGGGTTCCTAGCCCTGTAGTAGGGGGTTCCCAGACCCTGCCGGGTAACTTGGGTGGCTTTGGTCCAGCGTTTTGCAGACTGTCTGGGCCAGGCCTCTCTAGGAATACCACCGCCTCCCACCAGCATGACCCCGCTGCTCTCTTTGGTGGGAGTCTGGGAACCAGGTCTCGAGGGTTTGTTCCCTAATCTCCAGTTCCCAACCCTACATTTTGTAAAGTAAGGAGGCTGTTTTAAGACCCACTTCTAGGGTTATTACTGATTTGCCAAGCAACCTTGGGAAGGAAAATAAAAAATAAGGTAACAATTCCATTAAGACTGAAAGAAACTAGAGTATGTCACCCCACCACATGCCTTGGTGAAAATAAAGGACACCTCATTTAGAATGGAGCCAGGAGGCCCTGAAGGGGGCGCTCTCACACAGGAACCTCTCCCTGCACTTGCACAATCGCCAGGTGGAAGAGAATTATCTTCAGGAGGGAGGGAGGACATCTTTCACACAGGAATTTCATTTACTGCTTTATTTTTTAAATTTATTTTGTAAATTCTGGTATAATTAACGCACAGTGCTACATTAGTTTCAGGTGTACAATATAGCGAGTCAACAATTTTATACATTTCTCCGTGATTATCACGATAAGTGTGCTCTGAATCCGCCCACCTACTTCACCCCCCAACAGACACCCCCTCTGGTAACCGTCAGTTTGTTCTCTATAGTTAAGAGTCTGGTTTTTTGGTTTGTCCCTTTTTTCCTTAGTTCATTTGTTTTGTTTCTTAAATGCCACACGTGGATGAAATCATATGGTATTTGTCTTTCTCTGACATATTTCACTTAGCATAATCTCTAGCTCCACCCAGATTGTTGCAAATGGCAAGATTTCGTTCTTTATTGTGGATGAGTAATGTTCCATTATACACGTACCACTTCTGTTTTTTATTTTTAAAAACTTATTTATCTAAATTCAAGTTAGTTAGCATACAGTTAGGTCTGAAAGGAGTCTCCTGGAGGCAGCATATAGATGGGTCTTGTTTTTTCATCCTCTCCATCATCCTATGTCTTTTCACTGGAGTGTTTAGTCTACGTACATTCAACGTAGTTGAACTATTGATAGTTATGTATTTACTGCCATGTTGTCGTTTGTTTTGTGGTTGTTTCTGAAGTTTCCCTCTGCTCTTGTCTTCTGTTTCTCAAATAGTTTGCTGGTTTTCTTTAGCGGTATACTTGGATTCCTTTCTCTTTATTCTTTGCACATCTGGCAGTTGTTTCTGATTTTTGGTTACCATTTGATTTGTATATGACATCTGCATATAGCAGTCTATATTAAGTTGACGATCATTTAAATGTGAACCCATTATTTACTCCTCCCCTCCCTGTTTTTGGTATATGGTGTCATATTTTACATCCTTTTATTTTGTGAATCCCCTGACTGATTTTTACAGATATAGTGAGGTCCAGCAAAATGTATAGGGCAGGTCTTGGTGGGGTCTGCTCTGGTCTTCTGGGGAGGGGCCCACAATGCTGGGACTCAGGCAAGTGTGACTGGGAAGGGCAGATCCACCCAAGAGCAGGTGGGGGTGGCTGGGGGACAGGGCTTAGTGTAAACAAGTTATGGAGTGAGTGTTGGTACCAGCTCCTGAAGGTAGCCCTGTGTTTATGCCAAGGGGCAGGGGAGGGAAATGATGCCTGCCAGCTCCCTTCTCCCTTGGGGGCCGGGTCGCCCTGTGATCCTGGCTTCTCTGGGCTACACTCTAGGATGAGCAAGTCACTCTCCCTCCCAGCTGCCCCCAGCGTTTTTTTTCAAACGGTTAGTTCTATGCTGTATCTTTATGGGCCATTTGTCATACTGTCTCTTTAAGGGCGGGGACTCCACTTCCTAATGCCCTCCGGGCTTTCCCAGAGCTGAGCCCACTGATTTTTAAAACTCCAAGATTTAAGTCCTGCTGTTTGTAAGAACCCATGAGATTCCGGCCCCTGTTGCTTTCGAAGCCAAATATTATGGGGATTTTTCCTCCTGGGTCACGGGCTTTTGTGTGAAAGTCTGTTCTTTGCCCTTCTCCACACCACCAGCTCTCTCCTCACCGAGGACGGCCATAGTCCATTTTGCTCCCAAACTGTGTCTCTGCCCTTCCTACCTTCTTTGATGTGATCTCTTCACAACCTTTCCGTGTGGGGTTCGTTATGCTGGGCTTCAGGTCGATTTCTGGGTTATTACGCTGGCATGAGTTGTCTAGTTGTACCCATGGAAGGAAGCAAGGTTGTCTAGTTGTACCTATGGAAGGAAGCAAGGTTAAGGTCCTCCTGCATCTTCCCAGCCCTCCATCACCCCTTTGAAGGTAGCATTCTGGATGACCCAGATTTCGTCTCCAATCCCGAAGACGTAGCAGTCAACCCCACCTCCAGAGAATTCTTCTTACAGGGAGCATCCCCCCCTAAATTATTACAGGGCAGCACTCCTGCACTTCTGGGGTAACTCCCATAATGTTGGGGAGCCCTAGAGAAATAGACACAGAGGCCTGCCATGAGGGAGACACTCACTCAGTCTCAGCTTTTGCAGTATTCTAATGGCCCACAACCTGAAGGCCAGCCGCTGGATGCCAGGTCCCCCATCCCACCTCCCAGAGCGTCCTTTCCACCTCCAGGTCCTGAGCTACATACCACCCCCATCGGAGGCAATGCCCAGGATGGCTCTGAGGAGCAAGGCGCTGCATGCCACGGCTCTGCCAGCTGGGCGTCCCCAGTGAGCTCGTATCTCTGCAGCCCTGGTACAGGCTTCTCTTGACAGGTGATCACAACACAGCCCAGTGTCAATGGCCCAGGGGACTGCAGAGGGCCCTGGGGCCTACTCTTTCCCCTCCCCCAAATCTTCCCCAACCTGGGAGCTCGGGAGCCCTGAGAGCCTTACCCTAAGGACTCAGCAGCTACGAGAAGCTTGTCCTTTCCAGGGACAGCCCCCATTTATGACTCTGGTGGTCCACTGGGACAAAGGTAATAACCACATTCCTGGCTCTTTTAGTCACAGGAGCCTGAGTCACGGTAATTCCAGTGGGTAATTCCCCAAGGGAGCCTCCTACACCCTACTAGAGGGAGCACAAGTCAAGCTGGACGTGTCTGTGGCACCATATTTCCAAATTAGCTGCTAGTGTTATTGGCCCCCTGGCTCCCTCTTCCTGTTACAGGTATGGATGCCCTGGCTCACCAACACATTGTTGGGAAATGTCACCAAAGAGAATTGACTGCCGGTTGACCTGTGAGCTGGACCCGGGCCCTTGGAGGCTCCTCACCCCCTCCCACCCTTGGAATGTGGGTTCCATTTGGCTTTCCCGATCCTAGAGGCTGCTCCAAGGATGTGGACTTCAGATAGTGATGTGGTGTGGAGAATACCTGCACCGTGCTTGTGACTAAACCCCCTGAGGGCCTCTTTGTAAACGCTTAAGACTTAGGGGGCAGGTGCAGGAATCCATTCATCTTGCTGCTCAAGACAAGCCTTGTATATAAGTTTCCTTTGCTTAGCAAAGCTACCACCTACCAACTGGGAGTCAGCTGCCTCTTTCTTTGGTGTCTCCTGCCCTCTGTGTAAAGGGCCAAGTTCAGGTTTCACCAGGGAAGCTCCAAGAAGGCAGTGATTCAACACACATCTACTGGAATAAGCCTAAATTCCTGGCATTTCTCATGAGAACCTGCTCAACTGCTTCTCTAGCACAAATATTGGCGGAAGCAAGGTGCGGAGGGATGATGCCCCTTGACCCTGGGGTCATTAGCCCGCCACCTCATCCTGTAATAGCCCCGTCTGGCCAGTGTCAAACTGGCCACCAAGGAGTGGAGACTAACAATTGACTCTGGCAACTTAAATGCACAGTTTCCTGCCACTAAGTCTCCCATTTCCAGTAAGACAGAGATGATCGATGACATCAAAAAAACTCAGGGCCCCTACTTTGCAGTCTGAGATCTAGACAGCGTGTTTTACTCTATTCCCATCAGTAAAGACTCACAACATCGATTTGCTTTCACTTTCAGACACCCAGGGCACCTACTCGGCTGTGGACGGGTTCCCTGCACAGCCCTGCGTCTCCTATAACCTATGCAGACAGGCTCTAAATCTACTCAGACTAACCCGCTGTGGCCTTTAGCATCATATGGAGGACATTCTGCTACAGTGGTCCTGAGATGCTGTCCGGGAAGACTCACGCCAGGCAGCACGACATTTACAGCAGGGGATGAACCACCACTCCGAATACGATCCAGGACCAGCCGCTCTGTCAAGTTTCTCGGCACACTACGGTCAGCTGAGGGCCATGAGACTCCTCTTGTTGTGAACCTCCACCCCTCACAGCCGGTTCTCCCATGACACTGCGGCAGGTGAGCACGTGGCAGGTCTCTCCACCTTTTGGAGGCAAAACGTCCCCACTCTCCATTCCGCTTGGCCCTACTCGTGCCGTTACTTGCCAATTGGCTGCCTTCCTTGGGGAGAACCTCAGAAAACTGCCTTACAGCTTGCCCTGCCCTTGGTCCCTCTGGGCTCAGACTTCCAAGTTCAATCGCTGGCTGCCCCTGATTATGCCTCAAGGCATCCCCAGGATGAGCACGGCTTTACTTGAGCGCAGGGTTCTGGGCCAAACCTGCCCCAGACGGCAGCCTGGTACATGCCACCCAAGTGCCAACGTTTGGCAGCCTACCGGGCCCTATTACAGACAGAGGCATTACTGGTTCCCAGCCCGAGCAAGAGGCACACAGTCCCCATCCTGCCTTGGCTCAGCACAGCCACCGAGGCCTCACTGTCGAACTGGAGTTTTTTGTTTTCAGATTACAGGAAGGTGTGGCTTCCCCCACACTCGGCCCCCTCACCACTGACGTAGAGGCACAGATGGCCGCACCCCCACTGCCGGCCCTCTAGCGGTTTGGGGGGCCCTTGGCATCAAGGGTACAGCATGGAAAAGGAGCCAGTTCTTCGCCAATGGCAGGGCTGCCGCTGTATGGAGCACAGCGCCCCAGAAAGCCAGGGCATGTCCCACAGCCTGTCCCTGATTGGGGTGGGCAGTCCTGGCAGAACAGTGACAGTATGCCCGGCTCTACAATAGGTCAGAAGAATGACACTCCTGAGGGGGCACCTGGGTGGCTCAGTCAGTTGACCATCCAACTCTTGAGCTCAGCTCGGGTCTTGATCTCAGGGTCCTGAGTTTGCGTCCCACATTGGGTTCTGTGCGGTGCATGAAGCTTACTTAAACAACAAACAAACAAACAAACAAATAACAAATAAAGAAAAGAAGAGAAAAGAAAAAAAAAGAGACTCCCAAGACACACAGTGTTGACTCCTGGGTGGTATGCAATGGGTTAGCAGCCTGGTCTAGACCGTGGCCTCCCTGGGGCATCTCCATCTGGAAAAAGATCGCCAGCTCATGCATGCTGACTGTGGTCATGCATCTCTGCACACACACACCAACACATACCAGAAGCACCTTGTAGTAACGTTGCGGACTCCAGCTCCGAATGACATGCCTGTTCCAACGTGCCACTCGAGCCACCTCCACACGTACCAGACACAGCCCGACACGACGAGTCCTCCAGACACAGCTGACCCACTAGCAGGTACCCTAGCGGAGTTGGCCCCTTACGCCGGGTCCCAGGGCACGGCAGCCCCTCACCGCGGCTCCAGGCAAAGTGGTGGCACAGGATTGTCTCTTGCTGGCACATAACTGGCTCCCAGGAGAGGACCCGTGCCCCAGGGGAACAGACCCTATTCTTGAGCAGCCCCCACTAGAGACAGCAGGCACCCCACCACTATCTGGGTCACCTTCACTTTACTCCTGCTGGCCGTTCCTCTAGAAATGCTGCCGCCAACCTGTAACCACCTTCTTAAGCAGGTCTGGGCTCGTCTCCCTTGGCACACACACCAGACATCATGGATTGAGATCAAGGTGCCCGTTTCACTTACCAGGCTGTCCTGTCGTGAGTTCTAGAACGTGGCACCTTGTGGAATTTCCACCTTGCTCACCGGTCCCAAGCAGCCTGGTTTACAGAGAGGCAAAACGTTCTACTCAAAGACGTGCTTCTCAAGCTTTTAAACCAAAGGGGTCCCTCCGGTGGACAGAGAGTTTGCCCTAAGCTCTGGTCTTGCTCAAGTCCCAGCTCTCAGGGCTCCAAAACCCTCGCACCAGCTACCTGTCTCCTGCGATATCTCCTTGTGAGTGTTCCAGGGATCTTCATCCCGCCATAGCACAGAGGGCGTCATTCACATCTGTCACCGGGGGAGGCTCCCCTCGCCATTGAGATCTTTTGAGTTTTTTATTTCTATTTTCATTTTTTGAACTGGTGACCCAATTGAGGGCTGATTGTGTAATATGACCCTCTTATAATAGAAAGCCAAGGGGACAACCCCACCAGATTCTTAGAGGTCATACAGATTTCAGTGGTCCCGGTTACGGTGGCCCAGTACCAGCTGCAAAACTAAGGCTGATGATGCTGCCTCACATTTGTGTTATAATAGCTGATCAATTTAAACAAATTCATCAGGGGTGCCTGCGTGGCTCAGTCCGTTAAGCGTCTGGCTTCGGCTCAGGTTACGATCTCATGGTCTGTGAGTTCAAGCCCTGTGCTGGGCTCTGTGCTGACAGCTCAGAGCCTGGAGCCTGCTTCGGATCCTGTGTCTCCCTCTCTGCCCCTCTACTGATTGTGCTCTGTCTCTCTCTCCCTCTCTAGTGGGACTGTGTGGATCTCAGAGACAGGAAAAGAGGTCTTCTGCTTAGTGATGCCATTGGGAAGTGAAATCCACAAAGGAATCCTGGAATATAGTGGCTGTTATCGGCAGACGTGGGCCAAGCCTCCACCCTGCCCTAGGTGGAGGGGTGAATGACCTCAGGCTGTAGGTGGAGGGATGAATGACCTCGGGCTCTGAGGCAGCCACACTGCACCTGGGGCCAATATCCAGACCGAGTCCCCAAGAGGCCCTGCAAGCCTGTACATGCTCTCCTGGGTTGTGGCTCCTGCTCTCCCCTGCACAGCCCGGATGGTAGGGTGGCAGGTGGGCCTCGGAGGGTAACGCGTCCCGGACTATGGGCTGGAACAGAATCAGTGCCAGTGCTGTAGGTCCTGTCAGAAGGGCTTCAGCCAGTGGGCCGCCAGCCGTGGGTTCTGACCCTGAGCTCACCTCCCTCTCATTAACTGGGGCCGTGGAAACGGGTTGCTCCTCCTTATCCCCTGCCTCCGGTTATGCCCCCGGCAGAGGGCCCTCCCGGTGTAACCAAGTCAGCCCGTCTGGCTGGCAGGGGTGTGCTCTGACGATATGCCACAGTTTAATGGGGAAGTCTCCGGACTGTGAAGCCGCCATCCACAAACGTGGTGACAACTAGCCCATCAGTGTGTCCGGAATCTGTAAGCACCGTGGATAGAGTCTCCACGAGACTCGGACGCGGACAAGGCGCACCCGCCACGAGCAGGTGGAACTGCCTACAATCCGCTCGCCGAGCCACAGAGCCCACACTGCAGCGCCACCCTGAGCCCGGGCCCTCGCAGATGGACTCGGGACTTAACACCAGCCCGCTCCTGCCCCTCATGGGTCTCCTCCTGGGTGGGTCGCCCTCCGCCTGGCTGGCCCCCACCACCCCAAGTACGCCAGTGCCTCGGACAACGTCACCCCAGCCCGAGAGCATGATGGGGACGGTGCGCGGTGACCTCTTGGACACTGGGACTTTCCCCTCCCAGGTGTTCTCTGCACATGGGGTGGGGGGGAGGGCCAGTGCCCGTGGCACAGTAACCTGGAGGCCAAGTTGCACACATGCCTCCCCCTGACCGACCCTGACAACCGTGCAGAATGTTATTTTTCTGGAATAGCTGGGCTTCAGATCCTGCCTCTGGCAGAGGCTCGCAAACTGGGAGGAAGTCCCCTGCCCACTGGCTGGCACCCTGGGCAGCATTTCACCTTTGTGGTGGACCGTAAACCATGGCAGCCACTCTGAGGGCACCTCCCGCATCACCCCGGCGTGACGGCCTGGGCCTCGTGAGGCAGGGGCCTCCTGCTGCCGCGTTCACTGCTCGGTGCACTGGGACACAGCTCCTGCTTTGCGCGCGACACGCCCGCGACAGGCCTTGCTCCCTGCTTCCCGCTACCACCGCCAGCACCCCAGGCACTGTCCGAAGGCTTCCAGCTCCACTCCAGCACAAAGGCCGGACCTCCCCCTGGGTACTCACTGTCCCCCGATGGCCACGCCTCACTCAGACTCTAGAGTGGACCTGACTCGAGGCCCAGGAGCAAGTCCAGCAGACCGTGCCCGCCCACAAGCCATCTGCAGGGATGGCCCCTGTTCCTGCAACTCTGTTACCTTGACTGTTCCAGCGCCCTTCGCCCTCTGGGCATCTCCCCCAAACATGTCCTGCTGGCTGACCAAAAGCCATTCTTATTCCCATCCTGTAAGGGACTGGCCAGCTCCACTGGCCCTGCAGGAACGGAGAACATCCTAGAGCAATTCCCAGCCGCTCTAATCAACCACACGCAGAGAGCACCAAGCTCCGAGTCTGAATCAGCAACAGCACCACCGGCTGGGCAAATGGTGATGGGGTCCACCTGGGCAGGTTCCCGGGGGCCGAGGGCACGGGGCCTCTTACAGGGACAGTGATAGGGTCCACCTGGACAGGTTCCCGGGGGCCTCGGGTGCGGGGCCTCGGGCACCCCTTGCTTTGCTCAGAACAACTCACGACAGTACAGGCCAACCTGAAGGAGAGGCCTCCAGATATCAGGTCAGGTAGAATATAACTGAAATATCCAACAACCTCCGTCTCCCCGAGGTCCCTGATTTGTCGCAGGGCTCCTGCCATGCACCTGGGGGCAATGGCTGAGAACAGGACCGCAAACCGCAGCGAGCCTATGCACTCCAGGCTTCGTCGTGACGGCCTCGATTCAGCGTACGTTCTGGGGGCTGCAGAAAGCAGGACCTATGTCCTTTAACAGATCTGGTCCTTGCGGCACCTGGGCAGCTCAGTCCGTTGAGTGTCCGACTTCGGCTCAGGTCATGATCTCACAGTCCGTGAATTCGAGCCCAGTGTTGGGCTCTGTGCTGATCACACAGAGCCTGCTTCGGATCCTCTGTGTCCCCTCTCTCTGCCCCTCCCCCACTCTCTCAAAAATCAATAAACATTTAACAAACAAACATATCTGCTCCTCCATCCCTCCATCGATGGCTACTGCTGAGGGCCGGGCATCCCAGGACAGACTGTCCAGAGTTCAGCTAAGCTGCTCCGTGGGATTCCCGCCTCTGCCCCTTCTCTCTATTCGGGCTCCGTAAAAAGGCAACATTGAGCGTTGGCAGGTGGATGGCTTGCCCAGGCTGGAGGTGGGGACAACAGAGCCAGAGGGTCTGCAAGCTTCACCCAGGACTTTGTAAAGATGCTTCAACGTTTGGCTACAACAGAAGGACACATTCTGCCCTGAAAACATTTGCTCTGTATCAGCCGAAGTCCTTACCCACATGCAATCCCTCCTCTCTGACAGAATCAAACAGCTCCTTCCAGGTGGAGGCTGCGGGTAAACGAGACCCCCTTCCTCCTGGGAGGCTCAGCCCGGGCTTGGCATCTTCCCCGGAGGCCAGGCCGCCCCACATGTGGCGGTCCTGCTGGGCTGAGGCAGCGCCCTGCCCCCTCCCCTCTCCCCGCCCGAGATGAGTCTCGTCAACGCTCATCTGTCCCCGCAGGGACGTCCACCGGACTCCAAAATACAGGAGAGAAAGGACACGCCTATCCGTGGAGGCAGGATGATTGGAGGGCGAGTGAACCCTGGTCAGCTGCACTGGGGCCTGCCGCAGGAAGTGCCTCACAGATGTAGCTTGCTCACGTTGTTTGTAAATAACTGAGATACTATATATAGAAACACAAGGAAAATGCAGCGGGACAAAGTGAACGTTTCTCCTGGGGTTGCCGTTGGAGGGGCGGGCGTCAGGGGCCATGGAGACCTGGAAGATGTTTTACTCTAATTTTATACCATTTTTAAAAAATGCTTATTTTATTTCTGAGGGAGAGCATGAGCGGGGGAGGGACAGAGAAAGAGAGGGACAGAGGATCCAAGCAGGCTCTGCGCTGACAGCAGAGAGCCCGATGCGGGGCTTGAGCCCACGAACCTTGAGATCATAATCTGAGCCTAAATCAGACGCTTAACCAAACTCAGCCACTCAGGCGCCCCAGTTTTATACCATTTCAAAAACTGGGATTATTGTAGGGTTTTAACTTCATTTGTATGACATATTTTCCTAATGGAACTAAGAAACAAAATTAGGATGTGGAGGAAGGGACTGTGTCTCTGTGTTGTTGTCTGTGTCCTGACCCCAGACCGCTGCCGTTTTCAAGTGACAGAAGCTTGATCATGACCAGCAGCACCCCACCCCCCAAAGTCTGGACTCTCAAGTTCAGGTTCCAATGTTGGCTCTGGGCTCTGCCAGTGGTGGGAGTGGTCCCCTTGGGGAAGTGATTTCCCAACCCCCCCCTGGCCTTCAGCCTACCCCCCAGCCCCAGCCCCAGGGTAATTTATGGTAATTTTCTGACTCATAACCTCCTAGGAATAGAAACTTGGAGAAAAGGCTCAGCCAACATTGGGACTAGTGTATCCCTCCTGCCTGGAGCCATGAAATCCTTGGGTGGTGCTCCAAGAGGGCCAGGGCCAGTCTGTTTGCATTTCAAAAGCTTTTAGAGTTTCACTGTTACAGACACCGAGGCTCAGAAAGCAAAGTGTCCCATCAAGGCCACGATCTGTCCTTAGGCAGGGCAGTTCGCTGGACAAAGGCGAGGGGAGAGCCGGCCCTCTCTCCGCCAAGGGCACAGTCCTCAGTCTCCAAAATGCGTCTCCCTCTGGGAGCGCTACCTGTGCACCTGGGCAGCAATCAACTCCGCAGGTGTCCTGGGCCCTCTCTTCCAGAGAGGTGGGGAAGGGGCAGAGGTCAAGAATCGTCAACTGTTTTCGGGGGTGATTTGGGAAGAAGATAGAGGACATAAGCATTTGTCTATAAAGGCAGGAGGCTTGGCATCCCTCTGTGCGTTGCCGTGGAAACGCAGACAGGCAGCCGTCCCAGGGCCAGGGCTGGCTCCCCAGCTCTGCCCACACAGCGGCGAGGTCTGCCGGCAGCTTCGGTGTCCACTGTCCGGGGCTCCCTTCTGCAGCAACAGAACACAGGTGACACGGATTTTGGTAATACATTTTAGTTTACCCAGTGTGTCAAACGTGTCATTGCTTTGGCCATATTACGAATACAGACATCACTGAGCTGCTTCATGTTGTGTGTCTCGAGTGTTCACAAAGCAGAGTGCGTACCCGCTCACGGCACATCCGAGCTTGGAGTCGCCACGTGTGGGTTGCCGGACAGAAACGCCCTCACGGCCTGTGGCAGGGGAGGGGCCTGGCCGCAGGTCAGGGCCAAGGCTGGCTTGAATCCAGGGCTGCGTCTGTCGCGGGCCCGGGCCTGACCTCTGCTCTGGAAGAAACGGGGATGTGAGCAGAGGTGAGGACCGCTTGCTACAGGGCTTTGCCAGGGGTCCAGACCCCAGAGTCCCTCTGCGGAACAGCCCCCTCAGTCTCTGGATCCATCCTTTCCTACCACCAACTCCCGGAACACCTTTCTAGAACTTCTGCTCCTGTGCCAACCTGCTCGGGTCACGTATCCCGGCCCTTCTTACGCCTGCGCCTCGGGACCCCCTCTCTCTTCCACTCGCCCCTGCACGGGGGGGGGGTGCTCCTCAGACTTCGCGGGTCTTCAATGGGACCATGGGAGGCCAGAGAAGAAGGGAGAGCTTTCAAGGGTGGAAAGGCCGGCAGTGGCGCTGGGGGTCGTGTAGGGTGCTGGGGGGCCTCGTAGGGTCTTTGTAGGGTTGCAGTGGCTTATGTGAAGCTTTGGGATCATTGTGGGGTGGTGTGTGGTGGCTTCAGGGCGGCATGGGGCAACAGGGGGCTGCGTGGGGGGAACGAGGTAGCTTGTAGCTGGTGTGTCCGTCCCCCAGGGGAGGAGCGGAGACGTTAGTAGCTGTCGGGCGGCTCCGTCCCTCCCAGGCTGGCTCTCTGATGTCGAGCACACTCAGAGACCCTGCGCACGTCCTTCAAGGACACACAGCTTTGGGGATCATTTCTGACCAGAACGGGGGTGCCTTTTACGACTGGAAGCACTCTGGACTCGTGGCCTGCTTCTTCCCTGTAGGGGGGCGGACAGCAGCTGGGCCCTCGAAGCAGGCCAGGAGGGCAGTGCTCCTGCACCCCCGAGCTTCGCGGCCTGCAGCTCAAGGACCAGGCTTCCCGGGACTCTCTGGGGAGTCGAACGTGGCATTTCCAGTGGCTCTCAGCAGCCCTCAGGACAGTCCCACGCAGCTTCTCAGCTCCTCCATCTCCTCAAGGCTGCCTCCTCGGACACTTGACGTCTATCAGTTCAGCACAGACTTGGGTGAAAATAATTTCTTTCTCTTTCTTTGCTTGTCTGAGTCAACCTCACGAGGACGTCCCAGAACTTTTCACTTGCAAATTAATCCAGCCAGAAACAAAACAGAGCAAAACCCGACACAGTTTGAAAGGCAATACTTGCCGCCCATTAAAACGTGGTTGCAAGTAACGCCCCGCCCTGCTAATCTCCAAAGTGAGATAAGCCTTCGACCGAAGACACTGCAGCCTCTGCTCTTCTCCGCCTCTCCCGGGACCTGAAGCCTGGGGACCGTCGCAACGGGCCGTCCTGTTTACGTGGATTTACCCACTACTAAACTACTAAAACCCTTGGGACTTGATCCGTCCACCCAGGTTCGAGAGAAGGGGGCTCGGATGTACGGCACCAACCTAAATCCGAACCTTCTGGGGGCCGGGCAGGCACAGAGGCAGCTGCCTTACGAGAAGCTCGTTTCGTGGTCACACTTTGCCCGTTACGATTCGGAGGGTACAGATGAGGAAGCAGCAGTGGAGGGTTCCATGGCAGCTGAGCAAGGAGTGTGGGTCCCGGTCTGCTCTGGGCGCGGGTCTGGGCAGGGGGCGCGTATTTGTGCTGCACGGCAGGTGCTCACTGACATTCTTTCTGCTTAATTCACTGGTGGCCGAGCCCCTCAAAACAGCACCCACTGGCAACGCACGTGGTCGGCAGAGCCTGCACTTGGCAGCCTGAAGTCCTGTCTTAAGCCCGGACGCATGCGGGTGCGCTCGCCCTGCGCAGCCCTGCAGGGCCCAGAGCAGTTGAGGGACGGGTGGTCTGGCACCACTCTGGGATCACCGCTTCCCGAGAAGATAGTATTAAGGGAGGTGGGTCTTGCAAAGTGCTAACCAGGGGCTTAACTGGGTGGGACCCTCAGCCTTTTCTATAAGACCTGGGGCGGGTGGGAGAGAGGGAGGCAGTTCTTACCGAGATCCCTCTGACCTGCTTCAGTCTCCAGCTTGGTCATGTCTTCAGACCGTGAGTCCTAGAGGGGGGTCCTGAGGGTGGGGGTGGTGGCCGGAGAGGCCGGGCAGTGGGGTCCAGGCAGGTCTCAGGCGTTGCTCACCGTGACGTCTGGTTTGGGGACCCGGGAGGAGAGACCAACACCCCGGACCAAACCCGGAAAGGCCCTCTCGAGGAGCACGGGCGACACCATTTTTCAGTCCACAAGTCCCCTCTGGTGGGGGGTGCTGGCTGGCACTGTGGGGCCTGAGGAGGACAGGAGGGAAGGGAGCCCGGCTTCCCCCGGGCCGTGTATTCTGAGGGCTTTTCTCCACAGCGGATTCTGTGTTGACCTAAATCCTGTCAGAGGGGAGCCCGCTCTGCCCGGCCCGGGGTTGGGGACCAGCAAGCTTCCCCAGGTCACAGGGGAAAAAAACCCGTGTTGACAGAAATCCCCTGGGCTGGGCTTTTGCACACGAAGTCTCCTTATCTTGTGGTTTTTGGCCTCTCTCCCCACTCGTGTGTCTTGGGTACAAGCAGAGGTAGTGGGCAGTCGGAGGCTGGGAGACCCAGTCGTGCCCATCCCGGAGTGGCCGAGCCCTCCGAGATGCCCTCACAGCCCGCAGCCCGCAGCCGGGGATTGGGGGCGGGGGGGGGGGGCAGCTCATGCGGGGAGAGCAGGTGCAGCCGTCGGTGCGGGAGCTCAGGGAGGGTCCCCAGCATGTCCGCCTAGGGCACCGGCCAGGGGCAGCAGCTCGGGACGACTGGGAGGCTTTTTCAGAGGGGCCGGAGTCCCGTGTCTGCAGGCAGACACCTTGTCTTGGGGAGGCTGCACGCTGACTTGGACGGGGAGCGAGTCTCAAAACGGACCTAAATGTGGGGTCACACTAACACCTCCTCTTTCTGGGTGCGAATCTGTCCCAGCGCCCCAGGGAGGTCGGAGACGCAAAAGGACCAAGTTCAGCAAGACCCAGTACCAGGTGCTCATCGAGGCCTTCGAGAGGGACTCATACCCTGATATCACTGCCAGAGAAGAACTGGCTCGACGAACCCAGATCCCTGAGCCCAGAATCCAGGTGACTACAGACCGGTTGCTCCCTGACGGGAGGGCGAGGGGGGCAAGGAACCTTGTACTAAGCGCCTGTTCTAGCTCGGGCTTAACAACCCTCTTTGAGTTAAGCCTCTCAGTTCCCCTGTGAGTAGGCGTTAATTATGCCCTTTAGCTGGGCTGGGACAATGATGACGGAGGTTTGGTGACAGGTTACAGCTCTGGCAAGGGGTAGAGCCTGAACTGGTGATCTGAGAGTTGTATCTGCCAAACAGTTACCATGTTAGCAATGAAGAGAAATCCTCAAATATTTACTAATTAAAAAAAAAAAACATAATAAACCCATTACGTGTAAACCGAAACTTATTTTTCAAGATAAGCAACCATATTGTCACAGCCAGAAAATTTACTCAGAGAGGATGCCAGAGAGGGCGGGAAGAGCAGGGGTGGGGCTCCCCTCTGCCGAGGGCTCTGAGAAACCCTTGAGAAAGTGGGGTGTGAAGTAGGCAGAGGCGGATTACATCTGGGTGTTGTAAAGGAAAGCGTTGTGAGCTAACAGCGATCCCGAAAGGATGTCAGGGATCCTGGGGGTCCCGGGTCACGGGGTCCTCTGGGTCTCAGTGTTGGGGGCACCGGGCCCCGCCTCCAGGAAGGCTGCTGGGTGCAGCCTGGGTTTGAGGGCCGCTGTCCTGCATGAAACCCAAGTCGTCGAGAGTGGAGCCCAGATACCGAAGGTTGTTTGGGAAGCCCCCCCAGGTGATTCTGCTGTGTAGGCGCCTTTCAATCTGAGACCATCAGGGTCTCATCCCAGACTGTGATCAGGATCTCTGGGAGTGAACAGATGTGCAGAAGTTTTTAAAACTGCCAGGTGACTCCAGCATGCCGACCCCTACCCTTTGACCCTTGCCCTCCCGCGTGCTGTGGGCCCAGCCCTCCCGGAGAGCCGACCATCTACTGAGTCTGGGTTCGAGCTGGGCCCTGGAGTTCTGAAATCTCCCCAGGTGGTTCGCAGGTGCAGCAGACTCAGGGTCACCCCACTGGCCTCCAGGGCCCACCACCCCCATTTCTTACCAGCCGCTTTCGAGGTCCTTGATGAGGGTGGTGGGACGGATCACAGGCTGCTGCACGAGAACGAACAATGCTTAAGGGTTTGCTAATTTTTTTCTAATGTTTGTTTATTTTGAAAGAGACAGAGCATGACTGGGGGAGGGGCAGAGACAGAGAGACAGAATCCCAAGCAGGCTCCGCACTGACGCGGGCCTGATCCCACAGACCGTGACCTGATCCCACAGACCGTGACCTGAGCCGCAATCAAGAGTCGACACTCTACGACTGAGCCACCCAGGTGCCCCAAGGGTTTGCTAATTTTAAAAAATTTTGACCTAACCCCAGAGATAATTAAACCACAGCCCAGAGGGGAGAAGGGTTACCAAAAACACCCTACAGGGGCTGAGAGATAAGCCTTGGGGCTTCCTATTTCTAGAAGCAATAGATAGCCTGAGCCGTCAGTATCTGTCCTAGAAGCCCCCTGCTGGCCCAAACCTTACAAAGAGAACCAGGATACAGAAAAGCTTAGTGAAAGCCCCAAGCCTGTGACGTTAGATTTAGTGGCCTTTTATCGGCGGGCCTGGAAACCTCACTCAGGGAGGGGCAGACAGCCCTTCAGGACTAGATCACCTTCCCAGAACCCGTCAGCCCAAACAGCCCTCCATGCCAAGTACAACTTGACCTTCCCCCAGGAGAAAGAATTGGCCACAGAAGTTCAGTACTTGGGGTGAGGTGGGTGGGTTCCAGGTTTCAGCTCAAGCAGCTCCCAGATCCGGGAGGAAAACCCTGACGTTCTCGGTCCGGCTGGCGCCTGGGTGGCGAGTGAGTGAGATCCCAGGGCCAAGTGTGCTGGGGCAGCTGTGATCAGGATTCGCAGAGGCTCTGGCTCCCACAGGCTGCACCAGCACCCTGCCGGCAGGCACCTGGGCCTGGCCCCGGGCCAGGGTGTGTGTGGGAGGGTGCCAGGTGGCAGTTCTGGGAACGGCCTGCTGGAGGATTGGGCTTTTGTCTTGCAGTTTGTGCGGAGGATTTTTTTTTTTTCTCCCCCTGGGGCAAGCAAATCCTGGGAGTTGTTTTGCCTATTTATGTCCCATCTTTCTGTGGGATCTTCAGGCCTCGCTTGGTGGCTGGGCCCCAAAAGAGGCCTCTGTTGTGTTTTCCAAGAGTGGAGGGGAGGCCTGGCTGACCGCTGCTGGGAGGGGTATGGAACCACCTGACCCAGGTGACCCCCCAGAGGAACCGGACATTGAACCTGGGCAGAAAGAGGCTTTACTCACAGGCGTCCATCTTACTCCTTGTGTGGTGGAGAGGGGACCACCCAGACAGGGCAAGTGAAGGCTGCGGGGTGATCTTGGCGGGGTGCAGCCCCGACGCTGGTTCAGCAGAGCCTCAGAGGCAGGCAGGGATGGGGAGCTGCCGGTGCAAGGTGTGGGTACTCGGATGCCAGTGCGGTCAGCCAGAGGGGCACCTGTGTACTGGTCTGGGGAGCAGACTGGGCTGCTGGTCCCGAGCTGAAAGCAGGTCCTGGGTGGGCATGGTCGAAGCTGATGGCTGTAGGGGTTCTGTTGTGATCTGGTCGCAGGTGATCTGGCCCTCGACTGTATATTCAGCCCTTCACTGTTTTCCAATACATTAAACATTTTTTAGTGTTCATTTATTGTTGAGAGAGAGACAGAGGGTGAGTGGAGGAGGGGCAGGGAGAGAGGGAGACACAGAACCCGAAGCCCGCTCCAGGCTCCGAGCTGTCAGCACAGACAGCTGGGAGACCCAAACCCAGCTGGGAGGCTCAAACCCACGATCTATGAGATCGTGACCTGAGCCAAAGTCGGACTCTTAACTGACTGAGCCACCCAGGCGCCCCTGTGATACAATATCATTAGCTATAGCCCCCCTGCTCTATGAGGCCTCCAGAACTCCTTCATCTCAAGACTGCAAGTTTGTGCGCTCGGACCAGCATCCCCATGGTTATCGGATAATGGAGGATCGGGGAGAGGGCGCGGGAGCCGGAGTGTGAGTGTTGCCTGGTGGACCGTGGAGCCCCCTGGACAACACCACACGCTCTGGTCTCGTCCCCATAAAGAATTCAAGGACAGACCAGACAGTGGTTGAACGGTGCTAGTAGGAAAGTTTGTTTAAGAGCAAACTCTGAGGGGCGCCTGGGTGGCTCAGTCGGTTAAGCATCCGACTTCGGCTCAGGTCATGATATCGCGGTCCGTGGGTTCGAGCCCCGCGTCGGGCTCTGTGCTGACAGCTCAGAGCCCGGAGCCCACTTCGGCTTCTGTGTCTCCCTCTCTATCTGCCCCTCCCCTGCTCATGCTCTGTCTCTCTCTGTCTCAAAAATAAACGTTAAAAAAAAATTAAAAAAAAAAGAGCGAACTCTGGAGATGTGAGCGAGCTCCAGGATGCACGGGGTTTGGGGCTCTGTCTTATATTGATAGTTGTTAACCGGGGGTGGAATATTAATTACTAGCGGAGGGGACTAGGGTTTTGTGCCTTTTTTCCCTTATTTGGGCAGGGTCTCTGGCCTTTGTCGTGGGAGGGGCTGGTTTCTTCCAGCTTCCCTTGGCTTTGCCTTGGAATGCTCCCAGGACAGGTCTCTAACTGCCCCCTCCATGGCAGTGACTCCCCTTTGCCAGCCTCCAGGCATCATGTTAAGGCCTAATAATAACCGCCTACCCTAGCACGGGCAGGAGAGAGCCAGTGTTTCCCCGAGGCAGCCTTCCCGTAGCACTGGCGTGTCCATGAGAGTCCGTCAGTGTGCGTGTGTGCACGGGTACAAGGTGGGTGCTTTGGGGAGAGGTGCCTGGAAGGTAGGGAGGGCCATACAGGGAATGGTTTGATCAGCCGAGCCATTTTGCTTTCGTTCTAAACTCTGAAAGTTTCATTTGGTGACCGTCTAACCTTGGCTACGCGGTGATGATGATTGTATTGGCTTTATTACAGTGTCTCCTCTCCGTCTCCCCTTCCATGCCCATCCTTGCCCCTGCAGGTCTGGTTTCAGAACCGGAGAGCCCGAATCCCCAAGAGCAACCAGAGGAGGCCAGGCGTGGAGGCAGGTGCCCAGGCGCCGGGGTCCGGTCAGCACGGTGGGGGCGCCCCCCACTGCGCCTGCCAGCCAAGCTTTGTGGGGGCCCCGAGCACCGCTGGCCACTTCTTGGCGTCGGAGGGCACTTCTGCTCAGGCCATCCCATCGGGGCACCCTGCTGTTGTGGACGAGAACGTGGCCTTGCATGACCTGGAGACTCCAGGCAGCGCACTGGGCGAGCCTTCCGGAGATTTCTATCTCTCTCCCTTGGGCTTCAGCCCCGAAGCCCTGTGTCCGCTTCCTGCTTCCCTGCAGCCCCTCTCCCAGCCGGAAGAAACCGGAGCTCAGTGGGGGGACCTGGGACAGCTCCTGCCCTACGGGGACTGTGCCCTGCAGGGCTGGGAACAGCCTCCCGCCTCCAGTGAGCCGCAGCCGCAGCCGTGGTGGGGCTGGCAGCCTTCGCCCTCACTGGAGCGAGACGTGTTGCCCCCACAGCCCCAGCCCCCGGGGCCCTGGGAGCAGCCAGCCTGGCCCCTGCCTCCCACCGAGCCCTGGCCCCAGCCCTCACTGGAGCAGGTGCCCATGGGCGTCGGGAGCAGTTTCCCCACTCCCCTGGGACACGGGATGCTTGAGGGAGGCCCCGGGGCCCCCACACACCCCGGCCCCCAATCCCGCAGCTGTGGGGCCATGCTGGGAGCTGCTGCTACAGCGAAACGTTGAAATGACTTCAGCTCCAATGGTAGGAGATAGTGAGTGAGCAGCGGTTCCCCTGCGCGCTTGATACTACGCGAAATTAAAAGGGAATGAAGGTTTGCGTCCTTTGCGAGGAGAGGTGTCCCGGACATACCTCTCAGGAGTGGGGTCTGTCATAAAGTGCAGAGGGACAGGCAAGCGGAGGATCCAGGGGGATGTTCTCAGATGGGAGGAAAGGGAGTTTTTTGTTTTTACCACCCATGACCTGCCTTCAAGTCATTGGTAAACTCAGAGCACTTACAATGTCCTGTAGGCTCCGAGAGGGCTTGGGGACAGGGCGGGGCTGCCTTGTACAAGGGTCAATAAAGAACGAGGAGCACCTCGTCCCTCTTCGCATGCACAGCGTCTGCTTCCTTCCACCTGGCCTTGGCCTTCACAAGGGTCCCACACTCATTCCCCCCCCACCGCTCCCCCGTCCCCATGTCCAGCCAAGTGTGGCTTCCTCCTGGACACTGGACGTGTCCCTGGTGCTGGGCAAACAAATTTCTTGAAAACGAGCCCTATGGGTCTAATGCAAAGTGTGGCATAAAGTGGCTGGATCTCAGCAGAGAGAAGCAGGGAGGATGCCTGAGCTGCGTCCCTTCTCTCCGGTCCACAGTGTAGTCTGGGCCCCCCAACACCCACCCATCTGCACTGAGAAGGGGTGTGGGGGAGGGTGCTCACCTCGCCTGGACAGCCGGTGGTCCTGCCCTCAAGGATGGGGAAGTCATGAAGACCTCTCTTGGTCACCGGAGGAAACATTAGTTGTGCCCAACTTACAAGTAGGGGCAGGTGTTAAGTCAGACGGACGCCAGAGATCGACCACCCTGCGGCCCTGAGAGAGCAGGAGCTGAGCCCAGCGGCTTGTCGGGCCCACACTTCATGTCCCTGAGGAAAGGCGGACACACAGATCTCCAGGGCTTCTGTGAGTGATGTCGCCATGGCCTCTGTGTCACCACGTCCACCTGCTTGTCCTCCTTTGCCAGCTGAGGCCCGGGGGGCCTCCTGCTTCAGCCGAACACTCTAGAACCGGGTCTACATCAGCACCCTGGGTCTCAAGCCAGGCCAACTCAGGTGTGTGGATACGTAGACATCTTTCTAGCCAGCAGTCCCGGTGTCCCCCATCCCCCATTACCCTTCCCCAGAAGACAGTCCCAGCTGATGGGGTGTGACTCCGGCAGGCAGAGCCCCAGCTGCCTGGTACGATGTCGTCCCTGTCGGGGACCTGCCCTGCGTATCTGCTCGTGAAGAATGTTCTGGATTTCCCAGGGCTGGAGCCAGAAGGGACCAGAGCTGGGCTGCGTGGCAGGGGACCCAGCGGCCGTCCTGTTGGGATGGCGCGGATTGCTGACCTCAGGGTGGGTTCTCCCTCTGACGCCCTTTGTATCTACAACAACCTGCAGCGTGCGAGTCCACACGGAATGATCCACAAATATTAGCTGGCCCTTTACCACGTGCCAGGCGTTGGTAGGGATGAGAGACAAGATGCCTGCCAACCGTTTCTTAAACACCCAGGGTGATGCCGGGCCCAGAAACTGTGCTGAGCAGCTCGGGGAGTGATGTTCCTTCTCTGAAGCGAGGCCTTGGCGATTCCTACCTTCCCGTAGCTGCGAAAGATCCAAAGGAGTCAGCTGTCTCTTGCTTTCTCTCTGTCTTCTATTATTAGCAAGGAATCTGGCTTCACAGGAGGAAGGCCTTGAGAAGATTGGTATTTGTTAGGAAATGCTTGGGGATATACGAGGGGAAGCCAGGCTCACCGAGGCCCTAGGTCTCCTCGGATCACCGCTCGCCGCTCAGCTGCCTGCCTCCCTCTCCACCCGGCCCAGGTGCATATCTGCCAGGCAGCTGGTCAGAGAGAGCCCGAGGAGTAGCGGGAGGAGTCTGAGGAAGGATCGGGGTTCGGTTCTGCCCCCACTCCTTCTAGGTGTAGAGTCTGGGCACCATTTCTTCTCTTACAACCTAGTTTCCTTAATTACAGGGGAACATTTGAGAGCTCGTTTGGGCCAAGAGCGGTTCCAAGCATAAACATAAACGTGTAAGAGATGGGTCTGCCTTGGTTCAGGAGAGAGAGTCACCGCAGACAAGACTCAGAGGGCGAACGACAAACTGGGAGCAACATGAGGATTTATTTATATATTTTTTAAGGATTAAAAAAAAAAATTATTAGAAAAAAATTTTTAATGTTTATTTTTGAGAGAGAGAGAGAGAGAGAGAGAGAAAACGAGCAGGGGAGGGCCAGATAGGGAGACACAGAATCCAAAGCAGGCTCCAGGCTCCGAGCCGTCAGCATAGAGCCGGATGCAGGGCTCAAACTCGTGAACTGCGAGGTCATGACCTGAGCTGAGGTCAGATGCTGAACAGACTGAGCCACCCGGCTGCCCCCAAACGAGCAATTATAATAGCAGAGAAACTAATAACACCAGATAAGGACGACTATCACCTCCCAAAATGGAAGTACCTATAGATGGGCAATGAACATATTTTAAAAGTTATTCTAAAATTTAAAAAGTAATGCAACTTAAAATAGTGCCATGCTACTTTTTACACGGTATATTGGATTAAAAATGAAAATACTCATCACACATAGTGCAATATTTGAGGAAATGCATAAGAGCTTGTAATAGTAAAAATTGAGGGGCACTGGGGTGGCTCAGTCAGTTGAGCGTCTGACTCTTGATTTCAGCTCAAATCATGATCCCAGGGTCATGGGATCAAGCCCTGTGACAAAGCTTCTCTTTCTTCCTCTCCCTATGCCCCTCCCCCTCTTGTGCTATCCCTCTAAAAGAAAAAAAAGAAAGAAAAAAGAAAGTTGGGAGAAATTTGCAAGGTTTAAGGACCACAGAATGGATAATTATACAGATCTTCTAGAACATGAACTATTATGCACCCATTTCAAACAACGTTCTAAATGAATATTTAACAACATATAGTCTTGTTTTCAACATCTGGGCGAGAACCATTCAGCTAATTAAATCCTCTACAGGAAAGAATCTGAGCAGATAATTAGCCAAATTCAACCTCCTTCCTTCTCTTTTTTATTAAATCTCTCGACCTAATTATAAATGCCTTTAAAGGCACACCAGCACCATTCAGGTGAACCACTTGAAACTTCCGAAATGCTCCTGGTTCTGGTCCCAGCCCTGGTCTGGCCCACCACGTGCAGAATCATCCACCCCAGCTTGGCGTGTCCAGGGCAGAGAGGGGGGAAAAGACATTTGCTAAGCAATGTGGCCTTTGGGTTCAGTGGGCTGAGCATCAAGTCCTGGGGAGCCTTCCCCTCTCAGACCCCCAGGGAACGTGTCCCAGGCCCCAGGATGCATCCCCCCTCTGGGGTCTCCTATACTCATTCGGCCTCGTAGCAGCCAGTGCCCCGGACAGCCCCCTTCCGGAAGGTGGGGGTGAGCAGAGGCAGGAGGTGTCGGGGGGCCTCACTCACGCCTGCGCACGGTCAGGTTCTGGAGGAGACTGGAGATGGGGCAGGGGACAGAGGCTGAGAACCGGCCCCAGGACACTGAGCATGACTCCCGCGGGCGGTCCAGGGAGCATGGTGCCAGGAGGGGGCACCCCGCCCTGTGCTCCACCTGAAGTCTGCGTTTGCACGTCGGGTCTAACAGGTGCAGGTGCCCCCCTGCCCCACAGAGGAGAGCATGGAAGGAGCAGGGGCCGTCGCTCTAGAAAGGCAGGGGGGACACCCGCGGTTTTGCCGGGGCTGAGAAGGCCCGTGCAGAGCTGTCGGTGTGCGGGCATCAGCAAACAGAAGGCAGCGGCGGGGCAGCCCCTGTGCCAGCGACAAACCAGGCTGACCCCAGCCCCCTCTACCTGCGCAACCCAGACTGCAAGTGTGAGTTGGCCTACCTCTCACCTGCCAGGGATCCAGGTCCCTCTGTGGCGTTGGGCTGTGGAGAAGCAGCTGGAGGGTCCTCCCTTGTCTTTTTAAGTTTTTTTTAACGTTTATTTATTTTTGAGACAGAGAGAGACAGAGCATGAACGGGGCAGGGGCAGAGAGAGAGGGAGACACAGAATCCGAAACAGGCTCCAGGCTCGGAGCCATCAGCCCAGAGCCCGACGCGGGGCTCGCACTCACGGACCTCGAGATCATGACCTGAGCCGAAGTCGGACGCTCAACCGACTGAGCCACGCAGGCGCCCCATCTCCCTTGTCTTTTTAAATTCTTCTCTGCCTTTTCTCCTTTATTTGTCTTCCAGAAAAGGGGGGATTTTTCTTTCTCCCTTCTCTCCTAACCCCCGTGTCTTCTGAGTAAAGACAAACCCTCCCAGGATTCCAGTCCGCATTGTCCCGCCTCGCCCACGGAGGTCTGGGGAGACAGGACCTGGGACGGGTGGTCAGAGTGGTGGATGGGTCGCTGCACTGTCCATCCTCCCCTGAGACCCGAGTCTCTGCCCGGCCTGTCCCAAAGGCCTTGGGATGCACGGGATGGGTGACAGGGCTCGCGTGCCGTCTCAGATTTTGAGGAGCTAAATCAATTTTGTGCCATTTTCACTGCAGGGGTCTCCGCGGAGGGGAGCACCCTGGGCAGGTGTTTGGGGACAACCCGCTGGCCCTATTTTACAAGGACTTAGAAAGTTTGGATAATATCACCAACAAAAAATAATTGTTGCTAATATAAACTCCACAACCATATCTTGCAAGTACTCGCATTACATTGTCCCTTCTCGACACTTTGCTGCCCATTCTCTCTGGAAATCCTCATCTTTGATATTGGGATTCCTGAAACTAATCTCCGATTTCCTTAACTTTTTCTGTGTAGCTTTACTCTCCTTTGTGACATTTCCTTGACTCTCTCTTCCAACCGTTCTATTGGCTTTTTAATTACTCACATCCCGTTTTCTTTTGTTCTGAATGCTCCTTTTAAAGGCACCCATATCCATATTCTTATTTCCTCTAGAGACACATGGATATGCATAATATCCTTGGAGATTATGTATTTGTGGATTAATGATAACTTTGAAGGGTTTTTTTCTATTTTATACGTAGTTTTTGTTCCTCCACATTGATTGTTTTTGCTTGTTTTGGTCTTATTTTCCCTTTTAGAAGCGGGTCTGGTAATCCGTGGTTGTCTGCTCATGGTTAACGATACGGAATGGAAAAGCTTACTGGAAGCCCTATAAGTGGGTGTGGCTTGTTGACCTTGCCCTTCACTGAGATGATCTTGTCCTCACGCACCACTGCTGAAGTCAGTCCTCAGCCCAGAGCTCCTCTCCAGAGAACACATGGGGCTGTTGGCCGTCATGAAGCCCCGTAGGCTGGGGAAAGGGGTCTAGTGAGCCAGCTGCTTCTTAAACTTAGCTTGGTTCTCAGATGAAGTCACTTGGGGCTTAGAATTCAGCTTTCTGGGGTGGGCTAGATCAATTATTGCTCTTGATTTTTCCAGCTTCCAAAGTTGGCTTCTGTCTTCTGGTTTGCTGTTGAGGACGTGTTTTATTCTCCAAAGATGATGACCACAGTATCTCCAACCTCACGTGCTCTTCTCACCGTGATTTTGACACGGTGGCTGGAAGTGTGTGGGTAGACTGATGGGTTCAGTCACAACTGCAACACTGAGATGATGTTTGAATTTGGGTGTCACTGGCCTCTGTGCTTCAGTTTTCTCACTTGAAATAGGAGGATAATGATAGGACTGTTGCTGTACAACATTCACGGAGCATCTTGAGTTACATCTGGTGCATGGTAAGCCCTCTGTTTTATTTTTTATTTTTATGAAAAAAGATTTTTTTAATGTTTTATTTATTTTAGAGAGAGAGAGAGAGAGCAAGCTGCGGAGGGGCAGAGAGAGGGAGACACAGAATCTGAAGTAGGTTCCAGGCTCTGAGCTGTCAGCACAGAGCCCAACGTGGGGCTCGAACCCACAAACTGTGAGATCATGACCCGAGCTGAAGTCGGACGCTTAGCTGACTGAGCCACCCAGGCGCGCCAGCCCTCTGTTTTAACTATTGCTATGATGACGAAAGAATCTCGGTAACTTCATTCTTGCCTCCTTCTTGGCTCCTACTGTGGTAAGAGTGCAGTGTCTTACCTCCTACAGTCTCTTACCTCTCCTCGTGAACAATTGTGCCAGTGGTCAGCTGGTTGATTTTACTTATCTCTTTGGTTCTCCCACAAAGAACCAATTTTAGGGGCACCTGGGTGGCTCAGTTAAGTGTCCGACTTCAGCTCAGGTCATGATCTCACTGTTCGTGGGTTCGAGCCCCACATCAGGCTCTGTGCTGACAGCTCAGAGCCTGGAGCCTGCTTTGGATTCTGGGTCTCCCTCTCTCTCTGTCCCTCCCCTGCTTGCAGTCTGTCTCTGTCTCTCAAAACTGAATAAAATGTTAAAAGAATCTATCTATCTATATATAAAAGAACCAATTTTAGACTTTTTGGGGGCCCCTTTAGGTATATTTTATTTCCTTTTTAATCCACTTCTGCTATTATTTTTATTATGTTCTGCCTTCTGCTTTTTGGGGGAATATATTTTTTTTGTTGGATTTTTACACCTATATGGTGCTTTTAGTATGTAGCTCTAGTATACACTGAGATTCAAGGTCAGTATTTCCCAACTTCTATCATGATTTCTTCTTTAGTCCACGAGTTACTTAGAATCGTTGACTGGTTAATTTCTATGCAAATGGGCATTTTTCCCGCTTAATGCTATCTTCTTTTATTACTGCTTCCTATTTTATTTTTTTAATAAACATGTAGTCATTTTTGAGAGAGAGTGTGAGCATGGAAGGGGCAGAGAGACAGGGGGACAGAGGATCCAAAGCAGGCTCTGCGCTGACAGCAGTGAGCCCGATGCGGGACTCGAACTCACGAACCATGAGATCATAACCTGAGCCGAAGTCAGGTGCTTGACCGGCTCAGCCACCCAGGCACCCCGCTGGTTCCTATTTTAATTGAGTTATAGTCAAAGGATGCAGTCTAGGTGAACCAATTCTTTGAAATTTGTTGAAGCTAGCTTTATAGTCCAGGATATGACCAATGTTTGTATGTTTTCCCTTAAATGTTTGGGAAATAATGTGTATTTTTTTTTAATGTTATTTTTGAGAGAGGGAGAGAGAGACTGAGTGTGAGCAGAGGGGAAGGGTCAGAGAGAGAGGGGAGGACGCAGAATCTGAAGCAGGCTCCAGGCTCCAAACTGTCAACACAGAGCCCGATGCAGGGCTTGAACCCACAAGCCCTGAGACCATGACCTGAACCACAGTCAGATGCTCAACTGACTGAGCCACCCAGGTGCCCCTTAATGAGCATTTTCTAATTTAAGGGTGCAGTGTTCTATATACGTCTATACAGAGATCAGGTTTGTTGTTCAAATATTTACCAGTTTCTGTTACTCAATTCCTAAGTTGTTGAGAAATATCTTACCATGGTCATAGATTTTTCAGTTTCTCCTTGGATTTCCAGGAGTTTCTGCTTTATATTTTTTTGAGATTTTATGTGTTACTGGGCACAAACCTTCTAAAATTGTTTGAACTTTTAACTGCTATTGATATTTTTTGCCTTAAAATGATAGCACGTCTGATAGGAACGGTGGGGCCGGGTGTGTTGGGTGCGTCTGCCCATCTTCCACGTCTTCCCTTTGTGTGCCGCGGGCATATCTCTAAACAACGCGTAACTGCACTTTGTGTCTTCAGGACATGTGGGGATATATCCGCGTTTATTTCTGCGGTTCTATTTTGTGCTTCCTACTTACTCTGATGTTCCTCCTCCCTCCCTTTTGCTGCCTCCCTTTGTATTGTCCAACTTTTCCTCGAAATTCCATCCTCCCTCCCCACCAATTCAGAAGTTATATACACTGAGAATCCTTCTTACTTTCCACAAACCTTAAAAGCCGATTCGGACGACAGAAAGCGTTCTGCAGGCTCTACTTCATTCCGATACGCAGAGGATTCGCCCTTCTGCCCCTCTTCCCAGATCTCTTCGCAGGAAGGCAACGTTCATGCATTCAAAGCTTTGGCCTTAAACGGACATAAAGTCACCAAAGGAAAACTGCTGTTTGCTCAAACTCAGGCTCGATACTTAGGGCCCCTGACCTCAGAACCAGGGCTAGATTTGGACCCAGGCCGACTTCAGGGCACCCTGAACATCCCTAAACCTAAAACCAGCACCAATTACGAGGTTTTCTTGGCCTAGCTGACTGCGTCAAAACTGGACTCCAAACTCTCTTACAGCTCAACCTCCACACGCTTTCCTGAAAATCAACCAACCTGACCCTGTTATTTGGAAAGATCAGGATGACACAGCTTTTGGGACTTTAGGGAAAAGCCTAACACGACCCCTGTCTTTGGACATCCTTTCAATTCCCCTTTTCCCTCTTGGTGTGTGAGAGGGAAGGGAATGCCCTTGGAGCGCTCACCCCAAAATCACGGGCACCACTGCTGTCCCGTAGGGCATTATAGCCAACAACTTGAACCTGTGGCTCAGGGATGTCCCCCCCGCCCCTTGCCCCCTGCCTCCCAGCCATTCCTGCCACTACCCTCTTGGTTGAGGCCACTGCGGAAATAGTCACGGGGTCCCCTCTAACCATCCTTGTATTGTGGCTGCAGGGAAAATTGCAAACTTTTATACAGATGGCTGGTACGCCTTCCAGGAGTTCATGACTTTAGAAGACTATGCATACAGTGAGGTTTCCTCACCTCCAATGGAGATAATAAAAAAAAAAATGGCTCCTGTGTTCACAATTTATCACAAGGCCACACTTTTGCTGGCTGCTCTGGCCATTACCAAGGTTCCTGGGCATTCCAGACGTGAGTCCCTGGAGGCCAAAGGAAACCACCTCACTGACATTTCTGCCCCAAGTGCTGTTCTCTCGGAGGCCAACAGCCAGACCTCTGCCCTGGTCCAAAGGGATGTTCTCTCAAATGATAATTTGGAAAAATTGACCAGAGACCCCAAAAATTGGCCCCAGAAAAGGAAAAACAGTATTAGAAATCTAGTCATTGTTGGTTTGATAGTAAGAGAGAACTCTGGTGTGGACCAAATAACAATCTGCCCACAGAAGTTCCAAAATCCCCGCTGCTCACCACTGTACGTGCTTTCAACCACTGGTCTCCTGACACGGTGATGGCATTCGTGGACCAATACAGGTGCGGAAAAGATAACAGGGTGCCTACTTCGCTCGTCCCACATCCAAGGTATAATCCAGGGAAAACCGCACGTCTCCCAGACTCTGAACCGCCCGACGGACCATTTGAGGTTTGGCAAATGGATCTCATACGGCTTCCCTACCTCAGGGAAGGAAACATGTTCTTGTCGTGGTCTGTATGTTTTGCCACCGGACCGAAGCTTCCCCTTGCAGACAGGCCACTGCTTCTGCTGTGGCTAAAATTCTGTTAAAGAAGATTACTCCTACCTGGGGGCCCCTCTCACACATCATGGTGGTCGGGAAACCCACTTCGCCATTCAGGTGCTTTGTTAGTTAGGCGTGCACTGTTCGGCCGTGTGACGTTACCACACTTGCACTGTGCACACGCCACGCTCAGTCCTCAGACTTGTCACACTCACTCGCGGCATCGTGAAGTCTCAGCTGGAAGAACTTGTGGAGACTGCCACTGGTCCTTCTAAATCTCAGATCCATTCTCCGGGGAACTCCTGGACCCTCACCCTTTGAGACGGTCACAGGACGTCCGGCCCGCTTGGCCCTGCCTCCTCGACCCACAGTCCGTAAAGGGAGGTCCCTTCGGTAGCGTCAAGGCTCGCCGCTCCTATAAAAACAACCACGGTTTGGCAGAGCAAGCTTTGCGCGGCGTGCTCCCGGGACACGCCGTCCTGCATCACCCCTGGCGACCCGGAGACTTCGTCTGTCGGAAAAGATGCCTCCAGAAAGACGCTCTTCAACCTCGCCGGCAAGTGCGGCCACAGTCCGGGGAACAGACTCTCGGATCCACGGGACACGTGCAAAGACGACGCCTGACTGGCCCTGCCCGCCATCTGGTGTGGCCTGAGGGTACGGGCTTCCCGGAACTGAAGCTGACATCTGACCAGCTTTCCCACAATGCTCCCCTCTTGCACTTTTCTTCCCCTTATTTGTGTTGGTCTCTGTCTTTTGTGTTACAGCCTTCTTCCCAACACTTGGCGATCCTCAAATATTCATTCGAGTTTAAGACCGAGGCAGAGAACATCTGATTGGAAGCTTGGGTGGGGGCTGGTGTGAGGGGTTCCCCACTTCAGACACACATCTAAGCGTTGTTTCTCTTCTGCTGGGCACTTTCCTGGGAAGACCCTTCTGTGTCTCTGACTTTCCGAGAAAGGTTCAGTAGAGATGTGGGAGGCACACGGAGAGCTGCGGTCAGGTGTGGGGTGAGGGGACAGCCGCCTGGGGACAGGTAAGGGGCCGCCGTGGGTTGTGTGGTGGAGCTGCAGGGGAGAAAAGCCATCATCCCCAAATGTGTCCTCTCTGGCATGTGTGTCTATTCTGGGCTGATTATTTTCATGAAACAGAAGGCTCAGGAAGAACCCTGACCTCCCCCAGGTGCCTGAAGAATGTAGGCAGAGAAGCCGCTTCGGGGGGCAGCTGTCGCCGTCAGTGACCCCAGTACCGCAGGAGGGGGACTGGGAGGCACCTGTCTGCCTGTTAACTCCTCCGCGTCCCACATCTGTCTACCAAACGTTTACTCTACCGTTTACCATCTTCCCTGTGAACCGTCTTCCTTCCCAACACCAGTTATTTCCAGGTCCCTTTGTATGGGAGAAGACACACACGTGGGGAGTAGGAAGGTCTAATTGGAACTGGTTCACATTGGAAGGGAAAGAAAATTGTTAAGATTCTCCAGCTTTCCTACATTCGGTCTGGCCCCTGTTAGCTCGTGACAGAATCACACCGGTGTCAGTCGTCGAAGAAGTAATCTGCATCTCTTTCTCTGTCCCCAAAGCAGCCCACACGTGTCCTGCAAGATGCTATGAAAACAGCAGCAGAGTGTGGGCACACACTGTGGGGTCTCTTACCGCATGGCCACAGCCCCCGAGTCCTGGCACCAGCACGCAGCATCCTGCAAGGACATCCAGTGTTCCCCAACCTGGTGTCCCCCTCTTCACGGCTAGTTGTCGAGACCGCGTCCTTCTGGAAATGGATTCCGAGTGAGATTTGCCTGCAGGGGGCTTCTCGGGAGCCCTGGCAGGAGCCACATGTGGGAGGGAAGTGGGAGCCAGCGGAAAAGGCAGTGGCCATAGAGGCGTCATCCGATCCCTCGGGAGATCTGAGGCTGATGTGGCGCTGCAGAACTGCCCCTTTGTATCCCACGAGTGACAGTCACCAGGGTCAAAAGCTGGCGGGGGGGGGGGGGGGCAGTTCCTGGGGAGGGCTCTACTCCTCTCTGAGCCCTGGAAGGCAGCACAGCCGGCAGCTGGGGGGAGGAGAAGCCCAGTCCTGGGAGGGAGCCGGAGTGTGCCTGCGGAGGGCCAGGCCTCAGGCACCTGGCCAGCCCCCACTCCCGCAGGAAGCTGCTGTTCTGCCTTCAGAGTTCACGGTCACCTTGACAGTCTCATGTCCTTCATCTATTTAGTATGCAACCACACCTAATCGGTGGGGCCGGTTCTCTGCAGGCCGGTCCCCGCCCCCCGCGATCACGTGTCAGCGTCTGTGAGCCGGTTCTCCACGGGCGTTCCCCCGGCGGTCACGGGTCAGCGTCCGGGGGAGACTCACTACCGCACAAGGACACGGCCGAATCACAGCTATTCGGAGTAGCGTATTGCGAGCTGCGCCGTACTTGCTAAAACCAGTGGCACCATCGGTCTGTGACATGAAGGAGGGGGCCCTTCTCTCTTGCCCGAACTCGAACTCCACCGTACGCACCTTTGGAACAGGGACGTGTGGAATGGAGAGACGGTCTTGCAGCAACCACTTGCTTGAAGCTGGTGCCCTCCCACCCCCAACAGACTGCATTCATCATCAGTTAATGCATAGATACTGTGGCCTCTCTCTATATCCAGGAGAGGTTAATGAACTCTCATTTAAATCACGATTTCATTTGTTGAGAGTTGCTCTTGACTGAATGCATTATCTGCTCCAGCTGTCTGTGGCCAAGGACCACAGACACACCTAACAACAGGGATTGTCTCCCAGTCTGGAGTCTGGAAGCCTGAGATCCAGCATGGGCAGGGCTGGTTCCCCTGAAGCCTCTCCCCTGCCCTGGGAGATGGCCACTTCCTCCCTGCGTCCCTCTGTGCATGTCTGTGTCCTCACGTCTTCTTATGAGGACACGGTGTAGGACCCACACTCCCAAAGACCGGCTTTCAGACCTGTGTTCAGAGAGTTTTTTCTTTAAAAAGACCAGCATACTTTCCCTTATGGGTAGTTTGAATTTTGTGACTATATTTATACGTATTCGTTGTGCCCAGAGTTCGATTTTTGGCCCGTGTTTAGCACATCAAGCGTCATCAGAATCGCCCAGAGGGCTTGTTAAAAACAGATCACTGGGCTCCACCCCCGGAGTGTCTGACCCAGGGGGTCTGGTGGGGCCTGAGGATTTGCATTTCTGACAAGCCCTCCCAACCCCGCTGGGGTGCTCACCCATGTGTTCCAGACATGGTCCACCAGGTGGCGCAGTGGGAGCACCTCCAGACAGGCCATCACGGCCAGCGGGCCCTCCAGGTGGGCGGTTGGCCCCTGTGCACCAGGGACCCACCGCACAGGCCACGGGTCCCCTCACCCCTGTAGGACTTTTACCCTAAATTGTTGCGACCCAGATGCAGCTGTGGCATTTCAGACCTCAAAAGTAATAACATTTTAAAAAAACTTTCTTTATTTTTAATGTTTATTTATTTTTGAGAGAGAAAGAGAGCACGAGCAGGAGAGGGGCAGAGAGACGGAGGGAGACACAGAATCCGAAGCAGGCTTCAGGCTCCGAGCGGTCAGCACAGAGCCTGAGGTAGGCCTCGAACCCACGAACCGCGAGATCATGACCTGAGCTGAAGTCTGAGGCTTAACCGAATGCGCCACCCAGGTGCCCCAAGAGTAACAGCAATTTAAATGACACAAACTGGTAATGAATAAAGCAGTAAGGAGCTATAAGTCTTTTTTAATACAGGACTTTTCGTGCTGCACAATCAGCATATGCAAAATCGAGCTGAGGAGGATGAAGGGAAGGGTCTTCTGCTTTCACTGTCTTTTGTTCTTACATTTGGTTTGTCAGAGTCAATGGGATCCACTTACTTGTGAAGTTAATTTCCTAACCATCTGCTACCCTTCAGCCTAACTTGCAACGTGAGCTATTCCTGTTTAAACTGTGCGTGCAGTCAACAGCAAGGAAATCACAAGTGTTTGTATGACTCAGACAGTCAATCAAGGAAGTGATTAGTATTTGGGGTGAAGGGAAGCTAATTAAATATGTGCCTAATCATGTATATATGAGAGCAAAGTACTGTAATGAAATTGTCATTTTGAGTGGTACAAGTCAGCATGATGATTAAAAACAAAACTCATGAAGAAATAAGATATTTATTAACTACAGGGAGACTGCAAGATCCAAGTAGTCAGAAAGTCGTACTCAGCCTGGTTATGTGCAGACTCTGACTTTGTGTTCAAGGGTCTTAAATGTTCAGTGCAAGCTATATCTAATTACACTATGAACTAGATCTATGATTTCTAGCAGTTTTCCAAATGATAGGAGAAAGTAATTATCAAGAATGCACCCTTGTGGAGGGGGAAAGAAAAAAAACCCAAATTCTATTAGAGGAAATAAAAGACATGGGAAGAATGTCAAGTTATTTTAGTACAAGCAGGTTTCTGAACACTTGATTAACAGAGGGTGTCAGAAATCTTTTTTCTTTTTCTGTATGCCTCCACTGTACTTCAAATTAGCAAAGAATATTGCCTTTATCAAGGCCAAGATTTGCATGTTGCAAAGAGAAGAAAAGTACTAAGTAGATCATCTTTAATGATGATTCTTGGCACAGTTAGAGCCGGAAGAAGCAAGGGGTAAGTCAGTCTGTGCACACGAAGTGCCCCGGGCCCACCCCTCAGATGTGTGCACGTTTTAGGCCTCTGATCGGGGGCGCCGAGGGATTGAAGGATAAGACAGTACAATCTGCTGGGAGGGGACTGTGAGATGCTCAGTCACAGGTCAGTTCAAGGTGAATTTCAGATGGAATCCTACAGTTTAATCGTCACATCTGAGGTGTGTTCTCTGTCCATTCTTCTTCCTTATAAAGGAAAATCTGTGCTCACATGGTGTCTCAGTCAGCTTGGGCACTGGCGCAAACACCACGGCCAGGCGGCCTAAACAGCAGACATTTCTTTCTCTCCATCCTGGAGCCTGGAAGCTGAGATCAGCGTGTCAGCAGGCTTGATTCTTTCCGAGGCCTCTCTCCTGGCGTGTAGACACCATCCTCTCCCCACGTCTGCACGTGCTTGTCCCTCTCTGTGTGTCTGTGTCCTGATCTCCTCCGTTCATAAGGACACAAGTCGCGTTGGATGATGGCTACCTTAATGACCTCATTTTTACTCTAAGATGTAAAGGCCGTCTGTGCGTACACAGTCTCATTCTGGGGCACCGGGGATCAGAACTCTATCATGAATTCTGGGAGCCCTGAGCACAGAGTGTTATGGCGGCAGTTGGCTTCTGGACGGGAGACCCTAGAGAAGCCTTGTCAGAAGTGAGCCCATGGCTCAGCAACTCTACCAGGTGAGTCCCGCTCCAAAGGGCACAGATTCCACCCAGTTCCTAACCACCGCGTGGCGTGCCGTGGTTACTGAGGGCAATGGGGGTCTGGCAGTCAACTTCTACTTCCAACAAGCAAGATGTCGATACGTTTAAAATGAAATTCTAATTTCATAATTTCATGCTGCAATTTAAAATGTTCAGCAGTAAGGGGCACCTGGGTGGCTCAGTCGGGTAAGCGTCCCACTCAACATCAGCTCAGGTCACGATCTTGCGGTCATGAGTTCGAGCCCCGAGTTGGGTTCGCTGCTGAACGTGAAGCCTGTTTGGGATTCTCTGTCTCCCCCCTCTCTCCTCTCTTTCTGCCCCTCCCTGGCGCATTCTCTCTTTCTCTCTCTCAAAATAAATAAACTTAAAAAAAATTATAAAATGTTCAGCAATAACTAAATCACTCTGTGGACGAGGTACTAATGCCTCTCAGTCAAAAGCACAGTGTGTTTCCTGCAACATGAGAATGGCTGGCTTGTGGTAAACCCCCCATGGAAGGCAGCGGGAGAGAACCATCGCCCGTGGTGCACGCGGATCCAGCGTCTCGCTGGCCACGACTCGGCCAGTCACCCTGCCTGCCCCGTGCTTCTCTACTGAGCACTCCAAGCAGAGCAGGCGTGGATGGGCCGAGGCCCAGTTGAAGAAAACCGGCCTGCCTCTTGGTTCACGGGAGCGCCCAGCGCTCCTGCCTGAACACGGAGGGCCGCACACTTCCCGGGGAGGTGGGAGATGACGCACCAGAGGATGCGCAGCCCGTGTCCCCAGAGCGTCCCTCCTGTAGCTGGTGGCCAGAGACGTGCACAGCCGTCATCACACGGGGAGGGCTTTGGGGGCTGTGATCCTCCAAGTGTATCCTCAGACCAGCAGGGTCAGCATCCCCAGCGAGAGGGTTGGAAATGCAGATTCCTGGGCCCCACCCGGATCTGCTGAGCCACGACCTCCGAGTGTGTAGCCCAGAAACCAGCGTCTGAACAGGTGGTCTAGGTAAGGCTGCCAGGCACGGTGAATAAAATAAAGGCACACGGTTAAATTTGAATTTTAGAGAAACCCGATTTTTGCATGGGACATACTTATACTAAAAATGATTCATTGTTTCTCTGAAATACAGATTTCACTGGGCTTCTGCCTTTCCTCTGGCAGCGCCAAGCCCAGGAGATTCCGATGCTAAAGTCTGGGAATCACTGGTATAGAGATTTGCCCTGATCTAGCACTTTCCATGATGAACTTCAACGGGTTTTCATCAGATGCCTCCTGACTTTTATCTTTCTCTGCTCCTTTTGTAACTAATGACTCCATGTTCTACAGACTTCTTTTCCTGAATCTGGGTCTAGCTTATCCAAGCCAAGCAGACACCCAGAATGTGTCGTATTTTCGTTTTCACCACAAGGGACTTGGAATGTAATCATTACTGGGGAGAAGGGCGTGACCCCAGCAGCCGCGCCAGGCGGAACTGCCCTCGGCTCCTTCTCATCTCTGTCCTTACGCTTACAGGTCGCATTAAGATTTGTTCTGATATTTGCACGGTTACCCGACAGCCTTACCGTTTGCTCCCACTGTAGATTCGAGGGCCTCCCCCGACCCCACCTCCTCCCCCCCAGGCTTCTCCAGAGACAGCAGGAACATCAGGTGCATAGTCCTCTCCCAGATCATTCTTGTCGAAACGCACCAGACAGTCCGTGAAACAGCACGTTTCGGGAATATGGGAATGGCGGCCAAGCATCATACACTCACCCCCTTTATGTCCAAGTGACATTCGTCGTCACGGAGGCATGAAGCTCTTGGAGGAGCTGATGTGAACCTTGGAAGACGTGAACCACACACAGGGCTGCGCTGATCCGTCCTGGCCCTCACGTGGGAGTGGGGTCAGAGGTCCGAGAACGGGGCCATGAGGCGTATTTGTAGAACTCTGGAAGGCGGACACGTCACAGTTACTGACCACATAGCTTTGTTTCAGACAGCTGAAGAGCCTTCTGTCCCCACATTTGTCGCCCTGGGTACCTGTCCCTCTTCCCTTCATGTCTGATTCTCTGTTCTCTCCCTCGTTTCCTCTGCCTTTTGCTCCTCAGTTTGGTCAGGGATGGTTTTTAAATGTCACCCTCCCCCCCGCCCAAACTGCATGGACCTACTACATGCTGTTTGTGGCTCGTGGCTAACCGGAAAGGGGTTAGACTGTGCACCCTCTGATCAGCACACCTGCCCACATCCACAAGTGCGTTCGTAAAACCCTCAGAAGTCATGTCCTTGTTCTGCATCTGGCTCGTGCCTCCACACGTGCATGTTACTAGGTCACAGCCATGAAATATAAAGGAAAAGAGAACCCCATTTTTTTTTCCTAAGTGTTTATTTATTTTTGAGAGCGAGTGAGCACACACGTGGGGGAGGGGCAGAGAGGAGAGAGTCCCAAGCAGGTTCCACGCTGTTAATGCAGAGCCCAACATGAGGCTTGAATCCATGAACTGTGAGATCGTGACCTGAGCCAAAGTTGGATGCTTAACCGACTGAGCCACCCAGGCACCCCAAGAGAACACCATTCTTAAAAATCATTGTAGATGGAGCTCTTATTTTGATTCTGGGTTGGACACTGAGCTGTATGGAGCTATTGATAGTTAAAAGGCAAATCCTTTAATACAGCACGTGCTGTTGTTTATGACAGACAGTAACTGACCAACCAGGGCTGGTTGAATGCAGGGTGTTTGTCGGCTGAGGGCCTAGGAAGGTCATATAATAATATTTGGCAAATGCGTTCAAGAAACGGAGGTAAATATGTCACTCTTGGTGGTGACACATGTGATTACAGACAGAAAGTTGCAGCCCCCAGCGTTGATGGAAGCTTTTTAACATTGGGTTTTCTTTTCCTCGAGCAGATTTGCCCAACGATTCAGTATAGCAAGAAAACAGTGCATTTTATACTTAGGACGAGGGCATGTGGTAGTCGAGACACAGGCTGTTCACATGTTTCTATCAGGTGGGTTTGAACTGCGGCAGTGAGGTCGGGACAGCTTAGGCTGGTGACTGCCCGTGTGGCCTTAGTATCGACAGGAGTTGTAGTCACAAAAGATCATTCCAGGATCTGAACGACTGAGATTTCAGCCCTGTTGCCAAACAGGGGGCGATGTCCCCGTCATGACACGGACACTCGATGATCCCCGCTCTGGGGTCCTTCTCACATAGTCGACGCCATCGCTGTGCGCTGATTTCCACCACACAGATTCAGCATCTGGACAAACAGGCGGACCTCTCCAGTGTGGCTGCAGATGGGGTGTGGGTGCGCAGAGCCAGGAGGGGCGGCCGGTGACGTTGGCAAGGCAGGACAGACAGCACGGGCGGTGCTGCTGGGGCTTGATTCCAAGCAGTAACTCCAGTCGTTTACAAGGTTTTCATGTCATAGTTTTTAATGCATTGATGACTGATGGCAGGAGTTCTCAATTATTCACGAGATGGTTCCCGTAACTCCTGCTCAAGTTCCCCAAAACAGTCATGTGGGCATTAACTTCCAATATTATTATGCTTTAAAATCGTATTACCTCAGAGTGGATGTGTGGTTGGAAAAAGAGTATGTCACCCGCCTTCTGCCCGGCAGGCGTTCTGTGCTTGCCCTGGGGGCTGGAAACGCCCGTCTGGGCCCCCGCCTCCCGGAGCCCCCTGATCCTGCCCCAGCTCCGGCCCCGGGCCAGTCGGGAGCACGTGCACGCCGAGACCCGGGCCGTGGAAACGTCCCAGGAGGACATCTGCACAGACCTCTGTGTCGGCCACTGTGTTCAGATGAGTTGGCTGAGGAAAGCGGTGTTGGCTGAGGTTCTCCAGAGAAGCAGGAGCAACACTGTGTGTATACGTAAAACTACAGGGAGTGAGGTGAGGAGGGAGAGAGAGAGTGGAAGAGACGCATTCGGGGAATTGGCCGGCAGGTCTAAGATCTGCGGGGCAGTGGCAGGCTGGAGACCCGGGGAAGACTGCTGCAATCTTGAGTCTGAAGGCAGAATTCCCTCTTCCTTGGGGAACTTTAGTCTTTAAGACCTAAAACTGATCAGACGAGGCCCACCCACATTATGGAGGGCCATCTACTCTGAAGTCTGCTAGTTTTGTTTATTTATTTATTTAATTTGTTATTATTTTATTTTAGAGAGAGAGAGTGTGAGCAGGGGAGAGGGAGAAGGGCAGAAGGAGAAAGAGAGAGAGAGAGAGAGAGAGAGAGAGAGAGAGAGAGAATTTCAAGCAGGCTCCATACTCAGCACACAGTCCTACTCAGGGCTCAATCCCACAACCTTGGGATCATGACCTGAACCAAAATCAAGAGTCAGACACTCGACTGAGCCACCTAGGCTCCCCTGTACCAGAATTAATGCAAAATTTTCCAGGAACTTCTACAGTGTTTTCTTTGGACCCAACTTGTGAGCAGTTGCCATTCAGCGCTTAGAATAGAGCACAAAACGACTGCCGTTTGGCTGCCACAAAAGGCACACGGCTTCGGGATGGGAGCCCAGGGGCGCCTTGGGGGGCTCAGTCAGTTAAGCGTCCGACTTCAGCTCAGGTCACGATCTCACAGTCCGTGAGTTCGAGCCCCGCGTCGGGCTCTGTGCTGATGGCTCAGAGCCTGAAGCCTGTTTCAGATCCTGTGTCTCCCTCTCTCTCTGCCCCTCCTCTGCTTGCACTCGGTCTCTCTTTCTCTCAAAACTAAACATAAAAAAAAAAAAAAAAGAGTGGGAGCCCAAAGCCCAGGGTGTACTGGGAACCTCCTCAAGGATTACAAAGTGGCTGGTTCAGAGGCCCTGAAGAGAAATCTCCAGAAAGGGGGTGTGAACAAGGCCCGCCTGCTGGTGTCTGTGGGGTCTGCAGTCACTTGGGGCCTCTCCTGTCAGGAGCCCAGCGGGTTTTCTCGGAGGCTTCTGTTTCTGGCTCCCTTCACAAAGCGCATCTCGAGGCAGCATGACGAGCAGGAAGTGTAGCAAGTGGCTGAGAGCTGCTGTGCGCTCCCCGCACCCTCCCCAACCGTGAGCCTGCTCCTTGAGCTCTCCCGGGGGCCTGGGGCCTCTCCTGGCCACGGGATGAGGTGGCCAGCTGGGTGCCAAGGGGACCAGACACCTTGCGAGAGCGCCTCCCCGGAGAGTCGGCTTCTCTGCAGTGACAGAGAGAACAAGAGGACCCTAACCTGCTGTCTGTGGCAGTTCCCGTGGCCTTCCCGCATCCCCCCCCCCCCGCCCCCGTCCCCCTCGCTGTGACTAGAGCCCCAGGTGAGGGCTTCCCTCAGCTCCTTAGTGGGTTCGAACCCCACATCAGGCTCTGTGCTGACAGCTCGGAGCCTGAAGCCTGTTTTGGATTCTGTGTCTCCCTCTCTCTGCCCCTTCTCTGCTCACACTCTGTCTCTGTCTATCAAAAAAATAAACATTGAAAACAAGTTTTTAAAAAATCCATAAGGGGCCCCTGGGTGGCTCATTCGGTTGAGCGTCCAATTTTGGCTCAGGTCATGATCTCATGGTCCGTGGGTTTGACCCCCACATTGGACTCTGTGCTGACAGCTCAGAGCCTGGAACCTGCTTCAAAATCTGTGTCTCCCCCTCTCTCTGACCCTCCCCCGTTCATGCTCTGTCTCTCTCTCACAAAAATAAATAAACATTAAAAAAATTTTAAAAAAGAAATGAATTTCTCTTATGAAGAAAATTTATTCAACCCACAGAAACTCCTCACTTGTTTCATCTTCTTCCATTAAATTCCAGAAAACTTAGTTTGACAACTTTACTTAAAAATTGCATGCATAGTATTTTTTTTAATGTTTATTTATTATGAGAGAGAGAAAGAGAGAGAGAGAGAGTGCGAGCAGGGGAGGGGCAGAGAGAGAGGGAGACACAGGATCTGAAGCAGGCTCCAGGCTCCGAGCTGTCAGCACAGAGCCCGATGCAGGGCTCGAACTCACGAACCGTGAGATCACGACCTGAGCTGAAATCGGGCGCTTAACCGACTGAGCCACCCAGGCGCCCCTACATGTATAATATAATGCCGTGTTTGTAATTCTTTCCCCATCCTTTGGTTTACCTTTCGGCACATGTAGAAAGTTACTCTCTCGGTGCTGCCTAGTGTTGCTTTGAGCTGATTGGAGTCAGGATGATATTTGTATTCTTTGTTTTTTTGTTTTTTTTTTTTTTTCTGTATCACTTTTTTAAATAACAAGAATCAGTTATCATTTGGAAAAAATAATGTTTTAAAAAGCATATTCTCATGGGGCACCTGGGTAGCTCAGTCGGTTGAGCATTTGACTTCGGCTCAGGTCATGATCTCACGGTTCATGAATTCTAGCCCCACGTTGGTCTCTGTGCTGACAGCTGAGACTGGAACCTGCTTTGGATTCTGTGTCTCCCTCTCTCTCTGCCCCTCCCCTGTTCATGCTCTGTCTCTCTCTGTCCCAAAAATAAATAAACGTTGAAAAAAAAAATTAAAAAAAAAAAAGGGATCACAAAGCTGTGTATCATGCCATTGTATAGGAGAAGGGCTGGGGAAGAGTACCTCAAAAGGTCCCTAGTGATCTGTGAGAATTGAGATTACAGGGGGTTTTTTCCATAGCTTTTTTTGGTATGTTAAATATTTAACATTAATATGTATTATTTCTCTGTATTACTCGGGGTTCTCCAGAGAAACAGGGTCAACAGGATATACAAATAGAGATTTATTATAAGGATTTGGCTCACGTGACCGTGGAGGCTGAGAAGTCCCCAGATCTGTGACTGGCACACTGGAGGCCCAGGAGCTGATGGTGCTGGTGCCCATCTGAGTCCACATCTGAAGGCAGAAGACCGTGTCCAGCTGGAGGACGGGCAGAGAGATGGAATTCTCCCTTCCTTGGCCCTGTGCTCTATTCGGGCCTCCGTCGACTGGATGCCCTCAGTGGGGAAGGCACTCTGCCTTATTAGTCTGTTGATTTAAATGTTCATCTCACCCAGAAAATGCCCAGAATCATGTTTAACCAAGTATCTGGACACTTCAGTGGAATTGACAGATAAAATTAACTATCACACTCCTTATAGTGAAAAAATAATAATAATTAAGGCCATTGAAGGCAGAGACGCAGGGTGATCTTTCAAAAGGAGCGTCCATTGGCTGCTTACTGGCTCGGTTCTGCACATGGTGCGGGCCTGTGGAGACCTTCCCCAGGACATCAGCAAATACTCTGAATGACCTCGCTCCTTTGTGCTGCACGGAGGGTACCGGGCATCAGAGGTGATGAGGGAGAGAGCTTTGGGCCCCCAGGAGCCACTGCTTTCATGACCGTAGCTCTGCTCACGGCGCGTCCTGTGAACCCAGTACTATGCCCGCATCTCGCTCCTCCCCACCACGGCCGCAAGGAGGGCTGTCGTTCTTCTTTACAGACGGGGAAGGTGAAGGGCAGAGAGGCCACGTAACCCATCCAACGCCACACAGCAGGCAAAGGACGGGGGATTTGAACCCAAGAGGCAAGTACGGATCGGCTGACCTCTTGCTCCCGGGTCAGCAGCTCCATTCCTCTGCTTCCCTTGGGTGTCAGGCAAGGGCAGGTGGACTTTTTTTTTTTTTTAAATCAGGGCATCTTTATTGCAACACGTATACAATCGCAATGCATTTTATATATACTTGAAGGGCTTGAAATCTTACTTCCCAGCTCATTAACATAAAATTGACACTGAAGGCCCAGAAATTTGAGTTTAAGGTGTGACCCGTGGAGGAATGATTTACACATCCTGGGGCCACTGTCTTACGGAAGGGCTGTCTTTAAAGAGTATTCCAGGGGGGCGCCTGGGTGGCTCGGTTGGTTAAACGTCCAACTTTGGCTCAGGTCATGATCTCACAGTTCGTGAGTTCAAGCCCCACGTTGGGCTCTATGCTGACAGCTCAGAGCCTGGAGCCTGCTTCGGATTCTGTGTCTCCCTCTCTCTCTGCTCCTCTCCTGCTCGCATTCTGTCTCTCCCTCTCAAAAAAGAATGAATAAACATTAAAAATAAAATAAAATAAAATAAAATAAAGAGTATTCCAGGGTGTCTCATCTTCTAGGACACTGCTGAGGAAGGCTATCTTAGGCACAATTCACATTTTTGCACGTTTCCTGAAACCAAATCATTTTATTAGATTTTGTAACACTACTGCTTTCTTTTATACGGGGACCCTTGGGGATTCCCCATGTTTGGAATTAAATTCAAGCCATCTATCTTTTCTCACCAGATGCCTTGCCATCGGGTCTGGTCTTGGTAATATTTCGAGGACCACAGACACCTGGGTTGAGCGGGACACATTTTAAAGAGTGCAGCAACATGGCTTTCGTTTTCCTGAGACTAGATACTTGTTATTCAGCCAATACAATTCCAGATTCCTAGACAGATGGAAAAGTCAATATTTTTTCTTGAACACATCCTAACTCCTAGACTTCTTCTTCCTGAGTCTGTGTGTGAAGCTGGCCGTACACGCACCTGCAGATGTAGTGGCTGTGCTGTACTTTTTTTTTTTTTTTTTTAAAGTGCTGTACTTTTTACGACAACTTGCCTCCTGGAAAGGGCTCACTGTCCTGGTGGAAAACTTGCTTGTGACAAATGTTTTAGTTTTGAATTTTGGTGCTGAGAATTAATGGGTCACAATAAATATATGAGGGGATTCTTTGTGGTTTTTTCCTCAAGGCGAGTTTTCCTTTTGATATTATGAATTACTTAAAACATCAAGCACACACATGGACAAGCGTGTGCGCACACAGGGCAGTAAGAATAGGATGCGTCATCTTCTTCCTTTTTTTAGTGTTTATTTTTAAGAGAGAGAGAAAGAGACAGAGCGCCAGCAGGGCAGGGGCAGAGAGCGAAGGAGACACAGAATCCGAAGCAGGCTCCAGGCTCTGAGCTGTCAGCACAGAGCCTGACACGGGGCTCGAACCCACGAACTGTGAGATCATGACCTGAGCTGAAGTCGTACGCTTCACTGACTGAGGCACCCAGGCACCTCTGTGATATAGAATTTTCAGCATCTTTTTTGCCACAAAAGTACCAACTATTATTTAGTCCAGGAATTGTGGGACATTTCCTAAAGGCAGAAATTTAAGCATTACTGTTTTTAGTTTCTCGGTGGTTACTTCTAAATTCCAAACTATATTGGGGAGCTGGGTGGCTCAGTGGTTAAGCATCTGACTTAGGCTCAGGTCATAATCTCGCCCTTCATGAGTTCGAGCCTCGTGTCAGGCTCTGTGCTGACAGCTCAGAAGCTGGAACCTGCTTTGGATTCTGAATCTCCCTCTCTCTCTGCCCCTCCCCTGCTTGTGCTCTGTCTCTCTCTCTCTCTCAAAAATGAATAAACATTAAACAAATTTTTTAAACAAAATTTCAAATTATAAAGTTTCTCCATTTTTCAACCTTGATTTGTTTTGTGATGACCTTCTGTTATGGAAGATGGAGGTTTAGCTAATATGCACTCCTCTCTCCTTCCTCTGGATTATTTTAGGTACATTATCACAGTCAGTGCTCTTATAGGTTCATATTTAGCTTTAAGTGGTTGCTTGAACTTGAATTTCTTATTGGATCAACTTTAGATGGTAGGAATTGCTGAGACAAGCAGGTCTCCAAACCCTGTCTTTCCCTCCATCTTTCTCCCGGCCTTGTGTGTCCCACATTCTTCCAAATAGCATTTATTTTTTTAGTGATAGATTTTTTTGCCCCATTTTTAACAGCTGGTATGGTTTACATACCATAAAACTCACCCACTTCCAGGGTACAACTCACTGATGTTTATAAATCTATAGCTGTGTAAGATCCACTAGCTCTGTTCCAGAACATTCCCAACATAAGTATGCACTTATTTTTATATTGTCAAAGTAAATGTCATTGAGTTTGGTCCCCTGGCCATATATGAATTTTCTGGGTTTCATCTAGAAGTCAGGTCAATACACCACATATAGCCATGATTACGACAGTATAGGGACGGGCCCGGTGCAGACTCATGACTGTTTACTTAATTCACTCAACAGTAAATCATTACTGAGAATCCACTTGTGTCAGGTGCTGTTTTAAACACCAGCAACAAGATGGCGAGCACAGTGCACCTGGTGCCTGCCTGCATGATGCTTAAACTCTGGAAAAGCCATTGACACCATAAAGTACCGACCCACACATATGCATATCCATTAGCTTCCACCAGCGAATGGTGGCTTCAAACCACAACCACCTGATTACCATACATCTGATTACTGCGTCATCTGGACTGGCCATCCAGTCTGGGCCAGCTTGTTTGGTCCCTGTATGTGTGGTCAGTTAGAGGGTAGTGTGGAAGCCGGCTGATGCAGGATGGCCTCCTGTCACACAGGGTCTCTTCCACCACATTCTGTTGGTCAAAGCAGCCATGAGCAAAGGGGGAACGTAGACCACCCCGCTGAAAGGGGGATCCTGGGTAGGAAGATTACCCCACCTGAAGCAGCCATGCTGGGAGAAAACTCAAGCCTCACAGAGAAGCCACGTGCAAGAGCTCCAGGCCTGGGTGAGCCTGCCTTTGGGTCATCCCAGGTTAGGTGCCGGATAAGTTAGGAAAGAAGCCTCTGTCGTTTCGGTCCTCTTAGCTGGGGATTCCAGACTCCAGGGAGCAATCAAACCATCCCGCTGGGGTCTGGCTAAATTCCTGAGTGCAGAATCCAAGGGGCATAATAGAGAGGATGTTGTTTTATCACAGTAAGTTTTGCAGCAATCCATAACTGGGTCAAGGAGGAAGATGGGGGAAGTACTGGGGTAACTCACGGAGAAGATGGTGCATGTTTGCAATGTTGTTCCTTTCAGTTAAAATTGTTTGCATGGGATGTCGAGAATGAATGTGAGAAATCAGGAGCCCATACTGTGCTTTGCATTAAGTGACACATGATTTGAATATTATCCGAAGTTGTGAATGGAGTGACTCTGCCCAGCTAGTGCTGAGTGGAAATGGTGGCCATGGAGCAAGCGTGGGGCACGCTGTCCCAGAGCAGTGGGTGTCCAAGGCCACTGGGCCTGGTCTGCCTTGGAGAGGACAATCATACTGGTTTCTAGATCAGAAAGCTCTGAGCTCAGGATGAAGAAAAGAGTCTTTTACGGGAAACTGTAGAACTTGATGTTTTTTTGTTTTTGTTTTTTTTCCTGGAATATTTATTCTTTGTTTGTTTTTCTAAATGAGTAAAGAAAAATTCTAAAGAATATTCATTGGATTTAATTTTCTTCTTTGGAAATCCAGGGATGAGCTTCTAGGGGAATGAAAGGTACATGCCTGAAAGGGCTTTTCTCTTGTTAAAAAATGTGATTAGAGGATTACCCAGAATGCTGTGTTTTGCATTTTCCCTGTGGCTTTCATTACAGCTGCTCCTTCCTCAGCAGGCTCCATAATTATACAAATGTCTTAGCCTTTCAAGTGTTCCATTATTCATTTGTGACTCACCGGGAGCACCTACGGCCTGTTCAGCTGCGGAGCCAGCTTGCTCAGTGCACTGGCCGTACATTCGTTTTTTGACTTGGGTCTTTTGTGTTTCCGGGAAAGATGAAGTGGAAGATAGCATTTATGCCGTGGTTCTCCTCGCTTACACATGGGGGCCTTATTCTTTGTCGCTCACATGCGTGAGCCTCCAGACTGCTCAATCCTTGGTTCCCCGGTTGCACTGGCTTGCAAATTGTAGACACTGTCACTGAAGCAATCTTGCCTCCTTGAAATATCTCATTTACAGTCATTGCTTTGGGGGCAACCATTTCCCAGCCTCTGAGTCTCTTTGCCCACCTACGTCTTCTACTTATTGTATCCTACACGTTTCAGCAAAGCCATCTCAGAATCCTCATTTCCCACCATAAATGTTGCTTAGATAGAACTAAAATAGGTTAGACAGAACTTTTGGCTGTGTGCCCTTGGTGACATGTAGAAGCGGGAATGAATAAAAATGATAGTCTTTTGACAAACAGCAGTTAATAACAACTTTTAAGTGGTGAATTAATCATTGGGCCATTTAACTGTCACGTAGAAGAGTTCAGAAATTGGAATGTCTATGAGGGTAAGCAGACACACGTGTGTGGACGGGCTGGGGTGCATAAGACATCTACAGTTACACAGCATCTCATTAAAGTAAAGAAAACTCTACACATGCAGTTGTATGAAATAGTACAGAGACATCTTGAGCACCCATCACCCAATTTCCCCGGGGGGTAACATCACCCAAAAGTCCAGGACAATGTTAACCAGGACATTGACATTGATAGTCAGGACATAGCGTTTGCATCACCACAAGACCCTCTTGGGTCCTCCCCGTCCTCCCCACCCTATCCCTAACCTGGGCCATCACTCCTCTTCACCAGTCTTTTCTCTTTCCCTATAGTTTTGACATTTTAACAATGATATATAAATGGAATCATAAGGTATTATTAAAAAGAGAAAACAGGCCCAAAATGGAGTCACCAAACCAAGACTTAATACCTAACATAACAGGTTTCAGCCTCTCCCAGGGGTGTAATCTTTTTTTTTTTTTTTTTAGGTTTATTTATTTATTTGAGAGAGACAGAGACAATGCAAGTGAGGAAGGGTCAGAGAGAGAGGGGGAAAGAATCCCAAGCAGGGTCCATGCTATCAGCGCAGAGACTGACACAGGGCTCGAACTCCCAAAACCATAAGATCAGACCTGGGCCAAACCCAAGAGTTGGAGGCTTAACTGACTGAGCCACCCTGGCAGCCCCCAGGAGTATAATCTTAACCAGTCAGTCTGGGATTACCTGGTCAGCACTAGTGAGGTCATCTGCCTGATAGACCCTCAGCCTTCCCTCAAAGGAAGGTGGCCTTGCCTAAAACAGTCCACTCTGCTAGTAACTTGTTTGTAAAAGTCTTCCATTTTGTACCCCGTCTGCCGTGGATCTCCTTTGTATCTGCTCAATGGGATGCTGGTCAATTCATGAATCACTGAATAAAGCCAATAAGATCTTTAAAATTTACTCAGTTGTCTTTTAACAGCAACCTTTTGGGAATGGATGTTTTCCCACTCAGAACTCCTTGTAATCTGTTGCATAAATAAATAGTTCTTTTGATCGCTGAGTATAATTTCATGGTATGGACCTCCCAGAGTCTGTGTGACTTGACACCCACCGAAGGACATTTGGTGTGTTTATACTTTTTGGCTGTTATGAATAAAGCTGCTCTGAACATTTACATAAAGAATTCTGTGTGGACATAAACCTGCATTTCTCTGGGATAAATGTCCAAGGATCTGTTTGCTTGGGTCATGTGGGGATCGTGTGTTTAGTTATGTAAAAGCTCCCACACTTTTCCAGAGACTGCGTAAATTCACATCCCCCCAGCATATACAAGTGATTCTCTGCATCTTTACCAGCATTTGGTGTGGGTGGTGTTTGTCCTTTCAGCCTCTCTGTTAGGTCTGTAGTGATAGCCCACATGGTATTAATTTGCATTTCCCTCATGATGGATGGTGTTGGGTTTATTTGTCGTCTTGCTTTCATCCTCAGGACGTGTCTGCTCGTGTCTTTTCCATTTTCTAATTACACCATGTTTCAACACATGAGACAGAGGAGTGCAGCACGTCCTGGATCCCAGACAGCCTGCTACATAGATGACCATCTCACAGAAACTAAGAGCCATGGCAACTTTTCCTGTTGAAGCATTTCACAGTGTCCCAAGGCACTCACTTTGATAATCGCTGACATACAGCCAATGAGAAAGTAGTTTTCTTTGTCAACAGAAGGTGGACTCTGAAATCTGGGGTCAGGATCCCTTGTAGCCAAGAAACAGAAGAAGCATCTGCCCTAGCCAAGAAGTCCCCATGTCTCCCGTGCTGTAAACGGGCAGGGAAGCAGCTGGAAGGTACAAGGGGCAGAGGGAGGAGAGAGGGGAGGGCAGCACCTAGAACCCCAGGTTTCTTCTCTTCCTTCTTGGCACTAAAATTTTCACTTCAATCCACAATGGCTACTCAAGCAAGATTTCGCTGGCTTCGGCCCCAAATCTGTAATTTCAGCAAGGGTCCAGGTCATTTGTCTCCTTCTATTTGGGAAACAGTGCCTTCTAGTGCTCCTGCGTGTCACTTACTCGTCTGTCACAGGACGGATTCCCAGGGAGATGGGCTACCTGGTCTCTTGCCAGCGTGACTTAGTGCCATTTAGCACACGTGCTATGGTCCTCTGTGCCCACGGTTAGTGGCAGCCACCAAGTCCATCAGGCACCTCTTCTGAAGATGCTCTGTTGAACTATTGATGGGCATTCACAGAAGACGGGACCTGTGTGTATTGTTAGTTGTACACGGCCCATCTGTCCCACAGCATCTAACTTTCTGCTTCCTACTTCCTTTCCAGTGTACACATATTTTATGAGCACAAATTCTCGAGGGGGGGGGGAGGGACATAACGCAGGCTTTGTTTATTAATACTAGAAATTACAAGTTTCCAAAAAAGTAATTCTAAAATAATTCATGCAAGATATTCCCAAATATCCTAATCAGGAATCCTTCTGCCCTGTACCTTAGGAAAAGAGTCTCAAAAGAAAGATGAATGGTTTCTCCAAATCCTAACTGACCAAAAGCACCGATAAAACCCACTTCCCCTGGATTAATGCTATGCTGTGGTCCATTTCGATCAGTTGCAATCATGTTCACTTAGCAAAAATCTCAATAAAATTGTCTATGTCAATTACATGTTAAAACAACAACATTTTGGTATATTGGGTTAAATAGAATACAGTATTAAATAAAAAAATTTTAAGTTTATGTATTTATTTTGAGAGAGAAAAAGTGAGTGGGGGAGGGGAGGAGAGAGGTGGGGGGAGAAAGAAAATCCCAAGCAGGCTCCACGTTGTCAGCGCAGAACCCGATACGGGGCTCAATCCCGCGTGAAATCGTGACCTGAGCCGAAATCAAGAGTTGGCTGCTTAACCCACTGAGCCCCCCCCAGGTGTCTCTACAGTATTAAAACTAAGCCCACCTGTTTCTTTTTAGTTTCACAATGTAGTAACTAGAAAACCTAGAATTACGTCTGTGATTTGTTCCTCTTCTGCTCGATGTGGGGGGGCTCCTCACTTAGCTCTCTGCCAGAGGTCACCTCCGCCTGACTCCTGGGTTTCCCTACTGCCAGATTTCTGTTCACAGCTCTGGCCTTATACGACTTCATGTTTGTCATTTTTTGTCTCTTCCCCTAAAGTTAAAGCGTGGGGAAGGCAAGGACTGAGACTGGCCTGCGGGCCCCCCCACCCCCCAGATGCCCAATGAACATTCGTTGAGTGCGTACAACTCTACCAGACAAAGCTGCAGTCAAGTTCATGATCCAAGGCTATATTTGTAAACAGTTGACCAGATAAGCTCTGGAATGCACATTTTTTTTCCTTCCTTTTTTCAAATCTCATGGTTTCACAGTCCTTTCAAGGCTTGTAGCTCTGACCCAGGCCCTCAGGGCTAATGATCTGCCTAAACCTATCTCCTTTTTTTCCCTTTATTTTTAAATGTTTATTTATTTTTAAGGGGGTGGGAGACAGAACTCGAGCTGGGGAGGGGCAGAGAGGGAGACACAGAATCCGAAGCGGGTTTCAGACTCTGAGCTGTCAGCACAGAGCCCAGTGCGGCGCTCGAACCCATGAACCGCGAGATCATGATCTCAGCCCAAGTCTGAGGCTTAACCACCTGAGCTGAAGTCGGATGCTTAACTGACTGAGCCATCCAGGTACCCCTATTTATTTTTATTTTTTAATTTTTTAATGTTAATTGATTTTTGAAAGAGAGAGAGAGAGAGAGAGAGAGAGAGAGGGAGAGAGAGAGAGAGAATGAGAGGGACAGAGAGACAGACACACACAGAATCCGAAGCAGGCTCCAGGTTCTGAGCTGTCAGCACAGAGCCAGATGCAGGGCTCGAATTCATGAACCACAAGATCATGACCTGAGCTGGAGTCAGACACTTAACTGACTGAGCCACCCAGGTGCCCCCAAACTTAATTTTCTAATAAACTTTCAACTTTACACATTTAGAGTTGAGACATCTGTAGTTTGTCAATTGGGCACATTTTAGGAGAACTAAATGTATAATAAAATCATTTTGAAAGAGCCATATCTGGAAGAACTGTTTTGTACCAATGTTGAGTATTAAAAATTCAGTGGGTGGAAATAAAAGCTTTTTAGACAAATACAAGGTGAGGAGAGTTCCAGAAACTATGGTCATTATTTAAAATAAGTTCCTTATTTCTGGTATTATTACTGATCCTGAAGCTTATCTTGATGAACTCATGAATCCATACTTTGTGTATACTCGCTCAGGCAGAATAGTTTGCAATATTGCTACTGGCGACTTGAAATGAATTAAACTATGATTTGGATAATTTACAATAAAATAAGTGACAGTTTTTTTCAAGGGGAACGAGGGCCTCTGTGTATTACTAAATCCTCCCTCCGGGATATCTAGTTCTGAAGGAGAGGCTTGTGCTGAGGGTGACCCAGAAAACAAAACGTGTAGGAACTTTCTTCCTTGGAGAAAACGGTTTCTGATGGAAAATGATATACAGGGAGGATCTTCGGGGTATTGACGGAGGGCTGATTCTGAATTTTCTGTCATTTTCATCAGTGTTAAAGTCTCGGCCCCTCTCTGATGCCAAAGAAGGTGAGTGCAGTGTTCTCCTAGGAACTGGCTCCCTGGTAGGGCCTCTACTCCAGGATGGCATCTATAGTTAAACTCAAGTTAACCAAACTCTCAAGAGACTGATGTATAAACCAAAACACCAGTTTATTACTGTCCCAGTGAGTAAGGGACAGAAGTTCAGTTCTTCTCTTCAACACATTCTCCCTTCAGGACTGGAAGCCCAGTTATTCTTAGGAGACTGTTTTGGGTAGCAGACAAATGCATGTAAGATGCTCGGATGGCATCTTGCCAGGTGGCAAGCAGCCTTAGGACGCAACTCTGAACCAGAAGCTGAGAGCCCTGCCCTGCGGAGGCTGATGCGTAAGTTATTCCTGTGCCGGGCCCTCAAGTGCCTGCCAGCAGGACAGCCTCGCTCTGTATGTGGTTGGAACTTGGGCAAGTTCTGACTTTGTTGGCCCTCCGTCCACAGTTCCGGTAGTTATTTCTCGTTGCCTAATCCTGGCTCTTCAGACAGGATGCAACATACATGTGATTTCAGCGTCCCTGAGTGACAGTCACCTTTGAGCCCAAGCCATCTGCTTCTCCTCCACGGGATTTATGCCGTTTGGACACACCTGGACATTCCCGAATGCCTATAGCTACGCGGTTACAGGTGATGGGTTAGGGTGGTTACAATGGCACTTTTAGAAGGAGACCTCATCTCTAAGTTGTGTGGACAATTTATCTTACGTAGCTATATCTTTACTTTTTGTATCATGGAAGCTAGCTGTCATCAGGGAATCTGCCAGTTTATTCTCGGTATACTGCTGATCTTTCTGCAGTTGTCTTTTGGGGACATAATAGTATCAGTTTAAAAATCAATCCTCAGAGGGAATGTCTGTATTGAGCCGGGGCTAAATCAGGGAGGGGACAAGAGTGGGCACGGGGAGAAAGAGGAAGCCCATCACGGACGCACCTCACTGTGTGCACCTGGCCGTCGGCACACTTGGTAAAGTAGATCACACACCACGGGAAACGTTTCCGTTCCCATCTGCGGAATGTCCGGGCCTGTTGCAAGTTAAGCTTATGCCCAGAGGCTGGGTCAGGCAGGGTGAAGCTTGCGGGCTTCCCGTGAGACCCGCACATCTCGGATTCCCACCAGCGTCCTTGGCCTGACGCTAAACTCTACCTTGGCTTATGGGCTTATTCTGGGGGATCACCGCCGCACCAAGGCTGGGTCTCCTGTCATCGGGACGGTACAATAGGCACCATCATTATTCAGTGGACTGTTCATGTCTCTGAGGCCGAAAGAATTCAGTATCATTTCAAATATTCCATCCGTCTGCATCATCACGATGCCCATTGTCTCCCAGGGACCCTTGTAAGAACACATCTTCCCTGGTGCTTTCCGTCAGCACCCGCAGGGCACATTTCCTTTCCATTACACTTACAAATTTTTTGAAGTTTATTTCTTTATTTGAGGGAGACAGAGAGAGAGGCAGACAGAGGGAGGGAGAGAGAGGGAGACAGAGGGAGACAGAGAGTGCGTGTGCGCGCATGAGCAGGGGAGAGGCAGAGACAGGGAGAGAAGGAGGGTCCCAAGCAGGCCCTGCACACTCAGCACAGAGACTGACGTGGGGCTCGAACTCACGAACTGTGAAATCATGTCCTGAGCTGAAATCAAGAGTGGGATGCTTAAGCGACTGAGCCATCCAGGTGCCCCTACACTTACAATTTTTTTTAATGATTATTTTTTAAATTTACATCCAAGTTAGTTAACATATAGTGGTGTAATAATGGTTTCAGGAACAGAATTTAGTGATTCACCACTTACATACAACACCCAGTGCTCATCCCAACAAGTGTCCTCCTTAGTGCCCATCCCCCCTTTAGCCAATCCCCTCCCCCAGCGTCCCCTCCAGCAGCCCTCAGTTTGTTCTCTTACACTTACAATTTTTACTTCAAGTATGCCTCCTATAGGTGGCAAAATGCAGGATTTTTTTTTTAAATACTGGCAACGGTTTGCCCTTTCTTCCCTCCTCCCTTCCCTCCTTCTTCCTTCCTTCCTTCTGCCCTCCTTCCCTCCTTCCTTCTTTCACAGCAGAGTTCTGCTGATCTGGACTGACTCACACAACAGCCTGTCTCCACTCACTGTGACTCTGTGCCACTGATACATGGCTTGCTTTCTGCCCTCCTGGCTTCTTTTGCAGAGTGTGAGCTGGTCACATGGCTCTCACTGACCCACTGGTGACTTTCTTCAAGGGGTTCGGGGTAAAGAAATGCCGAACTCCCTGCCACATTCCTGGAGGAAGCCCACGCACTGTTGGAAACCCTTACTGTGACCCGAATCATCTACTTAGACTAGCGGAGGTCAGGAAAATCTGGTCTGGAGAAGTGCCTGTCAGACCAGTGGTGACGATCGCCTCTGTCTCTAGTTCAGCAGGTGCCACTCTGAGAAGGGAGCACACTCCACTCGGGGCCCTGGGGACACAGCTTTGCAAGGGTGTGCAGCTTTGGCCAGCCAGAAGAAATGGAAAATGCATCTTCTTCACCAAATCACTGCACTTTGACTCATTCCCTCAGCTTGCCTTTGGATCTCCAGTGGCACTACCTTGAAATGGATTCTAGAATGAGTGCGGCATGGAGGATGTTGTCAGGCGCAGATGGGGACCAGGTTGTCTCTGCATCCGTCCCTCACCCCACTCCCTGCCCGGGCCGCTCAGATGCACCCAGAATGCCTTACCTCCAAAATCAGCTCAGAAGAAGCGTATCTTTCTTCCAAATGTCAGCTGGAAGCTTGTGGACACAGCCTGGCTTGGACGAAGACCACTCACAGTGCACGTGAGGGCAAGATTACTCTTCATTCCGAGCACCCTGGAAAGGGAAACGTGACTTGTCAAAATCAAGCCCCTTGAATTTAATGGCCATAAATTTCAAGTAATTAAGAACCTGACAAAAACAGACAATTATGCTTCAAAATAATTAATTTTATAATTTTTGTTTCCAGGAAATTGACTGCTGTTTGGATATCTCATGAATTTTGTCACCGTTGAACAAAAATAGCTTCCCTCTGTCAATGTCAGTTAATACCACCCTGTAAGAGAAAATCTCGCCACCGTCACATGAGTGTTTATGACAAGACATTTTGATAGATTTGCATCACTCTTGTAAAAAATGAGGTGGCAGAAACCAAGCTGTTGTTGGGATTCCATGGAGAACAGAGTCCGAAGGGAGATTTGCCGGTGAGATCTTTTAAGGTGCCCTCTGGGGAGACACCTTTTAGGGGAGTGAGGGCAGAGTTGGCTGTGATGCTGGTGCAGCAGCAGCCTCAGTGAGCCCAGTTCTGAGCAGGGATGGCCTTTCTGAGACGACATGCCATGAGGTAAGGGATCTGGGGCTTGCACCTTCCAGGGAGGAGTGGTGGTGACCTCAGATGGGGAAGTGTCCTTTGCAGAGGGCAGTTCCTGAGGAGGGAACTGTCTGGGAGCCGTGGACAGCAGGGAGGTACTCTCAGCAGCTGGGGAGTTATGGCCAGATTGGGAGGGAGATTGGGCGGTACACCAGCGTCCACCAAAGCAGTTATTAAATTGCTTATTTTCTCTTCTTGAATATGGATAGTCATATGGAAAGGGAAGGCGGGAAACCCTGGGACAAGGAGGTCCACGCAGGGTTCTGGCAGAGCCCATCTTCCCGGTGAGGACTTCTGGGTGGCTCAGTGGGTTAAGCATCTGACTTTGGCTCAAGTCATGATCTCACTGTTCACGGGCTCGAATCCCATGTCAGGCTCTGTGCTGACAGCTCGGAACCTGGAGCCTGCTTTGGATTCTGTGTCTCCCGCTTTCTCTGTTCCTCCCCCACTCACACTCTCAAAATGAATAAACGTTAAAAAAAATTTTTTTACAGAGAAAAATGTTTATTCAGGTCCTTTGCTCATTTTTTAATTGGATTTTTTTCTACTGGGTTGTATGGTTCTTCGTATATTTTGTATATTAAATCCTTGTATGATGTGCAACTATTTTCTCCCATTCAACAGGTTGCCTTTTCATTTTTTTGACAGTTTCCTTTGCTGTGCTGAAGATCTGTAGTTTGCTATAATCCCACTCTTTAAAAAATTTTGCTTTTGTTACCTTTGTTTTTGGTGTCATGAAGGAAAAAATTTTAATTAAGAACAAAACAGACACAAACCATGAGAGACTCTTAAAGATATAGAACAAACTGAGGGTTGATGGGAGGGAGGAGGGTGGGGGGGGGGTGGGATGGATGGGGGATGGGCACTAAGGAGGGCACTTGTTGAGGTGAGCACTGGGTGTTGTATGTAGGTGATGAATCACTGAATTCTACTCCTGAAACCAGTTATCACACTGTATGCCAACTAAATGGAATTTAAATAAAAATTTGAAAAAAAAAAAAAAAAAAGAACAAAACAGATTCATTTCAAAAAGTGAATCACTATTAACGTTTGTCTTTTCTCTTTAGGTCAACAGCAAAAATATATTGGTCTTTCAAACCCTTTAACGTGCTGAATAAATCCTGTAAAATAACATAGTTTAATCAATGCTTCTAATTTTTTTTAATGGTCATCATTTACACACAAGGAATCACTTTACACACAAGGAATAACTTTAATTCTAAATTCTTATAATATTCAAGCCCGTTGCTCAATGTACGAATATCTTGTAAGAAACTGTATTTCTTACTTTTTCCTAACACTTAGCTGAAGTGATGTCAGTAAATACTGTTTTCTCTAAACGCGCATGCCCCCCATTAAATTTATGGGAGAACTTTCTAGAAGCTGACATCTGTTACCCCAGACAACACGACCCCGAAGTTGTTGCATCTCCTGTCCCAGGCCCCGCCTCTCTGTTGTCTTGTATCCTTGGCTGGGCTTGCCTCTGGGAGAAATTCCTCCAACACTGATCTTTTAAATTAAGACAATAGGGAGCCAAAGGCTCTGTCTGTGAAGCTTGGGGACTCATGGAAGGCTGGGAGCTCCACGCTCAGGCAGCACAGTGGTCCAGGTTCACCAAGACTCGGGCGTTGCTCTGAGAACCAGGCCACCTCGTTTCTCTAGAGCAGGGTGGCCACGCGACCTGGGTGGTGAGCCCGTGGACGGGCCTGGAAAGACCTGGGTGCACAGAGAGCTCATGACCAACCCATCAGGTCATTTTTCGGCCCAGAAGCTCCTGCCATGCCGGAGGGCTGGAGCTACTGATTTTCCTTCTGGAGAAGCCAGCATCCAGACGTTTTTAATGTGAACGTCTCTCAAATTTTACACGTTAGAACTATTTACATTTTCTTTGAAAGCACGGTGTGGGCCCAAAAAAAAAAAAAAAAAAAAGCCCGAGGCTACTTCTGGGCCTCAGGCTTCAACACACGCGCTCCTGGTAGCCTCTGGTTGGCAGTGTAGTCGCGGCACAGAAGGAAGGGCGCCCCGCCCGGGCGGCACCACCCACCGGCCAGGCGCGGAACCCTGGAAAAACGACAGAGCGGGACACCAGCCGTGCTACTGGGCACACTCCTCACGGGATGGGCTTCTTCACGTGGCTTCAGAGAAACAGGTGATTCAGGCAGAGGGGTGGTTCGTACAACCCCAACCTGTGCAAGTGTAAACCAGGGAAGGTCCGTGAGGCCCCTGCGTCGAACGACTGCTTCGCGGGCTTGCACAGGCCTCAGAGGTTCCTGTTGCGGGTTCCACGGGGACAGGAGAAAGCGGGCAAGCAGGCGGACGGCCTCCTGTTTGCATGTGTGCAAAATACTTTCACCATCATTCCCGGGCGCGGGTGACGAAACTTTTACCGACAGAGACCCTCCCAGACGGGGACGCTCACCGACAGGGACCCTCGCAGAGGGGACCCCTCTCCCCACGTGGGCCCGCCCGGCAACCTCACTTCCGGTCCGGGGCCCGCGGGCGGCCAGGCGCGGGGAATGTCGGGAGGCGGCAAACAGGACCCGGTGAAGAATGGACTCTCCTCCCCTCGCACCCCCAACACCTACCCTTTCTCAGCGCTTCCACCGATTGGAAACCTCCGAACTGCTCGAAGTGTAACCCGTTACCCTGACCGGCAAAACGTCGGGCTGGGGCCGGCGGCCTTTCGTCCTCATCCTCCCGAGAAACGTGCCTGCCGGTCAAGCCCACGGCGGGCTTCCTCTCGCCCTGGAAGAGCCGCCCCGCATCGGCGCCGCGGAAGCTCCGATTGCCGGTCCGGGCAGCGCTGACGCCGGGCGAGATTTCCCCGGGTGAGAGGCGCACGCTCGGCCCGTCGGGAACCGAGCGCGTTCGTGCTTAATTGCCACCCAAGCGCCTTCAGCTCTTTTACTCCGGAAGGACAGCGCGAAGATCCTCCGACGAGACGAACTCTTGCACGCCGCCTTGCTGCGAAGACTTGTGTTACATGCACTTGGGGAGCCTCCCTTTACAAGGGCGTTCGGCGTAACGGGGCACTGGCCACTGAAGCTAACGTAGGAGCCCGGCTCTGGGACGCAGTCTGTCAGCTGGGTCGTCCCCCCGAAGGGCCAGAGCTAGGCAGGAACTCTCCCCTTCACATCACCAAGCAAACCGGTGGGCTGCGGTCCCCCGAGTCCTGTTGGGGAAATCCATTCGAAAGGACCAGTGAGTTTAAATAGCCAAGGAAGTAAACATTCTTATTTTCTTCATCTCTTTACAAGATTTCAGGTGCTACCATGACTGATTTGCGACTCGAGCCTGTGATTTCATTTTTGTGCACCATAAGCTGATGGGGGCATTATGCAAAGGGCATTTTTGTTGCTGGGGTGGGTTTCAAAAGCCAGGCACATCGACTGTACCAGACAGAGTGTTTTAGCAGATACTTTTAATGAGGTTGCATCAACACTAAAACCATTTTCAAAGCCAAGAACAAATCAATGTATAATATGATCCAGATGGTTCTCAGATACAGGCTTCCAAGGACTCTGGGCCCCATACTCCTGTAATAAAAAGAATATAAATTCTACACTTATTTTTTAATGTTTAGTTTATTTTATTTTTGACAGAGAGAGAGAGAGAGACAGAGCATGAGCGGGGGAGGGTCAGAGAGAGAGAGACACACACAGAATCTGAAACAGGCTCCAGGCTCTGAGCTGTCAGCACAGAGCCCAACGCCGGGCTCGAACTCACAGACTGTGAGATCATGACCTGAGTTGAATCGGATGCTCAACCGACTGAGCCACCCAGGCGCCCCTAAATTCTACACTTTTTATTGGAAGATTTGAACCTACAGATATAACAAGAGTGGATGATTTCAAGAACTGGTTTAAAAGATTACAGCCTTGGGGCGTCTGGGTGGCTCAGTTGGTTGAGTGTCAGACTTCCCCTCAGGTCATGATCTTGGGGTTCATGGGTTCAAGCCGCCGCATCCGGCTCTGTGCTGACAGCTCAGAACCTGCTTCGGGTTCTGTGTCTCCCTCTCTCTCTCTCTCTGCCCCTCCCCGCTCAGACTCTGTCTCTCTTTCTCTCAAAAATAAGCATTAAAAAATTTTAAAAACACACGGATGGCTTTTTTAAAACGTATGTTGAATAACGTAGACAAATTCGAAAGTATCAAATCGAGCCGAGCAAAGAGGAGCAGGCAAACGCAGCAACCAACCGTAAAGGCTGACCTAATTACTGGGGCTGAACTTAGTTTGTATCCTTCTGGTAAGCATTCAGGCCAGAAGTGTTATAAGCCACACTGTTCTCATTACCAAATGACAAAAAACACGTAATTTGCCTCAGAAGAGATGAAGTTGTCGCCATCACTAAATTCTAAAAGTTAGGTGAAGAGACAACCGGTCAACTGAACAAATAAATTTTAAAAATTCAACCTGCTGGCCTAGAAATTGGTTGGCTTTTAGACTAAAGTAACCCAAGTGTCATATCGGGGAGCTTACCTTGGCGTCCATGTGTCTGATGGGGACACAGACTCTGGGCTCGGAGGCTCAGAACACAAGGGGTCTGGGGGCACTCAGGCCTCTGTGCACTGGGGCATATGTGGGACCAGTAACACGTGGTGTAAATTTCCCAGTGAAAACCTCGTTCTTAAATGCTACAGCATATGGCAGGATTTCCTGATTTTGCAAGGCCGAACAACACTGTGCTGCACGAAGATCCCACATCATCTCCATCCTCTTACCTGTCCATGGACACGGGGTGACTTCCCATCCGGCTCTTGGCTCTCGGGGCTGAGCTCTCTCTTCTCTGCCTTCTGTGGACAGGGCTGCAGCTCAGGCGGGTGTCACTGCTTCTGCACGTCACCGTCACCGTAGCAACAGGTCAGTGAGTGTGCAGAGGAGCTCCGGATCTCAGCATTCCTGAGCCGCCTCCAGCTCCTTCTAGGCCTTTCAGAGCCAGGGCGGCCGGGGCTCAGACATGTCCCAGACGCGCCACACCGGCCGTGGCACTGGAAACTCTGCTCCGACGCAGGCCATGCTTCTCACTTTGGCGTCTCCAGCATAGGCCCAAACGTGCACATCGGGACTTTCCAGATTGGGAAACCTGATGGCTTTGCTGCTTCAGCAAAAAGGGAATGTAAATATTTTCTCTTGCATCTTGGGAGGATGAGAAAATAAAGTCTTTGCCACCACCCAGAAGAATGGAAGTGGATTTCATAGGTCATAGGAAGTCTTTTACAATTAGGGAGAATTAGAGTTTCAGTTGGTGCGGGAGAAGGCCCTGAGGGAACCAAGAAGGAAGGAAACATGTTCCGGAAACAGAGGCTTTGCTAAGGCATGGCGGCCTCACCCATCCCGGCCTCGCAAATGTCCCAGGACACCCACAAACCCGAGGGAAGGGAGCTGAGGCTCCAGAGAGGCAGTGAGGGGACCATGTGGAAGCCCATGCTTCCTGCCCCACCCAGAATCAAGGGGGGCCTCCCTGTGGGCAGCACAGTGCTCTTGAGGGGGCCCGGCCTCCCCCGAGACTCCTTCACCCAGGCCTCACTCACTCACTATCCTGTGCCTCTGCCTCAGGACCCTCTGAGGCATATGCTGTTCCCTCTGATCTGTTCGACATCAACGGGGGCCAGTGCCGACACCAGCTTCAGAAACACACTAACAGAGAGAGGCCCTTGGTGACCAGCTGGGCCCTTAGTCGCTATCACTTTTTTCTGCTCTATTTTTCTTTGCTATCATCCCTGACATTATTTATTATAGATTGTTAAACGAGAATATGGGGTCAAAAAATCCTTTTCTGTTTAACTTTGCGATTTCCGCAGTGCCTGAAGGGTGCCTGATGTAGAGTAGATCTCGCTTCATACCTGCTTTACCCAGACAAGGCCTTTACCCTTCCCTCCTCCTCCCCCATCGCCGCCCCGCGTGGGCCCGGCAAATACAAGGGGTCGCAGTGCTTGGAGGTGGCAGCAGAGGGCGCTGTGTGAACCCAAAACTGCTCTAAAAAATAGTTTATTAATTACAGAACAAAACAGAAAGGAGGATGACCACATGCCGGACACAACTGAGAGTCTGGACGGACTGCGGGTTCGTGAAAAGCAAGGGGTGCCTGCTGTTGGACCACGCTCAGCCTCTGTCTCCGGGCACAGACCCGCAGGAAATCCTCGCGGAAGGTGGGGTGCCGGTGCCCACGGCGGCCGAGAAGCAGGTGCCAGCCTCGGGGAGACGGGGGACGCTCCGGGCATCACCCACCTCCTGGCCCGGGTGCTCTGTCAGGAGAGATCCAGCACGTTCGAGGCGGCTGCCTTGGGCACCCTGCAAGGCCTGTGTGGGGCCGGGGGCACAGGGAGCAGGTGACGTAGGCTTCCGTACAGCTTAGCGTCTTAGAGTCATTTCCTAACGTCTTATTCGGTTTTTATTTATTTTATTTATTAATTTTTTTTAAAAAATTAACATTTATTAATTTTTGAGACAGAGAGAGAGAGCATGAATGGGGGAGGGTCAGAGAGAGAGAGGGACACACAAAATCTGAAACAGGCTTGAGCTGTCAGCACAGAGCCCAACCAATGCAGGGCTCCAACTCACAGACTGCGAGATCATGACCTGAGCTGAAGTCGGATGCTTAACCGACTGAGCCACCCAGGTGCCCCTCCATTCGGTTTTTAAATTTTTTTTTTTTAATTTTTTTATTTTTGGGACAGAGAGAGACAGAGCATGAACGGGGGAGGGGCAGAGAGAGAGGGAGACACAGAATCGGAAACAGGCTCCAGGCTCTGAGCCATCAGCCCAGAGCCCGACGCGGGGCTCGAACCCACAGGCCGCAAGATCGTGACCTGGCTGAAGTCGGACGCTTAACCGACTGCGCCACCCAGGCGCCCCACCATTCGGTTTTTAAAACTTCTCTTTTTATGGCTGCCTCTCTTGGCGGTAAAGTGAAGGCATGTGTGTTTGGGACGAGGTTTTTGCAAAAGCTTCGCTTTCGAGGATCTCAGGATGACTTTGTGTGTTTTTTTCCAAATGAGAATGATGGGGTATTAGGGTTCTCAGAGAAACAGAACCAACAGGATGTGTGTGCGGGGAGTTATTATAAGGACATGGCTCGGGCGATTATGGAGTCTGACAAGTCTCCATCTGCACTGGGGGCCGGCAGGCTGGACTCCCAGGAGAGCTGGTGGTGCCAGTGATGTGGAAGGCCATCTACTAGAAAATTCCCTCTTACTCGGGGGAGGCTGGTCTTTTTGTTCTATTCAGGCCTTCAACTGATTAGATAAGGCCCACCCATGTTAAGGAGGCTTTCTTCACCTATAAATTTAAATGTTGATCTCATCCAAAAACACCCTCACAGAAATACCCAGGGTAATGTTTGCCCCAATATCTAGGCCCCCTTTGGCCCAGCCAAGTTGACACAAAATCAGCCATCACACTCCTTCCCTCCCTCATTCCTCCCTCCCTCCCCACCTTCCCGCTTTCTTTCTTTCTTTTTTAAACTTTAAAAAAATGTTCATTCATTTACTTTGGGAGAGAGAGCGAGCAGGGGAGGGGTAGAGAGAGAGAGGGAGGCGGAGAAGCTCAAGCAGGCTCTGCACTGTCTGTGCAGAGAGTGATGTGGGGGTCAAATTCACAAACTGTGAGGTCATGACCTGAGCCGAAGTCAAGAGTTGGATGCTTAACTTAGCCACCCAGGTGCCCCTCCCCTCCTTCTTTCATGCAACCCTCCCTTCTTCCTTCTTTTTTGTCTCCACACATTTCTTCAGTGCTTTTATTTATTTATTTTTTTTAATGTTTATTTATTTTTGAGACAGAGAGAGACAAAGCATGAATGGGGGAGGGTCAGAGAGAGGGAGACACAGAATCTGAAACAGGTTCCAGGCTCTGAGCCATCAGCCCAGAGCCCGACGCGGGGCTCGAACTCACGGACCGCAAGATCGTGACCTGGCTGAAGTCGGACGCTTAACCGACTGCGCCACCCAGGCGCCCCTCTTCAGTGCTTTTAAATCGTAGTCTACTTTTCTCTACTAAGTTGTATCCTGAATTTTATTCAATTTAAACTCACATAACATAACAGGATGTAGATCAGTACTTGGATATATTTTCTTAATAAATAATTTGAGGCAGGGAAGGCATATATATATTCAACTTGGTTCCTTCACCAATTGCATGGCACTGAAGAAAAGTTTTCCTTATCTTCAGCCTGGATGCTGCTTTAATGTGAAATCCATTTCTTTTCCATTTGATCTTGGTCCATCTATTGATCAAAGTTAAATAACATTTTTAGTATCTGCGATGTAGCTTTTTTTATTAAAAATTTTTTAGGGGCACCTGGGTGGCTCAGTCGGTTAAGTGTCCGACTTTAGCTCAGCTCACGATCTCACGGTCCGTGAGTTCGAGCCCTGCGTCAGGCTCTGGGCTGACAGCTCAGAGCCTGGAGCCTGCTTCCGAATCTGGGTCTCCCTCTCTCCCTGCCCCTCCTCCACTCACACTCTCTCTCAAGATAAATAAACGTGAATAGATGTTCATGTTTATTTATAGAAATAAAGATGAAATAGGTCCAACCGAAAAGCTCCTCCTACTCTGACCTTAGGTCACTCTCCTCCTGGCCCACAGACAACGTGGGACATGCAAGGGCTGATTTAAAACTCCGAGCAGGAGGACCCCCAGCTGCAAAGCAGCGTCAGCTTCTCGGACTGGCACCGACCGAGACCACGCTGGCCATGCCCTCCACCTGTCTGGCGAGGCTCGTATCCGCAGGCACTGCCCAATGGCCCCTCTCGGGTCACATCCCCGTAGGCCTCGAAACCCGCATGTCTTCCCTCAAGAGGAGCTGCTGGCCGGCAGGATCTAAGTGTCAGGACCTGACAGAGGGAGCCTGCTGTCCCCCAACGCTGGTGGCATGTGCCCTCAGGTCCCCTCACAGGAGGGGCTCAGATTGGGCAGGGCCCTGGGGGCCGCAGGCCCTGGGGGTCACGTCAGCAGTGGGGGTGCAGGAGGGGCGGAGACACCCCAGAGTCAGGGTCCGGGGGAGAGTGAGAGTGCGGTGGGGAAACCCTCAAACCCAGACTCCACAAAGCCTGTGAAATGGGCCAGGGCAGAATGGTCTCTAGCCTCTGGCAATCTTATTCCCCACGTACTTTATCTCAGATTAGAAGAAGCAATGTTATGGGGCGTCTGGGTGGTTCAGTCAGTTAAGCGTCCAACTTGGGCTCAGGTCATGATCTCATGGTTCCTGAGTTCGAGCCCTGTGTTGGGTTCTGTGCCGACAGCTCAGAGCCTAGAGCCTGCTTCAGATTCTGTGTCTCCCTCTCTCTCTGCCCCTCCCCCGTTCATGCTCGGTCTCTCTCTATCTCAAAAACAAATAAACGTTAAAAAAAAATTAAAAAAAATTTTTAATGTTTATTTTTGAGAACAGAGAGAGAGCACAAGTGGGGGAGGGACAGAGAGAGAGGGAGACACAGAATCGGAAGCAGGCTCCAGGCTCTGAGCTCTCGGCACAGAGCCCGACGAGGGGCTTGAACCCATGAACTGCGAGATCATGACCCGAGCTAAAGTCGGATGCTTAACCGACTGATGTGATACAGTTTTCAATCTATGTAACTGTATGATATTTCCCACATACTAAACTGTCCCAACCCATCTAATTTAGGTACATTTTAGAATTTTCCATATAAAGTGTCACACTTGAATTTCATTTATGATTATGAAATATTATAATATTTAACCACACAATCTAGAGGGTAAGGACTGGGCTATAAAGCTATGCTTATAAAAGTACAAATATTCAGAGTCATTTTTAGAAAATATTTTGCATGGAAAACAAAACAATAAACCCCCAGCCAAAGCACACGTGTGTTCGCAAACACTTCTGCTTCCGTTCTCTGTCCCCGGGAGCTGGCTGAGGCAGGACAGGACATGTCCACTCAGATGCCTGTGGCGTCCAGGCGGGTAACCCAACTAGACCAAGTGTTAGCCGGCAGTTACGGGCACCGTGTGAGCTGTGGGGTGCGCGCTGCACCTAAAACCTTAGCAGTTGTATCTTTCCTTCTGCCACCAGAAGAGGCCCCAGCATGAACAGCTCAGGGACACACAGCGTGTACAAAATGGAGTGACTTTGGGAGTTGAGAGGGAATTCTGAGAAGCGTAAAGATTTTAAAAACGAACACTATCACTGTTACACAAAACCAGAAGGGCTCTTCACTTTATAACTTTTTTGTTTTAATGTTTATTATTTATTTTTGAGACAGAGAGAGACAGAACACGAGCAGGGAAGGGGCAGAGAGAGAGGGAGACACAGAATCTGGAGCAGGTTCCAGGCTCCGAGCTGTCAGCACAGAGCCCGACACGGGACTCGAGCTCGTGAACTGTGTGATCATGACCTGAGCCGAAGTCAGATGCCTAACCGACCGAGCCACCCAGGCGCCCGAGAAGGCCGCTTCACTTTAAGAGGCATCTGGCAGTCCCAGAAGATTTAGAGGTTATGTAGTCTAATCAACAATGAGTAGCAAATGAATTGAAAATATATCTGCATTAAGTCCTTCACTACGAGGTACAGCTAGGGTGAACTGATTATCTCCAGCAGTGTGGAAAGAAATCAAGTTTGCACGTCTGTGTCGCTCAGGCTTTTTGCTCTAATCGAAGGTCAGCGTCTTCTCCCACCCTGAGGACCCTCTCCCCCAGCCACACTGGGTCCTCTCTCCCAGAGCACCAGCCCGCAGATTTAGTGTCTGTCATTCTGGCTTCCATTTAATTTGTTTCTAGAAAAGTCCAGATACAATTGTATTTGCAAACTGCGGAGGAGAGGGGAAAGCATCATATGTCTTGTATCGTTCACAGAAACTAGACAGGTTTTATTTCAGGCCATAAGTCATTTGAGAACACAAAGAGAACTTTGACCTTAAGCTGTTTGGTCTGGTTTTAAGGGGAGGAGCTCTTGTGCTTTCTTTGAAGGGTTTTTTTAAACTTCGGGCTTGTTTTGTTCCAGAGAAAAACTCATTTTGGATGGCAAAATATTTACTTTATTTGGTGTTGAGAATAAGACATCTCCGGGCTTGAATCTCCATTTGAACACTTACTACCTCTCTCACCTTGAGCTCGCGACTTCTCACCAAGCTTCTGTGTCTCCACCTAGAAAATAAGCGTGTTGATATCTGGTTTGGCTTCCTTAGCCCTGCCTACATTTCCACAAGTAGACTTGTCATAACTGTACTGATGCTCAGCCTTCACTGGCCATTGGAATCGCCTGGAAAGCCTGGCCCCTGCCCCAAGCACTGGGAATGTGAACGCTCCCTGGTGACTCTAATAGACGGCCATGGTCAAGAGCCACTGTGTTCAAGTCTTTAGATTTGAACCATCAGATGTAAATTCTATTTTCTGCTGGGATCCTGGATGTAGACATTAATATTTTTAATTCCTCAATTCATTCCCACTAAACACTCATTGAGTGCTTGCCATTAGCAGCCTCTGTGGTGGGCTGTAGGGATACATAAATTCTAAGAAATTCTGTTTTTAAGAATTTTAACTAATGTGTAGAAGATGCATTTAGAACTTATATTCAAACAGCATAGATCTTGCCATAAAGGATTCACATTGTTAACTATAATCCTATCTGTTGTTATATAATGCTCTGAAAATATCTCATAGACAATGAGACAAAAAAAGCCGGGGCGGGGGGGGGGGGGGGAAGGTATACAGATCGGAAGGAAGAAATACAACTGTGTCTGTTCACGATGACATGGTTGTCTATGTAGAAAATTCTAAAGAATTGACCAAGAAAAATGACAAACTTCTGGAGCTATTGGGTGATTAAACAAGGCTGCAAGATTGCAGGATACAAGGATGCTATATAAGATTCAATGCTCTCCCATATGCCAACAACGAACCATTGGAATTTGAAGTTAAAAACACAAAACCGGGGCGCCTGGGTGGCTCGGTCGGTTGAGCGTCCGACTTCGGCTCAGGTCATGATCTCGCAGCCAGTGAGTTCAGGTCCCACATCGGGCTCTGTGCTGACAGCTCAGAGCCTGGGGCCTGCTTCGGATTCTGGGCCTCCCTCTCTCTCTGCTCCTCCTCCACTCACACTCTCTCTTTCTCTCTCTGTCTCTCAAAGATGAATAAATGTTAAAAAAAATTTTTTTTAAACCCCACAAAACCATTTTTAGAAAAGAAAATGGTAATTATGCGAGTGATGGGTATATTATTTAGCTTGTGATGATTACTTCATAATGTAAACATGTCAGAACATCAAGTTGTTTACCTTAAATACATAGTTTTTTTCAATTATACCTTACCAAAGCTGGGAGGAGGTGAACCACAACACCATTAACATCAGCACTGAAAAAAGTGAAATACTTAGATACAAATCTAACAAAATCTGTACAAGGTCTATGCAAGAAAAACTACAAATCTCCAGTGGAAGAAATCAGAGAAAATTTAAATAAATGGAAAGATAATCCGTGTTGGTGAACAAGAACATTCAATATCGGAAAGATGTCAGTTCTTCCCAAGTTGATCTACGGATGCAATGCATTCTCAATAAAAATTCCAGCAAGCTACCTTGTAGTCATCCACAAACTGGTCCTAACGTTTATTTTATTTTTTTATTTTAGAGAAAGAGTGCTCGAGCTGGGGAGAGGGGTAGAGGGAGGGAGGGAGAGAGAATCTTAAGCAGGCTCCATGCTCCGCGTGGCGCTGGATGTGGGGTTTGATGCAGGCTCAGTGCAGGGCTTCACGTGGGACTTGACCTGGGGTCATGACCTGAGCCCAAATCGAGAGTCCGAGGCTCCACCGACTGAGCCACCCAACCGACTGAGCTCCTGATTCTAAAGTTTATACGAAGAGACAAAAAGACCCGGAATAACCAAAACAGTATTAAAGAAGAAAAACAAAGTCAGAAGGCTGAAATCACCCCAATTTCAAGTGTTACCGTAAGGCTGCAGGAATGAAGACAGTGTGGTCTTTGTGACAGACACATAGATCAATGGAACAGAAGAAGAGACCAGAAATAGACTCTCACAGACAGAGTCATTTGACCTGGGACAAGGGAGCAAAGGCAATTCAGTGGAGAAGAGGAAAAAAGAGTCTTTTTAACAAATGGTACTCAAACAACTGGAGAACCACATTAAAAAAAAAAAAAAAAAAAGAACCTAGGGGCACCTGGGTGGCTCACTCGGTTAAACAGCCAACTTCAGCTCAGGTTATGATCTCACGGTTCGTGGGTTCAAGCCCCGCATCAGGCTCCGTGCTGACAGCTCGGAGCCTGGATCCTGCTTCAGATTCTGTGTCTCCCTTTCTCTCTGCCCCTCCCACACTCATGCTCTGTTTCTCCTCTCTCTCAAAAATAGATAAACATTAAAACAAAATTTAAACCCTTAAAAAAATGGAACCTAGACACAGACATTATAACAAACGGTACGGGAACAACTGGACGTCCAGATGCAAAACAAATGTAGACACAGATCTTACCCCCTTCACAAAACTAACTCAAGGTGGATTGCAGACCTAAATGTAACACACAGAACTGTAAGACTTGGAAAAGAAACCATAGGAGAAAATCTTGGGGACCTATGGATTTGGTGATGAGTTTTAAGACATTAAAAGCACGATCCATGAAGGAAAAATTTGGTAAGAAGGACTTAAGAAAACAAACCTTCCAAAGAGCCCAAATGTCCATCAAAAGATGAATGGATAAAGAAGATGTGGTTTAGGGGTGCCTGGGTGGCTCAGTCAGTTGAGTGTCCAACTTCGGGTCAGGTCATGATCTCACGGCTCGTGAGTTTGAGCCCATGTCGGGCTCTGTGCTGACAGCTCAGAGCCTGGAGCCTGCTTCTGTTTCTGTGTCTCCCTCTCTTTCTACCCCTAACCCACTCGCATTCTGTCTCTGTCTCTCTCAAAAATAAATAAACATTAAAAAAATTAAAAAAAAATTTTTTTAACGTTTATTTATTTTTGAGACAGAGAGAGACAGAGCATGAACAGGGGAGGCGCAGAGAGAGAGGGAGACACAGAATCGGAAGCAGGCTCCAGGCTCTGAGCCATCAGCCCAGAGCCCGATGTGGGGCTCGAACTCACAGACTGCGAGATCATGACCTGAGCTGAAGTCGGACGCTTAACTGACTGAGCCACCCAGGCACCCCTTTTTTTAAATCTTTTTTTAACTTTTATTTATTTTTGAGACAGAGAGAGACAGAGCTAAAAAAAATTTTTTTAAAGAAGATGCGGTTTATATATCCAATGGAGTATTACTCAGCAATCAAAAAGAAAGAAATCTTGCCATTTGCAACTACGTGGATGGAACTGGAGGGTATGATGCTAAGTGAAATTAGCCAGAGAAAGACAAATATCATATGAATTCACTTATATGAGGACCTCAAGATAAAAAACAGATGAACATAAGGGAAGGGAATATATAAAAACAGGGAGGGAGACAAAACATAAAAGACTCTTAAATATAGAGAACAGGGTCGCTGGAGGGGTTGTGGGAAGGGGATGGGCTAAATGGGTAAGGGGCATTAAGGAATCTACTCCTGAAATTGTTGTACCATATGCTAAGTAACTTGGATGTAAATTAAAAAATAAATAAATAATTTTAAAAAACCCTTCTGATCTGTGAAAGACACAGTTAAGAGGACACGGAGGAACCTTAAATGCATATTACTAAGTGAAAGAAACCACTCTTTTTAAAAAATGTTTATTTATTTTTGAGAGAGAGAGAGAGAGAGAGAGAGAGAGAGAGAGAGAGAGAATGTGAGTAGGGGAGGGGCAGAGAGAGAGGGAGACACAGAATCCGAAGCAGACTCCAGGCTCTGAGCTGTCAGCACTGAACCCAACCTGGGGCTCAAACTCGTGAATGGTGAGATCATGACCTGAGTCGAAGTCAGACGCTTAACTGACTGAGCCACCCAGACGCCCCAAAAGAAACCACTCTTAAAAGGTGACATACTGTAGAATTCCAAGTCTATGACATTCTGGAAAAGGCAAAACTATGGAGACAGTAAAAGGATCAGTGATCGCCAGGGATTTGGGGGTGGGCATGAGTAGGTATTGTGCGGAGGACTTTTAGGGCAGTGACACCATCCTGTGATGTGTAATGGTGACATTATACATTTGGCAGAACCCAAAGAAGTGTCCCATACAAAGAGCAAACCCTAATGTAAACTGCAGGTTTTAATAATAATGTGCCAATATTAGCTCATCAGTTGTAACAAATGTACCATGCCAGAGCAAGATGCTAACTATACGGACAGAGGGCAGGGAATAAAGGGAAAATATAGGAACTCTCTGTACTCTCTGCTCAATTTTTTTGGTAAACTTACAACTGCCTTAAAAAATAGTGCCCACTAATTGAAAATATGTGCGTGTGTTGGGGGGGGGGGCGTGCGTGTGTGTGCTACAGAAACATCTCAGGCTCCACTTAATGACATTATTTCTCATGAGCATCAAAAATTTTGGAAAAAAATTTATTAGTAACACCTGATTGATTAGAAATAGTCAAATGTCCGAATGAAGGCAGGGCACTAATGGTCATTCGCGTGTCTAGAGGAGGAAGCCATGGTGTGCTAAAGTGGACAGGACACTCACAGGCAAAGTCCTGCCAGGCTGGGCTGTATCTTAGCTCCCCTCCTGGTGGCAGGTGTCCAGTCCTAAGGCATTAGTTTGAAATGTTGCCCTGAATATTATTGGACGGGCTAATTCTTGCAGGTCTGAAGCTGCATAAAAAGAAGGTACAATCATTTTTGGTAGGGGTGGTCTCATGAAAGTCTCTCCAGACTTTAGTTTCCTTAGCTGCAAATGAGGGTGAGAGAGTTTGAATTCAAATGGAATATTTTGGGCACATTAAGAAAGATAAATACAGGGGCACCTGGGTGGCTCAGTTGGTTGAGCTTCCGACTTCGGCTCAGGTCATGATCTCATGGTTTGTGAGTTCGAGCCCCGTGTCGGGCTCTGTGCTGACAGCTCAGAGCCTGGAGCCTGCTTCAGATTCTGTGTCTCCCTCCCTCTCTGACCCTCCCCTGTTCATGCTCTGTCTCTCTCTGCCTCAAAAATAAATAAATGTTAAAAAAAAAAAAAGAAAGATAAATACGTATAGGAGATAAAGGGTCTTGGACTTGGAGTTCTCACTCAATAAGGGAATTTCAAATTTCTCAACCCATCCTAACAGGCAGTAGCTGCAAACGTGTCCTGTAGGAGGTTAAGTAGGAGGTGCTCCAGACTGTGCGGCCACACCTGTTCACTGCCGTTCAGCCGCTGTATCAGCAAACAGCCACACTGCCCGGCCACGCATCAAGGACAGAGCGTGAGCTGGACAGTCACTGGTCAGCAGGAAATGGACAATGGTCTGGAATTACCCTTGGAGCACCTGGGTAGCTCAGTTGGTTAAGCCTCCGACTTCAGCTCAGGTCATGATCTCATGGTTCATGAGTCCAAGTCCTGCATCGGGCTCTGTGCTGATGGCTCAGAGCCCGGAGCCTGTTTTAGATTCCGTGTCTCTCTCTCTTTTTCTGCCCCTCCCCTGCTCACTCTCTCTCAAAAAAATGAATAAACGTTAGAAAAACCATTTTTTTTAAATAAATAAACGTTTGGAATTACCCTTAACCAGGGTCCCAGACTTCTTGTGTCTGTGGCCTGACATGTAAATTAGCTCAAACCCTCTCTTTAGATGTCAGTGGAAGTTTATCAGTTGTGTTTGTTAGAATATCACAGGAAGGTGGTGCCTTAGAAAATTGTTTTAAGCCGTGCAAGTAAAATGAAGCAGAAGCCCACGCTCAGTTGGCTGAGGTTAAGACGAACATCTCCCCTCACTGAGTGAGCCCGATGGGTGGTCTCCTATGTGGGAGCAGATGTCTTAGGTAATTGCTGGCCGCCCCCCTCTCCCCCCCACACACTCCCTTTTGGCTTTGACTTAGTGTTTTTAGCTTAAGTCTCCCTCTGAGGAGAACAATGTGGCAGTAGGGAGATTAACACAAAATGCTAAATGCTTGGGACTTGTTGAGACCCGTTCTCGGTAGAGGAAGGGACTCATCCAACTGGCCCAGGAAGCGCCGGGCGGGGACAGAAATTCTAGCATCTTTTTGGCACGTGCACTTGTGCCCTGTGTCCAAAGAAAGCTGTGCCTACCATGAGATGGTTCATGGTTCTCCTTGCATCCCCGGCCTCCTCCCGAGGGAGATGCAGTGATGCTAGAACAGACAAAAGGGGAAAGACCCTTGGCTCCCTGCCCGAACAGAGAAACTAACACTCAGAGGAAGAGAATCCGAAAGCAGGCTGAGATACATACACACCCACCGCACCATCTTTGAGCCAAATACGGAAATACAGCGACGTGGTGAGAACATTATGGTAACATTAACACATAATGAGAAAATTATGGAAAAGACGCTCCTCTCCTTGGAATACGGAACCGAGAAAGACCAAGGGGAGATCGAGGATTGTATACGCATCTGGGCAGACGAGTGAGTCATGACAGATGGTTCTCAGTCCTGCAGTTAATTGCTGTACACAAGCGTGAGGGCTTTGTCCTTTAAAATTTGAAATTCTGTCTGGTAACCTCCATATGGTCGCCTGTCATTTGCACAGTTTTCTCTTAAGTCCTGCCTTATTTATTACACTCCAAACAATATTTGCAGAGCGTGTAACGAATTGGTACCAGGAAACATACTCATTAGAATCTTGTTTCTGAAAGCGATCGCTGGGTGTCCTGGCGCATCACCCCGCATTCCCGAAACCCCGATACTCACAAAACACAGAGTCGCCACAGAGCAGATTCGCTCTCATTTTCCAACATCACACGACGATGACGCTCTGTGCTCGTTCAGGCACACCTCGCTTTACTGCTTCGCCTTATTGTGCTTGGCAGAGCACGTGCTTGCTACAAATTGCAGGTTTGTGGCAACGCTGAGTCCAGCGAGTCTGTTGGCACCACTTGTTTCCAAAAGCATCTGCTCACTTCGTGTGTCTGGGTCACATCGTGGTAATTCTCACAATATCCCAAAGGTTCTCGCTATCGCTGTATTTGGCGTAAGGATCTGTGATCAGTAATCTTCGATGTTATCACTGCAGGTGTTTTGGGGGCATCACAAAGTATGCACGTGTGACAGCAAAGCGGGTGGATAAATGCGTGTGTGTTCTGACAGCAGACGTGTGGCAACAGGAGAACCGGAAGCAGAAGGGGGGCCTGAAGACGGCAGGGAGCTGGGCCACCCCAGGATACAACTCCAACGGATGGGGACTTGCTTCCCGTGGATGAACGAAGAAAGTGGTTTCCTGAGACGGAGTGTGCTCCTGGTGACGATGCTGTGAAGAGTGTCAAAATGCCAACACGGAATTGAGAATATCACACGAACTTAGCTGACAGAGCAGCGGACGGGGTGTGACAGGATAGACTCTGGGTTTGAAGGAAGTTCTGTGTGTAAAATGCTACCAAACAGCATCACGTGCTACAGAGAAATCGTTCTTGAGAGAAGAGTCAGTCAACGTGGCAAACGTCACAGTTGTCTTATTTCCAGAGATGGCCACAGCCGCCACCTCCCTGCGGGGTCAGCCGCCACTGCCCTGAGGGGTCAGCAGCCTTCAACCCTGAGGGAAGACCCTCCACCAGCAAAAAGATCGTGGCTCGCTGAAAACCCAGACAGATGATGGCTAGTGCTTCTTAACAGTAGAGTATTTATTTATTTTTGTTTTTTTAAGTGTATTTATTTATTTTTGAGAGAGAGAGAGAAAGAGAGAGAGAGGCAGAGAGAGAATTCCAAGCAGGCTCTGCCCTGTCAGCACAGAGCCCAAATTGGCGCTCAATCCCACAACTGTGAGATCATGACCTCAGACGAAATCAAGAGTCAGACGTTCAACCGCCTGAGCCACCCAGGCGGCCTAACAATAGAGTATTTTAAATGTTTAAAAAAAAATTTTTTTTTAATGTTTATTTATTTTTGAGAGAGACAGAGACAGAATGCAAGTGGGTTAGGGGCAGAGAGAGAGGGAGACGCAGAATCCGAAGCAGGTTCCAGGCTCCGAGCTGGCAGCACAGAGCCCGACGCGGGGCTTGAACCCAGGAACCATGAGATCATGACCTGAGCCGAAGTCGGACGCTCAACTGACTGAGCCACCCAGGCGCCCCTGTTTGTTGTTGATTTTTTTTTTTTAAGTAGGCTTCACACCCAGCGTGGGGCCTTACACAGAGCCCAACATGGGGCTTGAACTCACAATCCCGGGATCAAGACCTGAGCCGAGATCAAGAGTTGGACACTTAACCAACTGAGCCACCCAGGCGCCCCAACAATGGATTATTTTTATTTTTTATTTTTAAATTTATTTTTACTTGTTTTTTATTTTTTGGAATATTTTTAAATTAAGCTACGAACACTGCGTCGTTAGACATAATGCTATTGCCCATTTCACAGACTACAGTACGGTGTAAACATAACTTTATGTGCACCAGGAAAGCAAAACGTTCACTTGACTCTCTTTATTTCAATATTCACTTTATCCCAATGGGCTGGAACCAGATCCACAACATTTCCAACGTGTGCCCATCATTTTTCCCAATTTTGCACACATTGTAAAAAAGCTTAGCAACATCATTATGACTTACGTCCTCTCACCAACAGCAGCCCCGCACACAAGTTCCTATTGGCGAATCTTTGGTTGTGGTTCTGCTGGTTGCCTCGGCCCCACAGAGGGCAGCGCGGCTCCAGAGAAACTGCCTTCTTCTGTTAACCACAGCATGGCGCCCACAGCTCTGTTCTTGTTTCCTGTTGCTTCTTTGGACTGGTAGTTTGTGAGAATCAGGGTCCTCCTTGATAAGACCCACAGCAAGGCTGTGCCTCTCCCATGAGTCACTGCACTGCAATTTAAAACAAAAACAAAATGTTTTTAATTTAACTTTATTTTAAAAAATTTACATCCAAATTAGTTAGTATATAATGAAGCAATGATATCAGGAGTAGATTCCTTAATGCCCCTGACCCATTTAGCCCCCCCCCCCCCAACCCCTCCAGCAACCCTCAGATTGTCCTCCATATTTATGAGTCTCTTCTGTTTTGTCCCCCTCCCTGTTTTTATATTATTTTTGTTTCCCTTCCTTTATGTTCATCTGTTTTGTCTCTTAAAGTCCTCATATGAGTGAAGTCATATGGTTTTTGTCTTTCTCTGACTAATTTCACTTAGCATAATACCCTCTAGTTCCATCCACGTAGTTGCAAATGGCAAGATTTCATTCTTTTTGATTCCCGAGTTACACTCCGTTGTATAGATATGCCACATCTTCTTTATCCATTCATCCATTGATGGACATTTGGGCTCTTTCCATACTTTGGCTATTGTTGATAGTGCTGCTATAAACATGGGGGTGCATGTGTCCCTTCGAAACAGCACACCTGTATCCCTTGGATAAATGCTGAGGAATGCAGTTGCTGGGTCATAGGTAGTTCTATTTTTAGTTTTTTGAGGAACTACCATACTGTTTTCCAGAGTGGCTGCACCAGCTTGCATTCCCACCAACAATGCAAAAGAGATCCTCTTTCTCTGCATCCTTGCCAACATCTGTTGTTGCCTGAGTTGCTAATGTTAGCCATTTTGACAAGTGTAAGGTAATATCTCATTGTGGTTTTGATTTGTACTTCCCTGATGATGAGTGATGTTGAGCATTTTTTCATGTGTTGGTTGGCCATCTGGATGTCTTCTTTGGAGAAGTGTCTATTCATGTCTTTTGCCCATTTCTTCACTGGATTATTTGTTTTTTGGGTGTTGAGTTTGATAAGTTCTTTGTAGATTTTGGATACTAACCTTTCATCCGATATGTCATTTGAAAATATCTTCTCCCATTCTGTCGGTTGCCTTTTAGTTTTGCTGATTATTTCCTTTGCTGTGCAGAAGCTTTTTATTTTGATGAGGTCCCAGTAGTACATTTTTGCTTTTGTTTCCCTTGCCTCTGGAGACGTGTTGAGTAAGAAATTGCTGCAGGCAAAATCAAAGAGGTTTTTGCCTGCTTTCTCCTCGAGGATTTTGATGGCTTCCTGTCTTACATTGAGGTCTTTCATCCACTTTGAGTTTATTTTTGTGTATGGTGTAAGAAAGTAGCCCAGGTTCATTCCTCTGCATGTCGCTGTCCAGTTTTCCCAGCACCATTTGCTAAAGAGACTGTCTTTATTCCATTGGATATTCTTTCCTGCTTTGTCAAAGATTAGTTGCCCATACATTTGTGGGTCCATTTCTGGGTTCTTTATTTTATTATTCCATTGATCTGAGTGTCTGTTCTTGTGCCAGTACCATACTGTCTTGATGATTACAGCTTTGTAGTATAGCTTGAAGTCTGGGATTGTGATGCCTCCTGCTTTGATTTTCTTTTTCAAGATTGCTTTGGCTATTCGGGGTCTTTTCAGGTTCCATACAAATTCTGGGATTATTTGTTCTAGCTCTGTGAAGAATGCTGGTGTTACTTTGATAGGGATTGTGCTGAATATGTAGATTGCTTTGGGTAGTATTGACATTTTAACAATATTTGTTCTTCCTATCCAAAAACAAAATTTTTTTTAATGTTTATTATTTACTTTTTGAGAGAGACAGAGTGTGAGTAGGGGAGGGGCAGAGAGAGAGGGAGACACAGAATCCCAAGCAGGCTCCAGGCTCTGAGCTGTTGGCACAGAGCCCGACACGGGGCTCAAACTCACAAACCGTGAGATTGTGACCTGAGCCCAAGTCGGACGCTTAACCGACTGAGCCACCCAGGAGCCCCAACGATATTTAAAGTGAGCTCAGAGTTACGTGACCCCAATTTGATAGCAAGATGCAGAGAAAGCTACTTAGAAACGTGACCCAGGCAATTCCTGGTGTGGCTCACTTTCCTCCCAGGGGTCTTACCAAGCAGGGCTCCCTCCCTCTGCGGCAGTGCTGACTCACTTTGCCTACAGTCTTCTTCTGCATAATTTTCCTTTGAGGAGGGGTGAGGAAGGCCGGAGAGTGGGAGAAGAGGGGAAGGAGAGGAAGTCACACCATGTTGCTTCTCTCTCATGTTGGGCATGAGGATGGTCCTGCCCAGGACATGACTTATTTTACGTCTTGGGTGTGGTGCTACACTGAGCCTCCTCCGTGAGCTGGAATGTCACCATGGCACTTCTGGAAAAGAGATTCGATGTCACCTCTGATGGCAAGTAAGCGAGAAACACAAGGGCAAAAATGATCATCAGGCAGACGATGAGGACAAAGGACACTGGAAGCCATCATTTCTGAAGTGATGGTCAGAGAAAGAAATAAGGTTCTAACCTCAGAACACCCCCAAACAAGGGGGGAGGGTTGGTGAACAAGTCCCTCTTCCCATCACGTGCTGTTGAGAAAGGGCGTGAAAGAGCGGAAGATACAAAGGAAGGGAAGAGAAGAGAAGCCTGAGCTCTGCTGCAGGGGGAGGGTGGGAAGGGGCCCTTGGGGCCTCCAAGCTCAACCGCTTGTGTCTTCAAGCTGAGAAAAAAGTAGAGAAAAGGCAAAAATCTATGAAGTCTCATGAACAAATAGATGCTTAACGGGAGGGAAGAGAAAAGAGAGACTCCCAGACTTCTCCCTGGAAGAAGGAGGGATGGGGGAGAAGGAGAGAGCCCCAGTGGTAGGAATGAGGTTCAGCCCCAGCCCAGGATGAAGTGAACCCCAGAAGCCAAGGCAGGCGGAATTGAGGGATCCCCAAGCAGGGGGAGTGGAGGGTACCAACCCCCAAGCCAAGGATGAACTGGCTTTGGCATTCAATTCAACTTGAGTGTGAGCCGAGCTGCCCCACGTCTACGTGGCCACAGCGCAGGAAGGCAAGGACACAGAGGTGGCCATGCCCCGTGGTCTGGGGGGGGAGGGGACCCTGGGGTCCTTTCAGAGATGAGGGCTGCCTCGGGGCAGCAAGACTTTAAGATGGCAAAGTGGAGGCTTCTCAGACCTCTCTTTTCTCTTCACCCTTAAGAAAATGGTCAGGCAATTAGGAACAGAAACAGAAATCCCATCACATAAAGAACATAAGAGAACTGAAATAACGGAAGAGAACACCTCTACTGCCACACCCTGACGTCCTTGAAGCAGGGCGGCCAGAGGCAGGGGAGCTCAGACGCCATGAGAACACGACAAGGGCAGGGGGTGGGGAAACGGCCCAGACAAGCCGCGTTCCTGTGGTATGCCACCCAGCGAGGCTTGTTGAGTTTCAGAGTATTTGATGAGAAATCTTGGGGTAAATAGCTAGACTGATGTAAGTCCTTTGGAAGTACAAATGCTGTGATGGCTCCTACGAGCATGAGCAGAAAGGAAGGAGAGCGGTTGCCATGGGAGCGCTCGGAGCCAAGAACAAGACTTGGGGCCTGGGCTCACGGGCATCTAATTAGTCTTATCTTCAGTGTCTGCAGGAAGAGCTCCCAGGTCAGGGGCTTTCAACCTGTTTGTTCTGGACCATCAACAAGAAATACATTTTTTAAAAGTTTATTTATTTATTTTGAGAGAGACAGAGAGACAGAGAGAGAGAGAGAGACAGAGAGAGAGAGCACACAAGCAGGGGAGGGGCAGAGAGAGAGGGAGAGAGAATCCCAAGCGGGCTCTGCACTGTCAGCACAGAGCCCGACGCGGGGCTCAAACTCAGGAACCATGAAGATTTATGACCTGAGCCGAAGTTGGACACTTAACTGACTGAGCCCCCAGGTGCCCCTAAAAGTGCACACTCTTATGACATAAGATTCATTCTGATGTTTTCTACATAGTTTTATTCTGCTTTATTTTTCAAACACAGCTGTGGTGAAAAGACGATCCCCAGTGATCTCCACCTCCTGGAGTCCACACCTTTTGATAATCCCCTCCCCTGACTGAGGGCAGGACCTGCAACTCAACATCTCTAACCATTGGAAACGCAAACCAAAAGCACAATGAGATACCACCTTTCACCCATTAAGAGGGCTACCATCAATACACTACAAAGTACCAAGTATTGGCAAGGATATGGAGAATGGGGACACTTTGCACTGTTAATGGAAATGAAAATGGTTTAAAAACTTCTTACCAGACACGTCACCAGAGGCAAGGGAAACAAAAGCAAAAGTGAACTACTGGAACCTCATCAAAATAAAAAGCTTCTGCACAGCGAAGGAAACAATCAGCAAAACTAAAAGGCAACCAATGGAATGGGAGAAGATATTTGCAAATGACATATCTGATAAAGGGTTAGTATCCAAAATATATAAAAAATTTATACAACTCAACACCCAAAAAACAGATAATCCAGGTTTAAAATGGGCAGAAGACATGAATAGACGCTTTTCCAAACAAGACATCCAGATGGTCAACAGACACATGAAATGATGCTCAACATCACTCACTGTCAGGAAAACAGAAATAAAAACCACACTGAGATACCACCTCACACCTATCAAAATGGCTAAAATTAACGACACAAGAAAAAATAGGTGTTGGTGAGGATGTGGAGAAAGGGGAACCCTTTTGCACTGTTGGTGGGAATGCAAACTGGTGCAGCCGCTCTGGGAAACAGTATGGACTTTCCTCAAAAAATTAAAAATAGACCTGCCCTACAACCCAGCAATTGCACTACTAGGTATTTACTCAAAGAACATAAAAATACTAATTCAAAGGGATATGTGCACCTCAATATATATAGCAGCATTATCAACAATAGCCAGGTTATAGAAGCAGCCTGTGTCCATCGACTGATGAATGGATAAAGGAGATGTGGTATATATACACAATGGAATATTACTCACCCATCAAAAAGAATGAAATCTTGCCATTTGCAATGGCATGGACAGAGCTAGAGAGTATTATGCCAAGTGAAGTAAGTCAGTCAGAGAAAGACAAATACCATATGATTTCACTTATATGTGGAATTTAAGAACAAAACAAATGAGCAAAGGGTGGGGGCGGGGCGGAGAGAAAGAGAAACCAACCAAGAAACAGACTCTTAACTGCAGAGAACACAAGGATGGTTACCAGAGGGGGGTGGGGGCTGAGTTAAATAGATGTGGGGCTTAAGGAGGGAACATGTGATGAGCACCAGGTGATGTGTGAAAGTGTTGAATTGATATATTGTATACCTGAATCTAATATTACATTGTTTGTTAACTGGAATTTAAACAAAAACTTAAAAATATATTTATTAAAAATGGCTGAGATATTAAAATTTGTGTCTATGTATTTCACTGCAATTTAAAATAATTTTTAAAAACTCTGATAGAGCCACTCACCTGGGAGGCTCAGTCGGCTGAGTGTTCAAGTCTTGATTGTAGCTCAGGTCATGATCCCAGGTCGTGAGATGGAGCCCTGTGTTGGGTGGGCTCCTTGCTGGACATGAAGCCTCCTGAAGATTCTCTTTCGCCTTCTGTTCCTCTTCCACTCATGCTCTCCTCTCTAAAAACAAAACAAAACAAAAACAAACTCAGATGGAATCACAAAGCAAAACCCAATGTGTATGTCACATAAAAGAGATTGGCCTAAAATAAAGTAACTTACATACTGCAGTAAAGGATGGGAAAAGTCACACCAGACAAATGAAAATAAAGAGAAAGCAGAGGTTACAATGCCACCGTCAGAGGTGGTTGCATTTAGGACAAAGAGTGCTCACTGTGATGAAGGAAGGCCATTTGTAAATGACAAAGTAGCCCAGCATCAGAAAATGTTATTCAAATGCTCCAAGAAAGACAAGAAGCCACTGACAGAAATGTTTCGGAAGTAGGAGGCTTTCATTTACTCCTCTTGGTCCATGGTAAATCAGATAGGGAAAAATAATAATTAAATCTAAAAGACCCTGAAGGATATGAAAAATAAGGTAGACCTGGGGTGCCTGGTTCTATCAGTCAGTTATGCTTTTGACCTTGGTTTCTGCTCAGGTCACGATCTTAGATTCACGTGATGGAGCCCTGTGTCAGGCTCTGCGCTGACAGCATGGAGCCTGCTTGGGATTCTCTCTCTGTTCCTCTCCTTCTCTCTCCCTCTCTCTCTAAAAATAGATAAATAAACTTAAAAAAAAAAAAGGTAGACCTAATTGATTCACGTAAACTCCATTCACTATTAACAAAGAATACTTCTTGTTAAGTGCTTATAAGACAGTCAAGCACATTAACCATATATTTGGCTAGTCCATCAACTAGAAGTCTTTTCTCACAATTTATAACTACTTGTTCATAAATAAGGTAATTGTACTATTGACAGTTTTTAATTATTAAAGTAAATACAGGGGTGCCTGCTGGCTCAGTCGGTAGAGCCTGCAGCTCTTGGTCTCGGGGTTGTGAGTGTGAGCCCCATGTTGGGTGTAGAGATTGCTTACATAAATAAACTTAAACAATTTTTTAACACAAAAAGTTTTAATCCTTTCTTTTTGCTTCCTGAGAATACATCTTTTGCATCCTTCTGTGAAAGCTTACGCACTGAACACAAAGATTCATCAAAAACATCAAAGACCTCAAGAGATGGCCTCAGGAAAAAGACAAAGCCTACACATGGCTTTCTCTGATCTCAGGTCAGGACAATTAGAATTAATTTTAAAAATTAGGAAAAAAAAGTGTTACCTGTATATTTTCTAAAATCTCTTAATACATTCGGGCCAAAGAAGAAATTGTGATAGTTGATAACAATAGCCCTGATACTAAAGCTAAAGCATTGCTCAGAAAAATTCATAGTCAAGTATTAATTTTAATAAGCAAAAAATAATGAAAAATCATTTAAACATTCAACTCTAGGAGTTAGAAAAAGAACAATATTTTATTTTATTTTTTATTTTTTAATTTATTTATTTTTTTTTCTTTTTTCAACGTTTATTTATTTTTGGGACAGAGAGAGACAGAGCATGAACGGGGGAGGGGCAGAAAGAGAGGGAGACACAGAATCGGAAACAGGCTCCAGGCTCTGAGCCATCAGCCCAGAGCCCGACGCGGGGCTCGAACTCACGGACCGCGAGATCGTGACCTGGCTGAAGTCGGACGCTTAACCGACTGCGCCACCCAGGCGCCCCAAGAACAATATTTTAAAACTAAAGAAACTAAAGGGTGACTGGCTGGCTCAGTTGGTACAGCATTTAACTCTTGATCTTGGGGTGGGAGTTTGAGCCCTACAATGGGTGTACAGGCTACTTAAAAATAAAATCTTCAAAAAAAATGAAAATAATCAAAACAACTAAAGAAACTAGAAGGAATAAATTAATACATATAGAAAAGAGGAAAATGGTAAAACTAATAAATCTAATATCAGCTAAAGTATATAAAAGAATACTCATAAATAAAACAGATTATTTCTAAAAATGAAACCCTAGCCTTTCCCTCCTGCTTTAGGGAAGAGCCTCAGCTCTGTGTCCTGTGCGTTTCTGCCCTGGGGACCCCCTGACTCACACCTCCAGTCGCCAGATGTGTGGACATTTCCCCCACACCAACAAACAATTCTCAGACACCAGCAGGGTGTCCTAAAATTCAACTCAATTCTGTCACCATCTACCCCAAGGTGGCATCAGATCCCACAGGCTAAGGGCTGAGTCCCCATCCCCTACATCAGATGCCAGAGTAAGTCCAGGTTGTCACCTGAACTTCTGACCGACAGGATATAGATCAGAGGTTCCCATGACCCCCTCCTCAGGTTCCATTAATTTGCTAGAGTGACTCACAGAACTCAGGGGAACACCTACATTCACCAGCTTATTAAAGGCTCTGATAAAGGATACAGATGAACAGCCAGATGAAGAGATACTTAGGGTGAGGTCTGGGAGGGTCCTGTGCACAGGATCTTCAGTGCTGTGTTCACCAGCCCAGAAGCCCTCTGAACCCTGTACTACTGGGGTGTTATGGAGGCTTTCTCATGTAGGCGTAATGGATCATTAACTCCATTTTCAAGAGAATGGAGGGCAGGACTGAAGATCCCAAGCTCTGATCATGGTGACCAACCTAGGAGACACCCAGGAGCCCACCCAAAGTCAACTCATTAGAACAAAAGATGCTCTAATCACCCAGGAAATTACAAGAATTTCAGAAGCCCTGCGTCAGGAACCCGGGTCAAAGACCAAACATTAGAACAAAAGATGTTCCTACCATTCTTATCATTTAGGAAATTACAAGAGTTTAGGAACTCTGTGCCAGGAACCAGGAGCAGAGACCACTATACATTTTCCATTATGTCTCAGTTTCCTAGGAAAAAAATAAATAAATGGAAACTATTTAGAGAACATAAACTATTCAAATGTCAAGAAAAAGTGAGAGAATGGTTTCAGGGGGCTATCCCTTGGGGAGAAAAGGGCAGAGATGGTTTCACAAGTGAAGTCTACGGACCTAAGGAACAGATAAACCAAAGATATGCAAATGTTTCTCAATTCGGGAGGTGAGGGGAAAACATTATAACAGTTTTATGTAGTCAGCATCATGCAGATACCAAAATCTGAAGTGGATAGCACCAAGAAATATCACAAGCAATCTCATGTAGAATTACTAATGCAGAAATTCGAAGGAAAATACTAGCAAATGCAATCAAGCAGCATCTGAGAGCATGATCAATTGTTTTCATGACTGGAATATACAAGAATGACTCAATATGGAAAAACCCACGAACAAAATTAATTGCCTGTATGGATAAAATTGGAAAAACAAGACCATCTCCATAGATGTTGGAATAAGATTGGATAAAATTTCAAAATCTATTCCTTAAAACCTTTTCATAAAAGATGGAAAGAAGAATAATTAACCTAAAACCCAATACCATAGTTAGCAGAGAAATAATGAAAGTTTGTTAATAAGGTGAAACAAGACAAGGATGTCCACCATATTTCAGTGTTGTTCTGAAGTATTTGAAGACGAAAGAATTTTCAGCACAGAGGAAAGGAGGTACAGATTTAAGATGGCAGTTAAATGAGAACTTTATTGCCCCAAATTTGAATTGTAAATATAAACTTATGATTTATGTTTTCTTAAGAAACAAGAACAACTAAACTTATCTCTTAGCTCTGTCCACTGATAAATCTGGAAACAATGACCAAGCCAGAAGCAAGGAGCTTCCCCAGCCCCCAGGCTGTGGTTGCTATGACCAATTCCCACCTTGGGGAACTAGAACGTCTGCAGAGGGCAGATTCCTCGTCAGGGGTGGGATGACCTGAAATGTCTCGTCACATCAGATAGCGAAGAAGTGAGGTTGTGTCGAAAGGACTCAGAAGACAATCTGAGGAAACTCTCACTGGCCAGCAAGAGGACAACCAGATCAATAACGCAGTGGAGGGCTGCCTGGGTGGCTCAGTCAGTTGAGCATCCGACTTCTGATTTCAGCTCAGGTCATGATCTCACGGTCACGGGATTGCGCCCCTCGTGGGGCCCACGCCCAGCATAGAGCCTTCTTGGGATTCTCTCTCTCTGCCCCTCCCTCACACGTTCTCTCTCTCAAAATAAATAAATAAACGTTAAGAAAAATAACACAGTGGATTGAAGCACACCAAATATGTTTAAAATGTTAGTTCATAATAATACTAGATAATACTAAACACACCCAACACCACCCCCACACCTAAAAAAGAGGAAAGAAATCAAGAAAGCAGAAAGCACATTGGTTACCTCTGGAAGATGATGAAGGGGAAAAAAATTGGGCTTCCAAGCTTTTATTTCACCTTTTCTTTATAAAGATGAGAAGCTAGTATCTCAGCTAGTAAATGAAGATAAAGGCTGAGAGAATATCACTATTCGGCAATCCCTAATGAATTAGAGGATCTAAGCAGCGGGCATCAGTGGCTGCTAACACCACAAGAAGAGAGAGATAGCCAGAGATAATAGGCTTTCCAGTGGAGGAGCATCGGCCTTATGATACAAGCCTGTCCAAATAATCAAGCCAGAATCCGATTAAGTCCCTAGATCCTACTTACTAGTCATCTATGGGAAATGCAGAGAGTAGAGGAAGGTGTTGAAAAGGATCAAGAGAACAACAGACTGATCCCACCTAAAATATTAATGCAAAGTCTTAGTAAGATATTAATTGTTAGCAGAGTTCATCAGTACATTATAAAGCCATAGCCAAGTAGAGAATTGACGCATTGATTCAAAGATGGTTCAGTATCAGGAAATCTACCAGTGTAAATAACCATATTAAAAGTCAAAGAGAAAAACCAAATGATCATTTCAAAATTTATTCTTGATTGAAGTCATAAGTGCATAGGAATGGAAGAATATTTCAATTACTCAATAAGATAAATGTATGAATATATACTACTTAATGGTGAAATGTGACATTAAAATTGGGCACATATGGTATGCACTTTTTCCATTATTTAATATCACTTTTATTATTAAATTATTAATTATTAGCCAAAAGAAAGAAAATATAATCATAGGAAATAAGAAGGCAAGAATATGCTTATTTGTACGTGATATGATTATATGCCTAGAAAGCCTAAAAGAATACAAATTTTATTACAAGGAAAAAAGAAGTCAGCAAGATGGCTGGATCATGACTGTCATGTAATTGTTAACCGTGTGCCAGGCACCGTGCCCAGTATTTCTTATATAGGAACTGGTTTCATTGTCATAACAATCTATGAGGTAGACATGGTTCTCACCATCCCGGCTTTACAGAACAGGAAACGGGGGCACAAAGAAGTTAGCAATTTGCCCACAGCTGGTAAGTGGTGGAGCCAAAATAAGAATCGTTGATGTCTTTATTTGCCAGCAACACCCACTTTTGAAAATGTCCCATTGATTATAACCTAATTAGAAACATCTAGAAATGTGCTTATCAAGAAATGAAGAAGACCCAGGGGTGCCTGGGTGGCTCAGTGGGTTGAGCCTCCTGCTCTTGATTTTGGCTCAGGTCACGATCTCATGGTGGTGGCATCGAGCCCCACGTCAGGCTCCACACTGAGTGGAGGCTGCTTGGGATTCTCTCCCTCTTTCTTTGCTCTTCCTCTGCTTGTGCTCTCTCTCTCTTTCTCAAAATAAATAAATAAACATTAAAAAAAAAAAGAAATGAAGAAGACCTGTATGAACAAAACTTTAAAAGAAAAGAAGAAAGATGATAAAGGGCAGAAGAGCTGAATTTTTGGTGACCTCTAACCTGACTGGTGTCTAGACCACTGTTCTTCAAAGTCACGTGTGAATACCAGACCTTCCCATTGGGATGAGTGTTGATGCGTCTGGGTCACTGTAAGGCAGTGGGTGTGTCCAGAAAAATAAACAGAAGCTCCCTAACGAGAGCATCACCCCCTCCCCTCACACGCTTGCTTTTAGCTCATTGTAGCTCAGTACGCTTTGCCTCCATCCAAGTAAGTAAATATAAGGGTTCTATTATTAAATTGAGAGCGTTTTTATTGCAAATCATTGCAATGAGATGGAGAACAACCAGGAAAGTCTTACATCATTCATGGCAATTTTCAGATGATCGCATAATAAAATACTTAAATGAGGTTTTTAGCTTAGACATTACAGCAAAGAGTTAAAAATGTTGTTAAGTTTCTCAATGCCTAGAAGTGTCTCGGAGTAGTTTGTTACCTAGCAGATACTCTCAAAAAAGGATCAGGCATAATCTACTCCTTCTAGTAAATTTCAGGTTTTAACACTAGGATGTTCGAAAGAAAAGTGTTGGGATGAGAACATTTTTGCTGCTGTAATTTTGTGTCGTTGTGAGAATTCTTACAACATTCTTAAAAATTGGGGAATTTTTTTTTTAACTTGTTTTGAAATCTTCCAAAAGAAGAATCCACTTGATAAAAATATGAAAAGTAAAACATCTTCTAATTAATATGCAAAACTTCCTGACCCACATCAGGAAAGATGAAACTGACTCCCTTAAAATCTTTCTAGAATGAGTGGAAATGCTTGAATTACTGGAGACACAACCCAGGAGAGCAGCCCAAGCTCTACCTCCTCCACCTAAGGATTCATGCTTATTCTGGAGAATCATTTCACCAATGATGGATGGAAAACCAAGCGTCAAAATAAATGGAATCTAGAGCCAGACTTCACATGTCTGCATCAAAAGCTGCAAAACAAATTAAAAAAAAAATGATGATGCGTGGGGCACCTGGGTGGTTCAGTCAGTTGAGGCTCCAACTTCAGCTCAGGTCATGACCTCACAATTTGTGGGTTTAAGCCCCATGTCGGGCTCTGGGCTGATAGCTCAGAGCCTGGAGCCTGCTTCGGATTCTGTGTTTCCCTCTCTCTCTGCCCCTTCCCTGCTCATGCTGTCTCTCTCTCACAAAATAAATAAACATTAAAAATATTTTTTAAAAACAAAAAAAATAATGATGCATAGCCTATCACTCTGCTCTATTACTAATGTTTTCTACTAACATTTTTGTATCATTAAATAACATGAAGATATTTTAAAATAGTGTCTATTTCCTCTTCCACTTATCATTTTCACTTCTATGTTTGCATATGTGTGATAATATACACGATAGATTAATGCAGTTACATATCTACATACCTTAAAAATAAATCTATATAAACCCATAATTAAGAGAAATAAATATACTGGGGGCACATGCTGGCCTAAGGTACATGTTACAACTTGGAGACTCCTATATTGACTTTCCAAAGTTGCAATAATTTGATGATTGAATAATCTGCCTTTTTTGGCTACTTAGCAGAAAGTTCTTAAAAGTCTGCCCCAGCGAGACTTTTCACTCTTATGTGGATCCTGAGAAACTTAACAGAAGACCATGGGGGAGGGGAAGGAAAAAAAAAGAGAGCGAGGGAGGGAGCCGAACCATAAGAGACTCTTAAAAACTGAGAATAAACTGAGGGTTGATGGGGGGGTGGGAGGGAGGGGAAAGTGGGTGATGGGCACTGAGGAGGGCACCTGTTGGGATGAGCACTGGGTGTTGTATGGAAACCAATTTGACAATAAATTTCATATTAAAAAAAAAAGTTCTACCTGTTGGTTCAGTGGATAAAAGCAAAGTGAGGCCTTAAACACACACAGCGAGGCTCTGCTGAGACATTTGCATTTGATGATAGGAAAAAAGGTCTAGCTGATCTCCTGTCAGTGTTTTAAAGGAGAATTTAAATTAGTAGTTAATGGTCTAAAAAATCAATTTCTTTTTTTTTTTTAACGTTTATTTATTTTTGAGACAGAGACAGAGCATGAACGGGGGAGGGGCAGAGAGAGAGGGAGACACAGAATCAGAAACAGGCTCCAGGCTCCGAGCCATCAGCCCAGAGCCTGACGCGGGGCTCGAACTCACGGACTGCGAGATCGTGACCTGAGCTGAAGTCGGACACTTAACCGGCTGAGCCACCCAAGGCATCCCAAAAATCAATTTCTTTATGTATTTTTTTCTGATTCCCAATACGGAAAGTAACTGGATTCCTGTGTGAGGCCACCTGACTCTACCTGTTACTGGTCTTGTCACTTACCTTTGCCGCTTGCGGCCAGTAGAGTGGCAGCTCCCCAAGTCACCCAGTGTGCCATTTCTGTCAGGAGAGATTATTCACCAGCAGGAGAATCACGTCATCGGGAACTATTTTCTGTGAAGGGACAGTTTAAATCATGGCTCTCTACCTCAGCTGCATGCCACAATCCCTGGGGGTCTTCAGGAAGTTCTGAGGCCCCCGTCACCCCAGCCCCTGGGGGTCTGAGGTCACTGGTCTGGGAATTAGGTTTTCAGAGCCCCTCGGCTAACAGGAGTCAGAGCCCCAGGGCCTGCCGTGACCCTGGGAGCAAAGGTTGCAAAGGCTGAAGGCCAAAGCGTGTGTGTCCCTGTGGGAGTTGAGGCCCCACCCCTGCCAATGGCTCGGGGGTCCCCGGCACCTGCCACACGGGCAGGGGCCCCATCTCGCTTCCACCGCTCTTTTCAGACGTTGTTATTTTTTTTTATCTCAGGGCTAAGCTCTTCCCAGAGTTTAAAAGAGTTGTGCAGGGGCGCCTGGGTGACGCAGTCGGTTAAGCGTCCGACTTCAGCCAGGTCACGATCTCGCGGTCCGTGAGTTCGAGCCCCGCGTCGGGCTCTGGGCTGATGGCTCGGAGCCTGGAGCCCGTTTCCGATTCTGTGTCTCCCTCTCTCTCTGCCCCTCCCCCATTCATGCTCTGTCTCTCTCTGTCCCAAAAATAAATAAACGTTGAAAAAAAAAATTTTTAATAAAAAAAAAAAAAAAGAGTTGTGCAGAGTTGCCCTTTTCTTCAATAAAGTGGTAAACATATCATGAGATGCTTCCCGGAGGCGGCAGAGGTCATAAAAGGGACTTGTACGTTGGACACACAGAGATCCTTGTCAGTGGATAAAGAACAAAAGATCTGTTGCCTCCATCTCCGTACAAATAGTCAGCAGGTAAGACCTTGGAAACACAGATGGAAGCACAGAGGAAAACCTGGCCAAGGAACACGGGTGCCTCGAATCACTTCAGTTTGGAACCCGGCAGGATTTTCAGGAAGATGCAAAAGGGAATCGAGACGGTGACAAGCTGTGATTTGCCCATTTTTACATGTGTAGCTAATAAAGCAAACGCTCTACGAGAGTGTCACCTCTTGAAGTCTCACCACTTGGACACTCTTGTAAGTTGGGCACGCGGAACAGGGGGCGCTGATGTGACCGGTCCGGGCGGACATTTGTAGAACCGCCGACCAGAGATCGGTGCGGCCATCCAGCGGCGAGAAGACAACCCGAAGGCAGGCAGCCGGTAGGCGGGACACAACTGCGGGGTACTCAGCTATCACAGTTCATGCGACTGCAGGATGAAGCTGAGGCTGGAGAGTGGGTTCCCGGGGTTTCCCCTTGAGTGACCTGGTGGCAAAGGCCCAAACCGGGGATCTCAGGTGCGCAGAGGGAGTCTGGGGGGAGACGCAGGTCCTGCTCCAGGAGAACATGGCTTTGAGCAGCAAAGGGGACACCTGCCCTGGGGACCGGGAAGCCGTGTGCAGACGGGTGTGGAGCGCTCCAGAGAGATCGTTCTAGAGACAAGCCTGGCAGCGTCTGCATGTGGGCTGGCCGAGGCCGGGACGTGGGCCAGACTGTCCAGGGAGAGAGAAAGACCACAGGAAATATTGGAAGTTCAGGTGATGACAGAGACACGGGGAGTGGGGACCTTCCCTCCTGCAGACCCAGCAGTCTGGACAGCACCAGCAGGGAGAGCGAGAGTGGGGCAGGACGTGTCCAAGGACTTATTACGTCCAGTGATATTGGGGTCCGGCGACCGGTGGCTTCCCACAGGGAGGCTGATTCCAGGAGGGCTGAGCCAGACGGAGGATAGAGGGCCATGAAAGAGGGGAAGACGGCCAGAAGCGTGTCTGTGAAGAGAGGAGGATGGGGACAAGTCTCTGTAATTCTGCAGATGAAACGATGTGATCACGTGTAACCTGCCCGTGAGAAGCTGCTGGGGGAGGACAGAGGAAGTACAGAGAGGACGCACACTGCTCCAGCCGAGGACAAGCAGGTCCCCGCCGGGGACACGGCCGCTTGGGCTCTGGAGAGACGGGATGTGGAGGAGCCTTGGGCGGAGTGGGAGCACCTGCACCCTGCTGCTGGGGAGGAGGATGGCAGTGAGGTCAAGGGGGGAGAGAGAGGGACGCCGGAGAGGGTGTAACAGAGAACACGGGGGGCTGCGGGAGGGGTGGTGAGCACCCCCAAAATAGGAAACTTAAGTGACATTACTTCATGTGGTACCAGGGTCCGTGGAGGGTCCAGGAGGAGGGTCTGGTGAGGGTCCGGGAGGAGGGGGTTCCATGGAGGGCCCAGGAGGAGGGTTCATGTGGTTGCAGCAGGTGTGTCGGTGAGGGTACAGGCCGGGTCTATTCCAGGAGCCGTGGCTGTGGAGAGAATGTGAGCATCTGCCAGAACAGGGAGAAGGTGCATAACGTCTGGAGAAGAGTTGAGCCACGGAAGAAGATCCGCTGGGGGTCCCGTGGGTAGTTGTTGGGGCAGCCCTGAAGGCAGGCCCGGGCTGTGGGGTTCATCACCCCCCCTCAATACAGGACAGAGCATAGGACCTTCTCAAGGGCTTGCCCAGAGGTGCGGGCACAGGGAGGGGAGGAAGCTGCGGGCAGCCAGATGCCAAATAAGAGATCAGACTGAGGTCACATCAGAGAGATCAGATAAGTCTCTCAGCCCATGAATTTGATTTTTCCTCAAACCTCAAAATAACGTCTCATGAGAAAAGTAGACGAATGACATTACTGGGACGTTTGAAGAATCATATCCAAAGCCACCGTGAACCTGGATACCTTCAGAACAAAGGGTAGCCACGTGTGTAATCATTAGGTGCCGGGTCATCATTATCTGGCTTGTAGAACAGCCACCTTCCGGGACTTGTTCCCTGGCGGCGGACGGGCCCGGCAGACGCCGTCTCTGAATGTGTGGGTCTCAGCGCAGTAAGAACGTCCCCAGCCGTCTGACAAACCAGCAAGTTGTTGGCGATGGTATCACAGTTTATCCCTATCCCTATTGCTATTCTTTTACAATTTATAAAAAAGAAGAGGGAGAGAGACGGTACCCGAGAGCCAGGTCCACAGTCGTCATCTCGACGCCCACGCCAGGCAAGGCCCGTTATCAGCCTCAAATGTCTTAGTCAGACTTTTGTGGATGGAGTCCAGATGCGTGTGCCCCTCTCCCCTTGATCATATTCGCCAGCTAGGAGAGGAAGAGGGACAGGAGCAGGCTGTAAAATACTACTCAGTGCGGCTGAGGGACATCCCAGCCCCGATGGCCACACGGGAGCAGAGAGAGAGCAGCGGGCACGAGAGGCAGAGTGTGCAATGACGCGCAAGGGTGCACCCGCGTGATTCATCCCATGGGGCCTGCGGTTGCTGGGGAATTGAAGGCCTGGTGCCTGGGAGGCGGGAGTAAGGCATAGACAGGCAGAGACAGACAGAGACAGGAAAACAGTGGAAATCCGGGTGAAAATCTGCCAGGACCCCCAGACCTGCATGTGCACCGAGGGAAGCCGTGCACCTTCCCTTTGGTGGGAGGCATGTTCCCCAAAGGCTGTAACCGCTTCCCAAGCCCGGGTCGGCCTGGAGACTTGCTTTAACCTGTAGAACGTGGAAGAGGTGATGGGCCAAGTCTGGGCTCAGGACCTGAGGCCTCCTTTAGCGCCTGCTCCTGGCTCCCTGGAAACCCCACTGGGCTGCCACGTGACCCAGCCAGGCCACCCCCAGGAGGAGGCAGACAGAGGGTGCCCCCGCCCCACCGGCCAGCCTTGGCCACAGATTCGTGAGTGAGTGGGATGAACTGCCTGGCAGAGCCTGTCCTAGATTGCTGACCCACAGCACCTCAGGCCTAATTAATGCTTGTGTTTCTTTAAAACCACTATGTTTAGGGGGTGGGTTTTTTGTTTTTTGTTTTAAATACAGCAAAAACTGACAGGCGCACCTTCGTGCCTGAACCAGAAAGCCGCTTGACTCAGGGTCACAGGTGGAGCAGTGGGTACGGATGAGATACACATTTCTACCTGGTTCTCAGCCGTTACTCCAACCGCGAGCCTCCACCTGCATCTGGGTGCTTACACGCCAGGAAGGGGGACAGAACAGCCTTTCTGCAGGAACTCAGGGGCCCAGAGGACCCCAAACAGGGACATAATGTGGGAGAACCACATCAGTCTGCTTCCAGTGGGGTAGTGCATTACCAAACCTGTGGTCCCCTTCTTCTTCCGGCAGGAAAGGTCACAGAGAGGAGAAAACCCAGCTTTCTGCTGTCACACACCACCTCCCCCATCACCACGCAGAAAGGTCAAGCAGCTTTGAGGGGCCTTACTCCCAAATATGAAAGAGCATCCAAATGCAGAGAAGGAAAAGTTCTTCCTCTGCTTTCTTAGGCTCAGTGGTTGGGGGCTTATACATCCAATGGAGAAAAGACAGATTAACAGGAGAAAAAACCCAAGAGTTTATTTGCAGGTGCAACGTGCATACACGTGGGAGGACTCAACGGTGAGTGACTCAAAGGGGTGGTTAGAATCTGGGGCTTTAAACCATCTTAACAGAAGGCGATAAATCGTGAAGAAGAGACAAGACAAAGGAGAAAGGGTGTGGGTTTGTAGGGGTGGTGATCACGGGCTGATAGATATCTGGGGAAACGAATGGAATATGAGGGATCTTTTAGCAAGCTCTGTTTGGGCCGGTTTCCCGTCTCCAGTGAGACAGGTTGCATCACATGGTCTCTTCTGGAACTGGACAGGAGTGGGGAACATCTTCACAAGGGAAAACGTATACCCTGCATTCAGGCAGAAAGGGGAGGATGGAGAGTTTTTCCTGAATCTGCTGTTTCTCCATTGCCTTCCACTCAAAATAATCCTTATGCCAAAGCGGTCTATTTTGGGATGGTCTATTCTGATCTCCTTCACAAGGATAACCGGATACTTGAAAAGAGTTATAACATGAAAAGCAAAGAATAAGACCATCATACATGAAAAAGAACACAAAATAAACATCAGCATTGGGGACAGTAAAAAAATCAACTTCAAAAAGCCCCCGTAATTAGTATGTGCAGGGATATAAGAGAAAATATTGAACCTGTGAATCAAGGACCACATGCTGTGAAAAGAAAAATCAAAGAGCAAGTAAAAAGCTAGGAAATTAAAGCATGATAGTGAAAATTAAAATTTCAGTAGAAGCATGGGGAAATGATGTTCAATCTGTCTTTGAGAAGGTGAAACCATAACCGATGGAGACTTGGAAAGAAAATGAAGGGATCAGTTTGAGGTTGACTGGTGAGCACTTGAGAAAGTGAGACCAGGGGAGGCGGCTGGGGAGGCTCTCGGCACCTTACACACGGATCTCCCCTGGAGGGAGGGACTCTACTTTTCAAATGGGAGAGCATCACCACGTCCCAGCAAAATGAACGGAATAAGCCAAGGCACACGACCATAACCGTGAGTGGTAGAGCAGCTTGTAAAACATTCCGAGGGAAGGGAGTTACTTTACAAGAGAGAGGGGATAAGATGTTAGCAGGCTCCTTACCATTATTAAAAATAGAAGAAAAACTGGGATAGGCCCTGAAGAAAAATCATGTTCAACCTAGATTTCATACTGAGTCAAATTATGAAGGATGAGAGTAAAAATGTATCACGCAGGCACCATTTTCCAGGAAGCTGCTAGAGGAGGCCTTCTGCACAAATGAGAGAGGAAGCTAAGAAAGACAATGGTGGGGATTGAAAACCAGGGACCCACCAGAGGGAGGTGGAGAGCAGCCCCAATATGCCGCTAATGGGAGGTCCCAGGACCACAGCTGGACGGCAGCTGCAGGGACAGCAGGTGCACATTCCAGGAGCGCGAGCGGAGGGGGAGAACAATGGCGCCCACGTGTAATCGGGTATTTTGGCAGAGTAGACAAGTGCACTGGAGAGGCTGGGGGGTAGAACAGAGATACAGATTAAGAAAAGCTGGAAAATGAAAAGGATGTGGCAATTATTGACTACAACCAAAAAATACGTAATAAAGGAACTTGAAGTTTCTTGGATACATCAATTAACATGTTTTCCCCCCAGTTTAGGAAGCGTTGGCCATTTTTCTTCAAATATTCTTTCTTCCCCTTTGTTTCCCTCCTCTTCTCCCGTGACCCGTTAGGTATACGTTGGTGCAGCTGATGGTGTCCCGCAGGTTTCTGGGGCTCTCTTTTGCTTTCTATTTCTCAGACTAAATAATCTCAGTTCGCTGAACCTTCTGGCTGCTCAAATCAGGTGTTGGGCTGTAGTGCCCACGGTCTTCACTTCAGCTTCGGAAATTTTATTTGTTTTCTCAGCCTTTGAACACCTTTATAATCTCTATTTGGTGACACACCGTTCTCGATCTGTTATTTCTTCAGACATGGTTTCCTTTAGTCTTGGAACATATTTATAGTAACCGATCTAAAGTCTCCGTCTTGTAAGTCCAACATCTGGACTGTTGTAGGGATACTTTTTATTTCCTGTGTTTGGGCCACACTCAGCTGTTTGCACGTCATCTAAACTTCAGTGTGCATCAAAATCACCTAAAGGACTTGTTAAAACAGAGGCTGGGCCTCATCCCCAACTTTCTGGGGTCCAAGAATTTCTGACATAGTCCCAGTTGCTTCTGCTGTGGCTGGTCCAAGGAAAACACTTTGAGAACCACCAGCCCAGGCTAGACCCACCACCATCTCGGCCTCAAAGCAGGGTCCGTGTCTTACGGGTCTCTTACTCCACAGGGTATCCAACACAGTGACTCACAAAGAGCCATTCTACTAGCTTTATTGATACTGAATTACTGAATTTCAAAGGTGTGTCTCAGAACATGGCATACACATCGAGGTTCTAAAGAAGAACCAAAAGAGAATGAAGAAGGGCGTGTGGCCCATTCATAAGTGAGGCTGCTTCATCAGTGAACAAAGAAAGGGGAAGGCGTGAGCTTGGTGATCTCCAATAGCATTCCGGGCATCGAGTCGTTAATTATCTCAGTTTTCACACAAGGAAGAAAGACTTAATTTTTTAATCATAGCATGCTTCTAGTGATTAGTAGATTCAGTATGAGTGAACACTGATGTCTTTTTACTAATGGGAAAATTGTTGTTAGTTACTAACGGGAAAATCATTACGATTAGTGCCCAGCTAAAAAAGGCCAGACACAGAAACCGAAGCCACAAGCAGAGGCAGCCGTGTGCAGGACAGTGGGCAGGGGGCTGCCTGGCTTTGAGCCCACAATGCCACGCGCACTCAGGCCCTCAGTTTCTCCCTCTGTAGAATGGGCACCAAAATACTCACATCCGCTTCAGAGGGTAAGTCCTCAAAGCAGTGCCTGCTGCACAGTGAACGTTTGTTAAAAATGCCAACCGGTGCAGCCCCTGTGGAAACCAGTATGGAGGTTCCTCAAACCATTAAAAAGAGAGCTACCACGTGACCCAGCAATTTCACTGCTGGGTACTTACCCAGGGAAAATGAAAACACGAACTCGAAAAGATACCTGCACACCCGTGTTCACGGATGTTTCACTTACAATAACCAAGATATGGAAGCCACCTAAGTGACCTCGGCGGATGAGTGGATACGGGAAATACTTCCAGCAGAATTTTATTCAGCCATCAAAAAGAAAGAAATCTTGTCATTCGTGACAACACAGAGGTCTTGGAGACATCACGCTAAGTGAGATAAGCCAGGCAGGGGAAGACAAACACCATGTGATCTCACTTACCTGTGGGATCTAAAACACCAGCAACGATAAAACTGTGGAGTCATTGCTAGAGAGGGTATTGTAAGTCCTGGAGGGTGAACGGGGTGAGAGCTGAAACGTCAGCGATGTTCTGGTCCCAAGGCTGTCGAGCGCGATAGCACTGTGAGGACAGAGCCCCGTGACACCGCCGAGGACAATTAGATACAAAATCCGCTGTGACCCCCTGACACTCCTTGAAACTACACGTACTCCCTTCACGTAGCCAGCAGGTGCATGTCTGGTTAATGTCTAAAGGTCCTTTGTGTTCCCTACCCATGCTTGGATATCCTTTGATACTCATATCTAAGAAAATATGAAATAAAGACTGTGCAGTTTGCTGCTGCAGCTGTTTCACTGGTGGAAGCATGCCCGCACGTCCGCTCCATCCAGTATCTGAGAACTTCTTTGGTGTGCGGCCACACAAAACAAAAAGCAGACCCGTAGACACGGAGGAGCGGGGGCGGGTGGAATCAGTGAAGGGGTTGAAAGGCACAAACTTCCAGTTATGAAATGAGTAGGTCCTGGGTGTGGCAGACAGCATGGTGATTGATGGTAGTTAATAATAACTGTGCTGTACACTTGAAAGTTGCCACAAGAGGAGATCTTAAAAGTTCTCATAAAAGGGTTAATAATAAAAGTAAACCAGCAGAGGATCTTCTCAGGTTAGTCTGTGCTTTCGGGGATATGTTTCCCAGTGAAACTGAGAACGGGAGAGGTACTGGGGCCGTGGAGGGGACGAAAAGGCTCTCCTAAAGTCCCGAGGGTCCCAGGGGTCTCTAGGGTGATGGCACCCTGTGTAGACAACACCGTGGCTGTCCCGCACCCATATCTGTACATTCCCAGCTCCCATCTCCCACTTCTCCAGACATCCTGCACCTGCAGGAAAGGAGAGGAAGAGAGAGGACGAAAGGCAAACTCACGTCCCCATCAGCTTTTTCGGTCATGCTGTGGATGGGTGCTTCTGGAATGGAAGTGATTTCAGGTTCGTGACCCTCCCCAGAACCCGTGAGAATCCACATCCCAGCCCTGATTTTAGGCTGATGGCTAGTGAATCCGAACGGGATCAACCGAAGGAAACTGGACAAACATTCCTCCTCTTGTAAGCGGTTCAGATTTCCCCTGAGAGCCCTGGAATTGACTGTAAGTCTTGGCAAAGAGCATCACCCACCAGTGCGGGGCTCATAAAGTGTACAGGTCTCTGGAAGACTGGTTTCTCCAGCTGGATTTCGCAATGAGAAACACACCTCAGTAACACAGCCGGAGGCGAGGAACCAGTCCCGGATGACTGATGTGGGGAGCACAAAGGCGGCAGAAGGGACAAGATTCGGCCATGCTACTGGCCTGGCCTCGGCCCCTCCTGCCTGGCGGTGTCATTCCCGCGGACTCTGCACGCCGGGAGAGGCTAGCCCTCTGGGTCACCCTGTGCGCACTCAGGCACTCTCTCCTCTTTCCCTTTCTTCCCTTCTTTTCTTTCTTCCTTTCATCCTTTTTGGCCGAGAGGGCCAAATTCAATTGCGTGTTCTCTCTTCAAGCTTTCCATCGCAGAGATCTCCAAACACACACAACGGTAGCGGTAGGCACACAACAGTCCCCGAGGCTCTGTCACCAGCCTCCCATATCACATTGAGCCAGTTTTGTTCTCTCTGTTCCCCACTGATGGGGTTCTTGAGCAAACGGCTAAGAAAGAATTCTTGAGATGTCTTCGGTGCGAAAAGGTGGTTTTACTAAAGCACGGGGATGGGACCCGGGGGCAGAAAGAGCTGCCCTGGGGTTGTGAGGGGTGACTGATTATACACCTTTAGGTTTGTGGAGGGAGAGCGATAGAGATAAAGTAAGTTTCTAAGGAATCTGGAAGCAAGGCTTTCAGGACCTTGAGATAAAGTTATTTTCAGTCTTTAATAAAACACAAACACCAAGGGAGTAGGGCGGCCAGCAGTTGCCTGAAGAAGGTCTCGCTCTGCGTGTTTCAGGTGTCTGTCAGTGGGCTGCGGGCGGGAAGGAGATTTCATTTAAGCTACGTTTCTCTTGCTTTTGTTTCCTTCACCACCCTCTACTTTTCCTCCACCACCCAATGTTTTCCTGGAGCATTTTACAGCAAATCCCAAAATTTCACTCTTTTTTTGTAATGTTTGTTTGTTTGTTTATTTTGAGAGAGAGAAACAGAGTGCGAGCAGGGGCGGGGCAGAGAGAGAGGGAGACACAGAATCCGAAGCGGGCTCCAGGCTCCGGGCCGTCGGCACAGAGCCCAATGTGGGACTCGAACCCCACGGTGAGATCATGACCTGAGCTGAAGTTGGATGCTCAACCGACTGAACCACCCAGGTGCCCCCAAAATTTCACTCTTAAATGCGGCATTTTGTCTCTCTAAAAACTAAGCACTTAAAAAAAAAAAAAACCTATCCAAAATACATGATCACACTTTCTCTAATTAACAACAATCCCTCCATATCATCTAATATACAGTTTGTTTTAAAATCTCTCAAAAAATACCTGCCACAGTTGTTTTTGTTCCAATAGGTTCCACTCAAGGTCTCCATGGCGCATCTGGCTGTTAGTCTCTTAAGCTCTCTCAGCATATGACACTTTTGTCTGTCTTTCTCTCCCCAGGCCACATGTCCGGCCGGCTCAGGTTCCCACAGTCTAGACCTGCCCAATTGAATTGTCAAAGTTGTCAGAAGTTCAGAGATAACAGAAGTAAAGCCAGTGAATCACCTAAGTAGCAATGAGTAAAATTTATCGCGCCCACACACACAAGACGGTTTGCATGCCAGGAGCACTTAGACCAAGCACCGCGTGAGGCTTGGCGTATTGTCCTAAAAAGTGGATCATGTCGTGAGAAGGCAGGGACTGCATGTTCTTCCCAGGGATTGGCTATAATGTTAGAATGTTCCCGAATTAAAGGGAATTGGTCACCAGTTACCTCATATCAGTTTCAGGGGACAGTTTAAATTTCACTTACGATTTCCAGAGGCACCAGCAAGAAGTAACCCAGGCAAGTGAGCCTCCCTTGTCTGGCAAGACAGAAAAAAAAAAGCTAAATTGAGCTTTGCTTGTGTGACTAAATTGGTTTTGTCTGCACAGGGAATTTTCAAGTATGGTTGCCATTTGTGTTTCATTTCACCAGTGTAACTAACACATTCCTTTGCTCCCCAAGCTCCTATAAACTGGTGTTTGGATCTGGAGGCTTGTTTAGACGTGGGTTTGAACTTTTCAGCATGGATATTCTAGGATATTCTATACACGGTGCTGGCAGTTCCTCCCACACCCCTAATGTCTGGTGACCCAAGTCTGCTGGACCTGATATTGGCAGGAGGCAGGGGGAAGGTCAGGTCAGCCTGACTGCACCCCCGCCCAACGTTCCCCATCAGCCTCTTGGTTTCAGCATTGATAATTGCCAACACTCATGTGTTCATTAGTGGTTGCAAACGATGGCTGTCCATTTTGATTTTGTTGTTCTGCACTGATCAGCTGTAATTCCTCTGTTGCTACTTTCTAACCCGAAATACAGTGTGTAGAGGAAAGTATATTTGAAAGTTGTATTTTTGAAATATACATGACACTTTTCTCTTTATAAATTTTCAGAATAATCGGGAACCTACGAGGAGACCAGTAAGACTTCCGTTTTCCTGTCATCACACACACACAGCAGTTCAAGCACCTGCTTTGTTCCAATGGCGGGGTCTCCTCCAGACCGGCCCCCGGACACAGCCCCCTTGGTCTTGGCAACGTCCCTATTTTGGACCACAACACCGATGTCTCAGGATCGTCTCGTACTGTGCCTGCCTCAGAACGGCGTTCCTTCTAAGAGCCTTGGTTCCTTTCAGTAAAAAGTAGCTTTTGGTGTGTGTGCTTGTTGTGACCGTCTCGTCCTCGAGTCTAGGCTTCTTCTGTGTGTGTGGTTTTCTCTGAAAGATCATGTTGAGCTTATTATACTCTCCTTTCCAAACCAAATGTAAAATGTTAGGGTTTTTACTTAAGTCTGATTATAACGCTGTACTGCTTAGCGTTGAAAATCTTGGTCCCTAAGGAATTTTCCGTGATTATTTTTCTGCTGTCTCTTCTGCCGTCTATGTGCTTCACCATGTGGATGGTTCGAATAACAATATCAGTATTAGTATTCCAAGTAGGAAGCTAGGATGAGGGAAAAGCTTGCCACCTGCATGGCAAACAGCCACAGACATGAGAGGTACAAAGTGGCATCGGGGAGAGTTTCAACCACAGTGACAAAAGCAGGAGGAATCAGTGTAAGGAGAGTTTGCCTGCCTGTGAGATTGCTCTGAGATGGGAGGTCTGACACAGGCTCCCCCAGGAGTGTCACCGATGACACTTAGCAGTAGATGGTTGTTGGTGGCAGGGTTTTAGGGAAGAAGGGGACGGACAGAACTTTTAGCTGCCGCGGGCTTTGGGAGGTTTCACACACGGTACATTTGAGCCTCTGGATTTTTTTTTTTTTTTTGTAATATTTACTTATTTTTAGAGAAGGGGGGGGGGAGAGAGAGCATTAGTGAGGGACCAAGAGAGGGAGAGAGAGAGAATCCCAAGCAGGCTCTGCTCTGTCAGTGTAGGGCCCAACGTGGGCCTTGAACTCATGAACTGTGAGATCACGACCTGAGCCGAAATCAAGAGTTGGATGCTTAGCCAATTGAGCCCCCAGGAGCTCCTTGAGCCTCTGGATCCTAACGGCTTCTTGTAGGTCCGTGGCGCCTTCCTACGGGCTTGGACCACGGGGGCAGCATGAGAAAGTAGACGTGAAAGATGGTGTCACTTTTCCAGGTTCCCTCATTTTTCTTTGAGTTTCGTCCCTGCTTCCAAACTCAACATGACTTGTCTGGAGAGAAGAACATCCTAATGAGCCTGGCAAAAAGTCAAGCCATTTGTCCCTCTGCTTCCTGGAACCTCTCTGGAAAACGCTGCATATTTCCTTGTGGTGACGCTGTTCACCGTGTACCTGGGTCTCATGTCGGAGAAAGAGGACTTCATGCCCACAAACCCAGCTACGTTTCTATTGAACAACCCTCGACTCATTTAGCACCTGAGTTGCTAATGACATATTTTACTAAGTTTATGACTTCATAAATGCAATGATTAGCACTTAATTTCAAGCAATGCCAACTACTCTTACAGGATATTGATTCAACGTTTTAATAAAAAGCTGTTGGGGAGTGTGGACCACGGCATTAATCCCCAGATTCTCCCAAAGACGAAGGCGCAGCTCTCTGGGCCCGGCCCTGGCTGCTGCGGGGCTGGCCGGCTGCTGCGGGGCTGGCCGGCTGCTCTAGGGGAACCACTCACTGCACGTGCTCTGCCTGCAACCTCAAACACTCATGCCCTTCTCGTTAGAGCACACGGCACCTCTGCCCTGGAGGATTAGCTCCAAAGGGGGATAGGAAAAGTAGAAACATCTGCTCAGTCACAGCTAACGGGGACATGAGGGTTCTAATCCTGCCTCTGTCCCGCACGACTCCTCTGTCCCCAGCCCCCAGCCCCCTTTCCCTGATCTAGGCGGGAACAGCCGAGCTGAGCTGAACCTCAAAGCCAGAGGAGCCAGTTAAAGAGTTGGGGCCTGGGAGCTCCGAGGGGCTGGGGACCAGGGGGCCCGGGCTGCGTGAAAAGGGAGGAAGAAGGCGAAGGAAGGGGTATAGGGAGCGGGTGGAGCAGGGGTGCAGGGGTGCAGGGGGAGCAGGGGTGTGGATGCACACAGAAGCCAGGGTATGAGGTGTGCACCATGGGGTGCGGGAGAGGGCAGGTGCGCAGGGCATGGGGGGTGTAGCAGGGATTTGGGGGCGCAAGAAGGGTGCAGGGGCGTGCTGGGGAGGGGGCAGGGGAGCAAGATGCTGGGGGTGGTGGTGAAGGGACACGCAGGAGGTGCAGGGGAGCAGTGATGCGGGGAGGGTGCAGGGGCACGCAGAGGGGTGCAGGGGAGTCCTGGAGGGAGCGGCGATGGGGGAGGGGGAGCGGGAAGGGGTGCGGAGGGAGCGGATGCAGGGGCGTGGGGAAGGGCACGGAGGGGAGGGGCTCCTGAGGGCAGGGACTCAGGGCAGGCGTTTCTGTGCCCCCCTCTCCACACAGTACCTGGCTCCAAACGTGTTCGCTGAGCTGAAGCGGCTGGCTGAGGCCGGATCGTCGGGACCTTGGCGCACCTGTGGCCCCAGATCTCAGGGGCGCGCGTGCGTTCTAGGTTTCCTCCGTGACCTTGCCAACTTTGGTCAGCCGTGGAGCTCTAGTCCTTTGTGTTTCATCTTTTTCTCGTCGATAGAAATTAAAGACAGAAAAGATAGTAAACATTTTAACATTTCTTGAATTGTGGAAGCATCAAGAAGATGGAAAAGTTAGTGATTTACTCACAGTGTAGACATTTCTTTGCAAACTGGTGTCAACAATCTGCCAAAGCCTCGTTTGCTGGGAGCATGCCTGAGGGTGTAGCATTTTCTGATTTAGTGATGTATAAATATTTGTAAAAGGGAAGAACTGTGTTTTTTTTAATGTTTATTTATTTTTGAGAGAGAGAGAGAGAGAGAGACAGAGCATGAGTGGGGGAGGGGCAGAGAGAGAGGAGACACAGAACGGGAAGCAGGCTCCAGGCTCCGAGCTGTCGGCACAGAGCCCGACATGGGGCTCTGGCTCACGAACTGTGAGATCATGACCTGGGCCAAAGTCGGACACTTAACGGACTAGGCCACCCAGGTGCCCCGGGAAGAACAATTTTAAAAAGAGGCTACCTGGGACTGAAACCTACAGGGTCATCTCTCCTCCATTTTTTTCTGTACCCTTAAAACATTCCCCTTTGGAGTCTGGAGCAGGAGAAGGGGTGCTGCCCAATGTCCCACAGAAACGGCAGTTGAGGCTGGGAGAGTCATATGTTCAGGGCCCTAAGCAGACCGGTGGCTGGCCTAGTGGAAGGTGCTGGAATCTCTCTGCACCCGGATCATGGGTGGAGATGAGCCCCCACACGTGAGCGTGCCCGCTCAGCATGGTGCTCGGGAGCCCAGAGCCAAGTCACTAATCTGTGGTCTGGTTGGAGCCACATACCTGTGGTTCTGGATGAACCTGCTTCACAGGGAGACAGCCTTGTCCCAGGGCACCCAAGAAGGAAAATTTCCACAGAGGATAAGTTCACAAAGATTCCAAAACATATCAGAAGTCCAGTATTACAAAAAATAGTCACGAGGAGAGCCCGTGTCCTGGAAGTCATTCTCTTCTGTGGCCGTGTGTCCCCAACGCCCCAGCAGGGACCTGGTCACAGTGTGGACCGAAACCACCCAGGTGGTTGGCACGAGGTGGGACTCAGAGAGACACCACCAGCGTCCATGGAAGGCCGTCCGTGGCCTCCTCTATGACCCCACGTGGGGACTGGCACCGCCTGTTAATGAGGATTTCATCCAGAAAGGAGTGCCTGCAGTCCACCTGACCAAGGGACCTGGGAAGTTTCACCAGATTCATTAAACATGACCCACGGAAATGACCAGCCTTTCCCGTGTTTGCAGTGAGTTGACAGGGGATGAGGCCCCTGGAGCCCTCTGTGCTGAAATGGGCTCCCGGATCCATAAGGGAGAGAACGTCCACACGGTACCTGGTTCCCAGCCCCCGCAGCTGAGCTGGGAATACGGGAGCCTTTGGAACATGCCAGACACTCCACAGAGGACTGGGGAACCAGGATCAGAAGCCTCGTGGGAGCCAGGGCACCAGAAATGACACGCTTCTGGAACAGACCCCAACCCTCTCCCTCTGTTTGCACTAGTCCAGTGGGGGCAAAATCCCAGGGGTGGGCCGGACTGGCCACCATCAAGGCACATGCCTGCCGCTGACCAGTCTGCTGCAGGGACCCCTTGGCTTCTCAAGTGGGAGAGCAGAGCATTTCAGCTTGCAGTCCCACCGAAACATGCGCAGAGGAGGAGAGGAGTCCCCCAAATGGAAAACAGCATGCCGACAGACAGGGAGAGACTATTACCACGCAGGCAAAGCAATCCAACCCAGCCCTGTCCGTGACTCCATCCGCACGGCCATCCACGGAGCCGCCGGTCCTCGGCCAACGTCCACAACACCAATGGCGGGCTCTCCACCCTCAAGCCCCTGGCTCTGCTTGCTTGCACTGGCTGGTCTCACACCTGCCCAGGGCTTAAGGATTTCTGGTCCAAGCCCTGCTTGGGTCCCCTGCCTGGAAGGGCTGGCCAGATTGGGGCCAGATCCTGAGCAGTAGGAGAGAGGGATACCCAGGAGGGATAAGGTTGGTGGGGAGATGAGGTGGTGGCAGACAGGGAGGTGGGGCGGCCATGGGTCACGGGTGAGTGGGCCAGGGGCTACCCTCAAGGGCACGGGCTCTAACGGGGTGAGCCCCCTGGGGAGTGAGGGCTAGAGGGTGGCCTTGAAGCCAGCCGATCCTGACAGATATTTGTAAACAGAAAGTGTTATCCTGACTTCCTTATCAACTGCCACTGTTTGTTCATTCCTTATTGTACTTGACGTTGAACGTGCCTCCTTTCTTCTACAGGTTTTACTGATTAAAACCCAAATTAAACCTGCAGCCAAGGAAAACTGTGCCCACGTAGCACTTAACCAGGAAGATTTCAAGTATGGTAAACGTGCAAAGTGTCAGAAGGAAAGACCTGGGCTGAGGAGAAATGAGAAAACCATCAGAGGGAGGAACAAATATTTTTAAGGAAACGACACCTGTGTATTGTGATATGCTAAACTATCAATGACAACTGGAGTAAAGAACTGTATTATTATTTTTTAATACACTTTAGCTTTTGGAGATTTAGGATTAGATTCACAGCAGAATGGAACAGAAAGTACAGAGTACCCCCCACGCCCCTGTGCCCCTCCAGAGCCGTCCCCGCCATCAACATCACCAGCAGATGGTGCACGTGTTACCCTGCACGGATGCGTCACATCACCCGGGGTCACGGTTCACGTCAGGATCACACTTGGTGTTGTATATTCTGCGGGTTTGGCCAGATGCATGCTGGTACCCACCATTAGAGTGCAGTGGTAGTTTCAGTCCCTAAAGATGCTCAGTGCTCTCTACCTCTCCCCTCCCCCACCCCCAATCTCTGGTCTCTTTCCTGTCTCCATAGTTTTGCCTTTTCCAGAATGTCTTGTAGCTAAAATCATACAGTATGCATCTTTTCAGACTGGCTTCTTTCACTTAGTTACATGCATTAAAGTTTCCTTCGTGTCTTTTCATGGCCTGATAGCTCATCTCTTTACAGTGCTGACTAATATTCCATTGTCTGGATGGACCACAGTTCATTTATCCATCCACCTACTGACGGATGTCTTGGTTGTTTCCAAAATTTGGTGACTTTGAGCAAAGCCGCTGTAAACACTCATGTGCAGGCTTTTGCGTGGATGTAGATTTTCTAAATCCCGAGGCGCATGATTGCGGGATCCTATGGTAAGTGGACGTTTAGTTTTGTAAGAAACGAACTCTCTTCCAAAGCGGCTGCACCAATTTGCATTCCCACCAACAGCGAGAGAGAGTTCCTGTTGTTCCACATCCTCTCCAGCGGTTGGTGTTGTCGGTGTTCTGGATTTTGACCATTCTGATAGGTGTGGAGAGCTGGATTGTCTTCAGTGCTGGGATCGCAGCATCCGAGTGTGGGCGTGGTAGTGGTTGTTTTCATCTCTAATACTGTTTTTATGATTAAATACCTAGAAACATCTTCCAGTTTAGAGGAAGCACTTGTCATTATGAAACCAGGGTTGACTGGTGCAGGTCGGAGAGGGAAAATCATCCTTTTACTGCACGACAATCAGCACTCTTGTCACATGGAAATGAAACATTACAACAAAAGATGTTATATATATATATATATATATATACACACACACACACACACACACACACACAGATATATATATATATGTAAGATGTTAAGATGTTACATATTTTTAAAAACTCAAAATGCAATTTTAAGTTTTTTTCTTAAATGTTTCTCTTTCCTTTAATGCATGCATTGCCACACCCCATAAAACAATGGGAAAAAAAATCAGATTTAAACAGGAAAGAACAGAGGCTACATTCGATCTTAGCCAAAAGGCCAAGAGGCAACTGCACATATAATTCAGAGTAATGATTTTCAGTGATGTTTTAGGGAGTTACAAATATAGAAAAACAGGATGTTGTGACAAACTCATCAAGAGGTGCTAGGCGCTAACGAGAAATTCCTTTGATTCAGGGAGAGGGAGAAAGTGCCAGTGAGTTCAGGATCAGTGGCAGAGCTCTTCACTGATTCACTTACGGAGACAAGACAGGCTTCATCTTGGAAAAGAGGCTCAGGCAGGAAGCCCCTGGAGCCCTCTGGACCCCAGTTCCCTCTTCTGGAACAAAAAAGAGGGGGCTCATGATATGGTAGTCATTAACTTTGCTCCCCTGTTAGATAAATACGGACTAACTTATCTAAAACCAAGTATGACATTATTAAGGTACTTGAGACAATGAGAAATGGTCAGTCCAGCCTCAGGCTCTTGTAGAGGACACACTAGCCCTGGCCGTGGGGAAGGAGGGTGCAGCAGGCCTGGGGTCACCACACACTGTGGGCTGAAAGGAAACTAGAGACCCCTTGAGATGCCCCCTTAGGCCTCTAGCGTGCTTGCTCCAGCCTTCAGGCTTGCTTCTTAGCTCGGTGTTTCCACCATTTGGAAAGCTCCTAAAAAAGAAATATTCCAGTATTTTGACATGGTTATTTCAGAGATAGCTTGGATGCTAACATTTTTTTTTTTTTGAGAAACATTTACTTTCACGTAATCAGAACTCCATCCTGGTATTATCAATCACTTTGGAGAAATTGTGGCAAATTTGGTGCTTTTCTTACAAAACCATGCAAGCTTTGTGAAAACCTTCCTTCAATCATGATCTGCTGAAATGGTGTTTGTGAGGTCACTTCCATACAAGAAATGTAAAAAAAAGAACTAAATGAATCATGTTATCCTCCTCCATGACCCCAACCTCCCCCACAAACAATAATTGGAATTGTCTCAAAATGTCTCCACCCCTACACAATGAATTTTTGACAAAGTAATTTTATGGCGCTTGAACTTGATCAATAAATTCTGGTCAATACCATTGAAGGTGAGTTTGGCTAATATGGCGGCCACATCATTGGATCCCAAATGTCACTGGGTCAGTGGGGGCTACACACAGCTCATCTTTGTGACCACAATTGAGTCCTCAGACAAGTAAATCAAGACAAAGTCATTTACCAAAGACACATACAGAAGGTCTTTTGTTTGTTCTTGTTTTTATCTGGTAGTTTTCTGATCCTGAAGCTTCAATTTCTGAAGACATGAATTTTATCTGTTAAAAACACCCATAGATTTTAGAGCGTAAGGTAAAAGTTCTTATGTTACAACATGCAACTGGGTTTCACTACTTTTTTTAATCATGGGAGAAGCCAGGGGATTTATGAGATCTACCTAAGACATTAACCAGACTCCTCCTCTTCAGTCTCTGATGTGCACAAGAGAGATGTATAACTCCCATCTGCTTGTAATACGAATAAAAGTTTAAAACCTGAGGTTTTATTGTTACCTTAAAGAATCAAATCTTTTATTTGAAATAAGAAAACTGAAAACCAATTTAGGGAGGAAGTCTAACGTCCCCTGGAGCAAATGTGAGTTTCTTTCAGCTTAGAAATAATGATAAGCTGTGGTGTCTGAAAGGCAAACGCTTTCTTCTTTTAGAGAAAGCATGACCGTGACCACGAAGGAGTGCTTCTCAGCTCAGTCCTGCTGCCCTGCCCTGTCACCTGGAAGTCACCTCTCCTGTGACCACCACTGGTTTTCTTGAAACTTCGAGTCTGAAATTGGCTTGGAAGGTCTACAGGTGAGCACATATGTATTTTGCTTTCTTAAGAGAAATTCCCATGATCTGAGGGTGATGTTTTTGCAGGAGTCTGTGTCCTTGGCCAGATTCCCATTTCCTAGATTTTCTTATGCTGAGATGCTTAGTCCAATCTCATTAACTACTTTATTCACCCGTGACCAAAACTAGTTTAAATTCTTACCTCTCTCAGAGAGGTTCACAAATTGATGAGGGGGAAATTATTTGTTCTTTAAAAGCACTTGAGAACCTATCAGAAATGTTAGACTGGGCCACTTTTATTTATTTATTTTTTTAATGTTTATTTATTTTAGAGGGAGGGAGAGGGAGGGAGGGAGAGAGAGAGAGAGAGAGAGAGCGAGCACACAAGGAGTGGAACAGCAGAGAGAGAGAGAGGGAGACACAGAATCTGAAGCAGGCTCCAGGCTCTGAGCTGTCAGCACAGAGCCCGATGCGGGGCTCGAACCCACCAACTGAGAGATCATGACCTGAGCCAAAGTTGGATGCTTCACCGACTGAGCCACCCAGGAGCCCCAGGATTAGGCCGGTTTTAAAAATCTGTATACTGCAGAATACGATGATATGCAAAATATTGGAAGAGATAGTCAAACAAGTTGGGAGAGACTGGGTTACGATGAGATTAAAGGACATTTTAATCTCAGAAATTCTCAGACTCTTCCTTTGCCTGCCTCACAACCCAACATCCTCATTCTCAGCCATCAGGTATATACAGTGGGAATTTGAATGTTCATCCGAAAACCAGAAGATGAAAACATAATGGCCCCAAATCACCAAAGCTATCACAGATCTTCCCACATCCATGTAGGAGCAGTTCTGTAATAAAGACCATAACAATGGATGGCACAAATTATTAATGAATTAGGAAAAGGAAAATGACATAAGTCTTCAGAATGAAACAGTTATGTCCTTAGCCACTACATGGTGAGATTTCCAAAATACCAAGACTGAAGGGTGGTGTGCATAGCACCCCCTGGTGAGGAGACATTGCACCAAGGCTTTATGGAGAGAGAGTAGACTGGACAGACATTTGGGAACAGAGCACACCAGGCTGTGGAAATAGCTGTGGCGTTGCCCCACGTGGGACCTCACTTGGCACAATTGAGGATGTGTGAAAATTGTCTAAGTATAATGAAGGCGATGTTTCAGATCAGTGCAGAGAGGATGAACAGTCCAATGAGTGGTTTTGGAACAAATGAGTATCTCTTTGGAAAATATACATAATCTTATATTCCTAGTACGTACACACACACACACACACACACACACACACACCATAAATTCTGGATAAATTAGGGAACTAAATGTAGTGACTTCCAGTTAGAGATAGTGGTGATTGATTCAAGCACCTCCATTTATAGTCTCTCCTTCCCCTGACCGCAGTAAAACTACGTGAAAGGATTTTTGAAAACATAAACCCACAAAGAGAAAAGGAAAAGAGACAGCAACAGATTTTCAGAAGCTAGAAAGCAGGGATGAGTAGAAACTGACTAAGCAGAACATGGAGAGCCAAATCATGAGCCAGCAGTGGGGAGGTCCAGGAGAAAAGGCAGCAAAAAATCCTCAAAGCCTCAGAAATTGGGAGCATCCGGGCCCTCAGGAGGAAAGACAGTGGGCTATGAATTAGAAGATCATTTAAAATCTGCGTAAGGAGCAGTGGACACTCATCTTATTCACCGTTCCTCACAGATGGGGACTCCTCCTCCCCCTAACAGAAAGCTGGAGATTTGTTCCTTGGAGAGGCCAAGGAAAACACGTCCATGTGGGGGGGACCCCAACTGGTTGACTTGAGATTCTTGCCCTTCTTCTCCAATGTGGCCCCAGGACTTGGTCTCTAGGAGCAAGTCTGAAGGTGTGTCTTTGGTGATTTGGAACCAAGCCAAGCAGAAGGACCTAAATACATTAGAAACAGGGATCCCTCCCACCCCACAGTGAAGCTCACTGGGCACAAAGAACTCACACATCAGCAGACAGCCAAGAGGCACAAATGCTTAAACAAACCCACCAGATGAATGACAGGGATGGGAACAGACAGGAGGGGCACCTGGAAGGTGCAGAGGCTGCATATGAAAACTAAAAATCATTAATGTCCTCAGAAGGCCGAGAGGAAATATTACACTTTGGGGGGAAAACACCAGCAAAGGAATAGCTAGAGAACTATAAATTTAAACTAGGATATCAGAAAAGTCACACTGGATGATATATTTGACAATGCTAATCTTAGGGACTCGTGTTCATGGAAACACATCATAGGAGTGAAAGGCAAGCCACAGGATAGCAGAAAATATTTGCGATCTTATCTCCAGTGAAATAATAGTATCCAGTACACATAGGGAATATCTATAAATACGAAAAAAGATAGAAAACCAATAGAAAATTGGGCAAAAGGTTTGGTAGTCACTTTATAAAAGAGAACATTCAAATGGGTATGAAAAGGTGTTCAACTTCAAGAAGAAGCAACTTAAGACCACCTGATATACCAGCCACCAGAGTAGCTAGTGAGAAACAAACATACTAACAACCCAAGTATTGGTGAGAATGTAAAGTGATCAGAACAATAACACTCTGTTGCAGGAATGTCAGTTGCTAAAACCGCTTTGGAAAACTGTTTGGCAACATCTACTAATGTTTGATGCATTCAATAATTCTACTCCTCGGCATATACCCAACAGAAACACACACATATATTTACTAGAAGACACCTACAAGAATGTATCTATCAGCAGCAAAATGGACAAATAAACCGTGGTATATTCATTCAAAAAATACCATACAGAAATGAGAATGCACACAAGATAAATGAATTTCACAAACAACATTGAGTGAACAAAGCCAGACACAAAGGAATAGAATTCTGTGTGATTCCATGTGTATGAAGTTCAAAACCAAGTAAAGCTAATTTATAATGTTAGAAACAAGGGGCAGCTGTTTCCTTTAGGAATGGCAGTGCCTGAGAAAGGCACAGAGGCATCTGGTAATGTTGTCTTTCTAGACCCGAGTGCTGGCCACATGAGTGTTTTCACTTTGTGAAAATTCACACAGTTGAACACTTGATTTGTGTGTTTTGCTATATTTAATAGAAAGTTACTTATAAAACCATACTAGAAAGGTGGAAGATGAAAATATGGCATGCTGTCAGGAAATACAAAACAATGACCATGATTACAAATGGGGAGAAAGATGAAACAAGACAAAAAAATCTAGAAGACCAACTTCAGAAGGGCCAACTTCAAATGAAGTGAGTTTCTGAGAGAACAAATTGAGAAATGGTGGTGGGGGTAGGAATTAAAGAAATACTTCAAGAAAATATCTCATGACTAAAGATTTGAATTGCCAAATTGAAAAGATGCACCAAGTTTGGACCACATTAAATGATAATAGTCCTCCATCAAAGCACATCATTACTGATTTTCACAATCCTGGGAACAGAAAGATAATTTCGTGTTCCCATAGAGAAAAAGTAGATCAAATACAAAGAATGGGAATCAGAATAACCTTGAAATTCTCAACAACAACAACGGAAGCTAAAAGACAATGAAGGAATGTCTTCAATATTGAGATTGCCATCTTTTATACCCAGCCGAAGTATCAAATATGGAGCTGGATAAAGACATATAAAGACATAGATGTGAAGTGCTCAAAAAATTTACTTCCCATTCCCATTTCCCAGGAAGCTGAGAGGATGTTCTTGACCAAAATGAGGAAATAAAACAAGAAAAAGTATGATCTAACATTCAGGAAACAATAAGCTCCAAATGAAAGAGGTGAAGAGAACCCCAGGATGATACAGGGGGAGACTGCAGGATGCCACATGGAGGTAGGTCTGCAGAACCATCAGCCTGGCCACAGATCAGAACTCAGGACATAGTTTCAGGAAGATGATATTGTGCTAATGTGTATGAACACATCAAGAGAAGCTCTTCACAAATGGAGTAGAACTTGAAATTAATTAAGTGGTAAATATATATATATAAATAATCAATAAGAGACTGTTAGTAGCTCATGAAAAGACACAAAGTTTTAGGGTTTGTAGGGTAGCAGTCGAGAGTACAGAATATAAATCCAGAATGTCTGGGGTTCAAATTCTAACACACAAAGACTGACTTACCTTGATCAAGTCACTTGACCTCCCTGGGCCTCAAGTGTAAAATCAGGGTTGTTATAACAGTCTTTGGAAGAGATTTGTGAAAACTGAAGTCCTTGGAAGCCTGCCCAGCCCAAAGAAAGCGCTGTGTGAGCGTTAACTATCATCATTGTTACCACCAGCACCACCATAATCATTGTGGTCCAGCTGGTGGTTCAGCTGTGAGGGGTGTGACTATAATAGAATGCTGAGATTTTTAAAAAATTCTTTCAACTAGATAGAGAAAAAGAGAAGACAGACATTGCTGTGGGATCAGGGAAGGGGAAGAAGAAAACCATCATCTTCCCCTTGGCGAAGTCTTAGATGCTTTTTACAACTAAAAAATAAAGAAGTAGCAATATACACATGCTTGTTTGAGATAGGGGTGGATATCAAAAGAAATAGCTAAGAGAATTGCCGAGAGCTGCTTTGTGAGGGCAGAAAATGGGGGAAGTGTTATTCTTTGTAACAATCTTCAAAAAATATGTGCAGATATACTTTCATTTTAAAAATTAAAATTAAATTTTTCTTCAAAAAAGAAGTCTCCAGGACAGATGGTTTCACTGGAGAATTCTACCCAGTATTTAAAAAAGAATCAATGCCAATAATGCACAATCTTTTCCAGAAAACATGAGAGAGCATTTTCCCATTTCATTTTATGAAGCCAGTTTTATACTGACACCAGATCCAAAGCCAGGACCAAAAAGGGAAACTGCAGACCAATATCCCTCCTGAACGGAGATGTAAAACCCACTGAGAGTACTGGCAAATAGGATTCAGCAGCACTGAAAAGGAATTACACACCGTGACTGAACAAGGTTTACGCCAGGAATGCAAATGAGTTCAATATTCAAAAGCCAGTCAATGTCATTCACCATATCAACAAGAAGAAATTTCATGTGATCATGTCAATTGATGCACAAAAAACATTTGAAAATTTCGAAATCCATTCATGATAAAAAAAAAAAATTCCAGAAAACAAGGAATAGGGAGGAACTTTCTCAACTTGATAAAGAACCCACCTGCAGGAAGCCCATGGCTAACATCTGCATAACGGTCAGATGTCCCCCACAACTGGGCACAAGACCGGGATGCCCACACTCCACACTAGTAATCCACCCAGTTCTGGAAGGTGTAGCCAGAACTCAGAGCAAGAAAGGAAATAAAAAGCAAACAGAGTGGAGTCTCATATTTGCAGGAGTGATGTTCTCTAAAGATGCCATGAAGCCTGAGTTTGCAAACACCGCACCACCTCAACACTCAGCATTCTGGGGGGAATGTGGGGTTTGGTTCCTGAGAGCCTCCAGTCACAACAGTTTCAACAACCCAAATGCTATTTGTGTTATGGGGGTTTGTTTACTGATGTCCTAGTGAAACCAGCCCGTGTCTTCAGGCTGAAACCCTACCCTACCACATAACCCTTTTCTCGTTAACACTTAGCAGGCAGTTTTCAACTTCTTCCCCAGCATCCCGATCTGCACAACCTGTCCACCTGCAAGCTTAACATTTTTATCCTGTACCACTTTCCACCACGTGTGAGCCAGATCCGCTGAGAAGAGTTTAGTGTCTTCCTGACCCTAGGTAATGTGACTGTCCATTGCTTTGGCTTTCTTCACAACCATGCCACCCACCTCACATTCTTTTATCGATGGTCATTCTGTGAATCCACAAATGTAGCCTCTTTTCCACTTTCTGTGTAATGTCTTCATGCAGTAGAGATGTTACGTTAGCACTTTCCAGAGCAGCCTCGTGTACGGCTTGGGGAATTTCCTCTTCCTGTTTCAGGATATCCTGTATTGTTGATTCACTAATGTTGAACTTGTGGCCAGTAGCACCATAACTTGTGCGTGAACAAAGCTTGTCTCGAACGTAAACTTTCTCCTGAGGCACATCACAACTTTTTGTGCTAGAAACACTAGACAGGACATCAGCACTACCCCTGGGGCCGTTTTAAACAGCGAAACAACCAATAAAAAAGCACAAAAATGCAGACAGTGTGGCACTAAATGGACCGTGAAAGAGACATTTGTTCATAAGAAGGCAGAGCGTTGCTTTGTTCAACATCAACAGGGAGCGTGGGCACTCAGCAACTGAATTTTTTCACCACTCAGGGCATGTTTGCAAATGACCATGAAAAGCACTGTGTGCATTATTTTTGGGTTACAAATAGATTTTAGTGAGTAGGTGAATTTGCAAATACAGAATTCATGAATAATGAAGATCAACCAGACTTGCAAAACACATTGCTGACAAAGGACTGCTAGCTAGCATACATAAAGAACTCTCAAATTCAACAGTAAAAACATAAAGGATCCAACGGATGTGAAGAGACACCCCACTGGGGAGAGGTGTGAATGACAAATTAGGCACGTCAGAAGATGTTCGACATCCCTCGCTGGCAGGGAAATTAAAACCACAGACAGACATCACTAGGTATAGGGAGACACCTGTCAGAACAGCCAACACAAACATTTCCGAGAGGGCCACAGGCTAGAAAGGCTGAGGACGCACCCCGGTAGAATGCACGACGAGATCACCGTTCTCAAACCCAGTATGGCAGTCTCTGGAAAGACCAAACATCCACTTACCATGAGACCCAGACCCAGCAGCGTGGCCCTGCGCGTTTATCACGGAGAAATGAAAATTGATGTCTGTGCGAAAACCTGTCCGTGACTCTCATAGTACCTTTATTTACAATAGCCTGAAATGAGAAAACAAGGACGTCCCTCCGTGGGCGAACACTTCCACCCCGCGGCTCGTGCAGACCACGGAACGTGGCTCAGCTGCACAAGGAGTGCGCTGTTGGTGCGCCAGCCGCTTGGATGGATCTCAGGGATCTCAGTGGAGAAGCCAGTCTCAAAAGGTCGCATCCCGTACGATCCCACTACAGAACATTCCCAGACAACCCGTTTTAGAACTGGCGCAGGTGGGGGCGGCGGGGTAAGGGGCAGGGGCAGCGCAAAGGGCCACGTGGGGGAGGCCTTTGTGGACACGGCGTAGGCGGGCATCTTGCTGGTGGGGTTGCGGGAGCCTGCGTGTGGTGAGGTGTCACCCGTGTCGACTTCCTGATGCGGATAGCACACCATAGTTGTGTCAAAAGTCACCACCAGGGGGCGCCTGGGTGGCTTAGTCGGTTACATGTCCGACTTTGGCTCAGGTCATGATCTCGCGGTCCGTGAGTTCGAACCCCGCGTCGGGTTCTGTGCTGACAGCTCAGAGCCTGGAGCCTGTTTCCGATTCTGTGTCTCCCTCTCTCTCTGCCCCTCCCCCGTTCATGCTCTGTCTCTCTCTGTCCCCCCCAAAAAATAAATAAATAAACGTTGAAAAAAAAAAAAAGTCACCACCAGGGAAAACTGGGTGAGGGCGTATGAGCCTCTGTATTACTTTTGCAATATGCTGCGAATCTGTACTTATTTCAAGATGAAAAGTTTTGAAACTTTGTGGGAGGCACGTCAAAGAACCTGCAGACGTGTGTTAAAGCCACCACACGCGTCGCAGACGCCTTACCCATCGGGTGAAAGGTCACATGATATCGGGCGGGGCCCCTGGGGGCCTTGAAGGAGGGCTGGAAAGAGAGTGGTACTACTGGGGTGGCGACTGGGAGAGCAAGCGGACAGCCCTGGGCGCGTCGGTGGGGAGAGGAGTACAGAGTGCGCAGCATGGGGAACTGCCCAGAGCCGCCGGCACCCACCTTACGCAGGTGCTCTGGGCAGCAAACTGCTCCAAGCACGGTTTTGTGGGCCAGGCACTGGGGCAGGACTCAGCAGCACAATCCAATTGCTGTGTAGACGGGCCACGTGGTGGAGCCCAGCTGCCGGACAGGCTGGTGCAGAGGGCGTGGGTGGGCCTCCCTCACAGGCCTCCTCCGGAAGGAGGGGCTCAGCAGGACCCTTCTCCCCGAGGACTGGCGGCCTCCCCAGCAGCGTGGTGCAGCTTCCACAGGGCAGCTCGGGGCTTTTTCTGTTATACAGCCAATGACGCACATTCGGCGTTTCAGACAAGTTTTCAAAGCATAAGGACTGGAATAACCACACGAGCACATCGGTTTCCAGTCTTGCATGACACACACATCCCCCGTTTTACAAAAACGGGATCACATCCTAGTCACCGTCACACTCACCCCTCCTTTAATTGCCCTCTTTTGGGGTCCTTCCTCTAAACTCATTACCACCCCACTCCTCGCCAGCGAAGCCCATTGCTTCCTCTATGTAACTGTACGCTAAAATACTTAAACACTTATTTAAACATATTTAAGTGTTCCTAAATTTCTTTTTTCATTTCACCCGAAAGGATTAATGTTTTACACACTTTCCTGTCTCTTGCTATTCTCACTAATAATTTGGAAATGCCTCAACACCGCTTGGTATAGACCTCATGCATTCCTTCCGAAGACCACGTAATATTTCATGCAATGTGATTCCCGCAATTTACGCAAGCATTACCCAACCGATGGGCAATTTGTTCTCAGGGGTTTTACCACGCGGTATTTTTAGAAGAATGCTGCAATAACTATTCTTTAAAATTTTTTTTAATTTTTTTTTTTTTTTTAATTTTTGAGGGAGGGAGAGAAAGAGAGAGGGAGACACAGAATCCGAAGCAGGCTCCAGGCTCCGAGCTGTCAGCGCAGAGTCTGACTCGGGGCTTGAACACAAACTTTGGGATCATGTCCTGGGCTGAAGTAGGACGCTTAACCCACGGAGTCACCCAGGTGCCCCTACAATAAATATCCTTTAAAAAAAAATTTTTTTTAATGTTTATTTATTTTTGAGAGAGAGAGAGACAGAGTATGAGCAGAGGAGGGGCAGAGGGAGAGGAAGACAGAATCCGAGGCAGGCTCCAGGCTCCGAGCTGTCAGCACAGAGCTCAACGTGGGGCTAGAACCCGTGAGATCATGACCTGAGCCGAAGTCAGATGCTTAACCGACTGAGCCACCCAGGTGGCCCACTATTCTTATGTTTATGTATATGTCGGGTTTTTCTACTGCCTGGGTCCTCACGTGTGGGCTAGCTGTGTTTTTAATACATATCTCCAGATTATTCAGCAAAGAGCTACAGCAACTTACAGCTCCACCAGCAACGAATGAAGATCCTTTTCTACACATTTCTACGAGCTATAGAGATTATGGTCTTTGGTAATTTTTGTAAATCTGCATATGCTAATTTTAGCATATCCTTGTCAATTGTGTCTATTAAAAATTTTTTTTTTCTTTTACATTTATTTACATTTGAGAAACAGAGTGAGACAAAGTGTGAGCAGGGGAGGGGCAGAGAGAGAAGGAGACACAGAATCGGAAGCAGGCTCCAGGCTCTGAGCAAGAGGTCAGCACAGAGCCTGATGTGGGGCTCGAACCCACAAACTGTGAGATCATGACCTGAGCCGAAGTTGGACGTTCAACTGACTGAGCCACCCAGGTGCCCCTATTTGTTTCTATTTAATAGCTACTTATGCCTTGCTGTCTTTCCATTTTTCTTATTATCGCTCAAGCGTTATTTATATATTACGCCATTAATAATTTATCTTTTATATGCATTGCAAATATTTTTCCAATTTAACATTAGTTTTTTGACTTACTTGGTATCTTTTGTTATTTACATGTGTATATTGTATATGTGTGTATTTTTATATACTGGTATATATTTTATAAATATATCATATATTATATATAGAAACATTTTATATACAAATATTTTTAAATTTATGTATTTAAAAAATATATTTTACATTTTTAAAAATTTTTATGAAGTTGGGGCAGTTGACTGGCTTAGTCACAGAACATGTGACTCTTGATCTTGCGATTGTGACTTTAAGACCCACGTTGGGCATAGAGCTTAAAAAATTTTTTTGTGTGGGGCACCTGGGTGGCTCAGTCAGTTAAGTCTTTGACTCTTGATCTCAGCTCACGTCTTCATCTCAGGGTTGTGAGTTCAAGCACTTCATTGAGCTCCACACTGGGCATGAAGCCTACTTAAAAATTTTTTTAGGGGCGCCTGGGTGGCGCAGTCGGTTAAGCGTCCGACTTCAGCCAGGTCACGATCTCGCGGTCCATGAGTTCGAGCCCCGCGTCGGGCTCTGGGCTGATGGCTCAGAGCCTGGAGCCTGTTTCCGATTCTGTGTCTCCCTCTCTCTCTGCCCCTCCCCCGTTCATGCTCTGTCTCTCTCTGTCCCAAAAATAAATAAACGTTGAAAAAAAAAAAAATTTTAAAAATTTTTTTAAAAAAATTTAAGGGGCACCTGGGTGGCTCAGTCAGTTAAGTGACCAACTTTAGTTCAGGTCATGATCTCATAGTTCATGAGTTCAAGCCCCGCGTCAGGCTCTGTGCTGACAGCTTGGAGCCTGGAGCCTGCTTTGGAGTCTGTGTCTCCCTTGTTCTCTGCCTCTCCCCCGCTCACACTCTGTCTCTCTCTCAAAAAAATGAATAAATGTTAAAAAAAAGTTTTTTTAACTTTTTTTGTGTGAAGCCAACTATGTCTCTCCAGAGTTTCTGGGTTTTAGTTTGGGTTGAAAAAGGTCTCTGAAGCACGGGTTTGCATACTTTGTAGACGTCGTAGTATTTTGCTGTTTACCTTACCCCACCCCACCTGTCATTTGTTGTGCGATAGGAGAGCAGGACCCAGAGCGATGGCCGTGTGCCCCTGCCATTTACAAATGAAGCCAGCTTCTTGCTCTGCGCTGAGACCCCCTTTGGGACCAGCCAGCTGCCCATGAGCCAGCCTCCGGTCCCACAGGTGGCTGCCCCGCTCCACGTCCAGGGTCACCACCGCCCTGTCCTGACCGCAGACCGCTTTCTTGGGTTTTTGTGCAAATGCTCCTTTGCAGCAGCAACGGGCTGGTGCCAGGGCACCCCTGCTCCTCCTGAGTACAGGTGGCTGCCTCTGTCTGGCGCGTGCCTGGTCCACGTAGCCACGTGGCTGGTCCAGCCAGGGAACCCCAGCAGAAGTGGGGGCCTCGTCCCCCGAACGACAGAGAGAGGGGACTTGAGAGACCACGGGGCGTGGCGGTAATGCCTGGGCCAGAGAACCGCAAACCTGCCGTGCGTACCCTGACCTCAGCGTCAGGAGGGATACGCTTCTTGCTTCCAGGAGTCTGGATATCGGAACCTCTTTGCTGCTGCAGCCTAGCACACCCCGACCTGAGCAAATGCTCCCGGGACCAGGGGACCAAACCCCACCCAAAGCACGATGCAAACAGCAAGAGGGGGTGGCCCTGTCCCACGCCGTCCCCACTGGACGAGTTCCCTGGAGCTTCTTACTCGAAGTGCGGTCCCTGGAGCATGACACCGCCCACAAGCTCAGGCCTCCCCAGGCCAGCGGGACGGGAGACCCCGGCCGCCGTCACCTGGCACCTGCTTCACCCACTGCGCTCGGGGCCCCTCCCTCGATCTGCAGCCTTTGCACACCAGCTATTGGCTTCCAGCGCTGAAAGTTTAGACTCGTGTGCACTGACCCAGCTCTGCTTTCACTTCCCGACTCCTAGACGAGGGCCCTCCAGGTCAGCCCTCCACAAGCGCCCCCCCCCCCACAGGGGCAGAGCTGGGGGCGTGGGGGAGGCCGGATGTGGCTGCCGCAGGCACCTGCCCTCCCTGCCACCTGCCTCCACCCTGCAGACTTGGGGTTCCACGAAGGTCCCCCAGGCAGGCCCTGCACTTGCATTCTGCCTGTCTGTCCGGCTCCTCCTCCAACATTGCCACGATCTCCTTTCCAGCTCCCAAAACTACACGGAAATTTCCAGATCTACCATTAGTGCCCCCTCCCCCATTCTCTTCACTCTCAGTGGACTTTTTTTCTGCAGAATTGTGTTTTCATGTATCGCTATTGTCCTGAACCATTTCGGTAACGAGGCCTCAGTGGCGTTCAAGACGGTGGTCCCCGAACATCAGCCCACGATGCTGTGTGAGTGCTGAGAACGGAGGCCTCGAGCCGGGGCATCCACCCTCCCCCGGACGGGGTATTTGCCACAGCAGCCTGAGGAGACCAGCAGGCACGCTCCTCCAGTGTTCTTCACGGGGCCCAGAAGTACAGGCTGGGCCCCGGCCCTGAGTCACCTCCTCCTCCCCCCGGGGCCCCCGCCTTCCGCGTGGAGCCATCTGCCAGGCCAGCACAGGGCCCGTGTTTGCTCATACTGCAGCTCTGAAGCGTCTGCAACACTTGTTGCTGACGAAGCAGAGCAGACCATCTATAGAGGGATACGGGTCGTTCTCTTCACCTTGAAAGAAGCCGTGCTCGGAATCAGCAGCTTTGCAGGATTTCTGCTCTTGAGGGCGTTTGCCACGGAGCGTTCCTCAGACTCCCCTTCACCGGAGCTATTCAGGCCCACAAGTGGATGCCGGGCTCTGCTGGCGTTTCTTTTTTCAAGTCACTCCACGTGGTACTGAAATGATTTCGACGGATCTACATCACCCCTGGCCACTGGGCACACGATCCGGGCCAGGGAGCTGCAGGACGAGCCGCAGGAATTGCGGGAGCTCCAGAAGCCGGGGCAGAGACAGGGAGGCCGGGACGGGCCCCGGGGGAGGCAGCGCGGGGGTGGGGCCCCTGAGTGCCCCCGCACCGGGCACCGCGGGCCCTGGGGGTGAGCTGAGTGTGGCTCAGCGGCCAGAGTCGGAGGCGGCAGAAATCCTGCGGCGCGAGGCAGGGAGGCCGGGACGGAACCCCTCAGCTTGCGACACATCCTGGGGGCCCAGAAGCACAGCCCCGTGGAGACGGTGGGGATGGGCTGCCGTGGGGGTGCCTCTGCCAACGTGAGGAGGCGTCCCGCCCTGGCTGATAGCGCGTGTTGCCGTCAACATATGTAAACACATGGCGGTAAGCTGAGGTCAGTGGGCCGAAAGACACACCCACAGAAATGAGCGTCCGAGATCCGTTCGTGGGCGGGAACAGCTCTGCCCCCACCGCGCTGACGGGGGTGTGGAGAACCGCCAATCTCCCCTGCTCACCACCCCCGGCCGCGTTGGTGGTAGCCACGTCCACTGCCCCGGCCACAGCGGCCACAGCAGCTGGCTCGGGGACGGTGTGCAGCTCAGATCACTGGGGTTTTCAGTGTGGCCACAGAGGGAAAGGTGTCTGCCTCCAGTCTCAGGGTCAGGAGGAGCGGACGCCGGGTCCACACGTAGCCTCGTCCCCACTACGGTCCCGGTCAGGAAACGAAACCAGGAGGACCCGAGCAGAGACGGGAGAGAGACCCTCCTTTGCTCAGGACCGGTGGCCCTGAGCCCCATCCTCCCTGGACATCCCAGCTGTGTGAGCAAGTGAGTCCCCTGTTCGTCCCAGCTGCCCTGAGCTGGGATTTGCTCACTTGGGTGGTTTATAACTCACACAGGGTTTGGAACCTGCCCTGGCCTGAGGCTTGCGCCCAGCACGAAAATCGGGGGAGGTGAAGGCAGGGGCGTTGTGGAATCAGTAGCCCTCCATGGGGACCTTGCCTTCACTGCTGTGGGACTGGACCCCCTGGCTGCTCAGGCTTCATCCGCAGGGTGGAACATTCCAGAATATCAGGAGGGGCATCAGCCCTGATGGCTTTGACAGGAATTTACGAATCTTTGAGACTTGAATCCTGAGACTCAGAGGCTGCCCTCCACAGGACTGCCCACAGGACTTGGCCAGGACCAAACTAGCATAGAATGTGCTAGACTTCCCCAGTTCTCCGTCTCTGGGAAGGAGGTAGGCAGGGCCGTCCTTGGCATAGCGGTGTCCGCTGAGGAACTGTCCTGGAAATTTCTCTGTCTGCTCCGCTTGTTACGGGCTCATCTACAGTCTCCTGCCCTTTGGCCTGGTTGGCAGATGGGTCTCCTGTTGCTGCGTGACAAATCAAATATACACAAAGATGTACAAAGGCGAGGGCCTCATGCCTCTCTCCACGAACACCCGCAGGACGTTCGCTGATCCTCCTGCCCAGGGCTGGGAACGGCATGGCAGGTAAAGTATGCCTGCTGAGGGCCACCAGCTGTGTGTGAGGTCCTGTGTGAGGTGCTCGCACTGTGGGCCACGTGCAAGCCGGGGCTCACTGACCACTGCCGCCTGGGATAGCCGAGCAGGACACAAAACGCCAAGGTGACAACATCGGCCCCCGGGGGCACTTGGGGGCGGGGGAGGGAATTGTGAGGAACTTGCGTTCTCTTACGCACAGCTTTCAATATTTTCTTGAGTGTTTCGTAGCAAGAGTCACTTTTATGATCAGTCAGGATCTCTTCCTAGCTCTCCTCCAAAAGCTGAGTATTGCCATTCTTTTTCACGTGTTCACCTGATTGACCAACACAGAGAAACACAGAGAGAGAAAGAGAGAGAGAGACAGAGAGAGAAACAAAAAGAGGGAGGGAGAAAGAGACAGATACAGACAGACAGAGAGAGAAAGAGAGAGAGAGACAGAGAGAGAAACAAAAAGAGGGAGGGAGAAAGAGACAGATATAGACAGAGAGAGAAAGAGAGAGAGAGGGACGGAGAGAGAAAACCTGTGAATTTACGCATCTTTGATGACGAGCGAGGCTGACAATTTCCACGGACGGTCCTTAACTTCTGGCCCTTCGTTCCTGGCTTACATCACCTTTCCCTTGGGGCGTTTCTCCTTTTCTGATACACGTGTAAAGCCTACTTATATATTCAGGTTTTTAATCCTTCGCCCATCACTTGTGCTGCAAATGTGTCTTTGTCCTTAAACTTTGTTCACTGCGACACCACGGGCACACGTCTTTGCAGGGACGAACCTAGCAATCCTTCTGTCTGTGATTTCTGCCTGTGCGGTCGGACTCGGAGAGTTCTTGCACCTAAAACGGTATGTAGACATTGCTTTCGTGCTACGTGCATAGTTTTAGGCTTGCTTTTGCCACTTACGTATTTAAACCACCTCAGGTTCATTTTGATCTAGAACATGAGAGAAGAAGCTTTTTTCCCGCTAATGGTTGACCGATTGTGAATCACAGATGGGGGACTACTTTGCCGCTGGTGGGAAATTCTCTGTGACGGTTTAAGAAAGATTGATAAAGTCGGGCATGTTTCTGTATGATTCTGGACTTCCTTACTGGTTCCACTCAACATTTGTATACATGCAACGTGGCAAGTATGAGAGTAGCGACTTGACAGGTTGGCTATGAAAAGTGACTGGTTTATACATGGCTTGTCTGTGGTTAGAATAATGCGTGGCACATTCTTAAAGGATGCTGACTTTTCTTACTTGTTACTTCCCCCACTAATATTTTGCAGTTCACTGCATGTTGGGTCCACACGAGAAAGTCGGGATTCAGTGAGTTTATGTGTAGAAAATACGGAACAGCGCACATCCACGGTAAACACTCAGTTATACTCTTTAACACCAAATGGCAGAACCACCTCTTTCTAGCCTGTCACCTTTCAGGAACATTCCACCTTCACTGTGGGAACGAAATCAAGGAGAAACACTCGTTTGGGACAATGGTCCACATTTTCTGTTCACTAAAAATCTGTTACGCACTTTCACGTAATTCAAGCCAGAGATCAAGTCTCTCCGAGAATATATAGTCCTGCTGGCGGGGGAGGGGGAGGAAGGCCTTTAGCTTTCTGGTTTTGTTTTAAATTTCATTCCCAAGCTAAGACTGCTTTATGAGTTTCAGCTGAAATGAGTTTTCCCATCTCGTCACGAATCCGAGCGAGAATGTCGCCACAGACACACTCCGGACGGTCGAGGCCGGAGGTCTCACTACAGGAAAACCCAGCCGCGGTTCGCCAAAGTCAACAAACCGCAGGGCCGGATGCGTGATGCCGCGGTCGGCACTGGCGCACACGTCCTGCCGGTCCACCCTGACACAGAGACCGGCACACCTCCGTGTCCACGTCCCAGACGTTCCCCGCCCCCGGCCCGTTTCCCACGTTTCCACGGGCCACATCTAAGGATGTGTTGGAAAACAGGTCAAGAGCGCTAGCATCCAGCCACACACGCCTGGACCCCGCCCCTGAGACTTGAAGGAAGACTTTTTCCTCTCGTTCATTTCAAACAAAACAAAGACCAGAAATTCACCGGAGAAAATACCGGCTGTGGCGGGAGGGATCTAGATGGGCAGGGTCAGACTACACGGACGGTGATGATGCGGTGTTAGGGAGGGCGGTTGGCTGTGCAGACCGAGTCATACCTGCACGGAGCACTGAAGGATGAGGGAGAGGGTGCAAGCTGGCGAGCGGCAAGCAGGCTGTCCGGGGAGAACATTCCGGAAGGTGCCACAGGCACAGCAATATGAAATCATAAAACACCCTAGCACATTCTAAGAGTTGTGAGTGCTTCGCAGTTGTTGGATTTACAGAATATAAGGGGGAAAGTCAGGCAGCAGAAGGTATAAATCACAGGTGGGCTCATGTACATGGGAAGGAATACGGATTCTTTTTTATTATTGTTTTAAGTAGGCTCCACAACCAACATGGGGCTCCAACTCATGACCCTGAGGTTAAGAGTCGCGTGCTCTACCCATTGAACCAGCCAGCCCTGATTCTTTTCTGTAGACAACAGGCCTCTTTTGGGGGCCCAGGAACAAACCGCTGAGGACCTGGGCAAAACTATGGCCACTGTCCTCAAAATAGTGCTCACAGGGGCTCCTGGGTGGCGCAGTCGGTTAAGCGTCCGACTTCAGCCAGGTCGCGATCTCGCGGTCCGTGAGTTCGAGCCCCGCGTCGGGCTCTGGACTGATGGCTCAGAGCCTGGAGCCTGTTTCCGATTCTGTGTCTCCCTCTCTCTCTGCCCCTCCCCCGTTCATGCTCTGTCTCTCTCTGTCTCAAAAATAAATAAACATTAAAAAAAAATTAAAAAAAAAATCATTGTCCCAGATCATTTAAAAAAAAAAAAAATAGTGCTCACAGTACAAGTGCGCCCGTAGTTTCAGAGGGTCCGCAGGACCCCGGGAGCGAGGACACAGGGCCCTGACCAAGAAGCTCACAGACCACAGCTGGAATTCAAGTTGAAGTGAGGGGGTCAGAGACTGTGTCACAGGCGCTCTGGGCAGAAGGGAGAGCACAGCAGAACCATCTGGAAGCTGCGGGACACATCTCACACATGGTGGAGGGCCAGAGTCCGGCATGCGTCCTGAACCGGGATGTGTCCCTGCTGCTTTTTTTTTTTTTTAATGTTTATTTATTTTTGAGAGACAGAAAAAAAGAGAGCGCACACGCACCCGCAAGCAAGCGGGGGAGGGGCAGAGAGAGAGGGAGACACAGAATCCGAAGCCGGCTCCAGGCCCTGAGCTGTCAGCACAGACCCTGACGTGGGGCTCAAACCCATGAGTTGTGAGATCATGACCTGAGCTAAAGTCAGACGCCCAACCTGCTGAGCCACCCAGGGCCCCTGCCCCCCATGTCCCTGCTTCTAACAGGTCATATGCCCCATCAATTTCTCAATTTCTTTCTTTTTTTTTTTTTTATTTGAGAGAGAGCAAGCTTGAGCTGGGGAGAGGGAGACAGAGAGAATGCCAAGAAGGCTCCACACTCAGCATGGAGCCCAATGTGGGGCTTGATCTCATGACCCTGGGATCATGACCTGAGCTGAAATCGAGTCGGACACGCACCCGACTGAGCCACCCAGATGCCTCAAATTCTCAATTTCTTAACAGCTGCTCGGGAAAAAGACGTCCTCCACATCAAATGTACACTATTTTGTAATCTCGTATTTTTCAGCTGGTTGGGGCAGTGGGAACTCTGATGAACTTAAACCTGACAACAATGGTTCTCACCCAGGGAACCCCAGGCATCCCACGGGGAGACTTGACCTCCAGGCATGGGTCAGGCACGGGGCAGGGACACCAGGGCTCTCGACTCGTGGGCACAGAGGGTCTTTCTGTGCACCTGCCCAAGACATTGTCCCCAGCAGGGAATACGGAGCCGGGGGACTTGGGTCAAATCCCCAGGCCTGTGGTGGGTGGGCCCACCTGAACCACAGGGAGTGAGGAGCAGAGCCCAGGGGCAAGGGTCAGCACTGTTGTCAGAAAAGATAAAAAAATTTAAGAATGGAAAGAATGGTGCCAGTGAAAAACAACAGATTGGCGCCAAACTCAGAAAATTCACTTACATTTTCTTCCTTATTATCGGGCCTTCCCTTGCTCGCCAGATACTCACTGAGCACCTAGTACGTGCCAGGCCCTGAGAATGACATCAGCGGAAAAAACACAGGCAGAAGCCTTGCCCCTCGAGGGCCTTGCGTTCCTGGAGGTCGGTCGGGCTCACGTTGCTTCAGGGTGACCTTCCTCTGAAGGTCCCGGTGCTTCAGCGTTGGCCGACCCTGCCTGGGGTTGCAAGCCGCCTTCCCATCTACACCAGCCCTTGGCCTCTTTGCCACCATGAGGACCGACAGTAGGGGCCTCCTGGGGGCTCAGTCGGTTGAGGCTCCCACTCTTGGTTCCAGCTCAGGTCATAATGTGACGGTTTGTGGGTTCCAGCCCCACTGACAGTGCAGAGCTTGCTTGGGATCCTCTCTCTCCCTCTCTCTGTCCCTCCCCTGCTCATGCTTGTGCGCCCTCTCTCTCAAAACAAACAAACAACCATCAAAAAGAAGGATGGACAGTATATTTGAAGTCACTGGAGAATACCCCGGCTTCCCCCACAGTTCCTGTTTCGATGAGGCCGAAGGCTCGTTCTGCTCGTCCCTGAATCTCCCCGGCAGGTGGTCACCTGCAGGTCCCCGCGCCGGGCATTTCCGTGTGCGGCGTGAGTCCGGGCAGAGTGCACCCGGGGGAATCGGGAGCACGGGAAGTGACTTTTCCTCCGCTTCAGGAACGTGGTCGCAGCTGCACCGTGACACGGACGCCCACATGTGACTTCAACAACGCAAATGGCAGAGCTCGGTTCCCGCAGCGACGTCGCCGTGCACCTGCCGGCTGGTCTCAGACTGCGAAAAACCGCGCGTCTTAGCAAAGGCAGGGCAGGACCCCGGCAGGTAGCCAGAGGCTGGGCTCAGGGCTGACCGTCAGGAATGCGTCACACGGGGCCCCCGCCCTCCAGTCCCAATCAGGGCGCGTTTCCAGGCTTCCCCAGCCACAGGGAGTGGGCGAGCGGCAGGCTCTGACCCCACCCCCCCAGGCCCACCAGTGCCCCGCGATGCCACGTGCGCCAGAGGCAGGGCTGCGCCCCCGACCACGCCCGCCTGCGGGGGCCGCAGCCCCCTCCCGGGGACCCCCGAGCCCGGACCGGGACACGGACCAGGACCAGGCCCAGGCGGTGCAGGGGCAGGTTCCCCTGGGGAATGTGGAGCTCCCGATCGCTCGCTCGGGTCAGCGGCAGGGCAGTTTGGGGCCAGAAGGGAGACTGGTATGCCGGAACATTCCTCTGCAGGCTCCCATGACGGCCCTGCAGCGCTGGAGCAGATCCACAAATATTTGTCTGGTTGCATAGTTCAGGCATGTGAAAATCAGACCCGAGAAACACACCCTTTCTTCTCTTTCCAGAAACGCTGCCTGAGCTCTGACCCCTGGCGCTCCCGGCATCCACCCCAATTTTCCATCTGGTCTCCATTATCTCACTTCGGCGCCTTCACAGACTTTGCTGGAAACGAGAGCAGTCAGTGTTCCTCTGCCCGTCTTCGGTGCTGGCCGAGGCGTGCCTCCTGCCACAGGGAGGAGAGCCCCCGGGGGTCCGGTCCACACAGCCCTCGCTCGCCCCTGCCCTGAGCCACCCGGCCTCTGCTGCTCCCTGGAAAGGCTCTGGAATTCCTGATTCCACATCATCTGTGCGTGTCAGGCCCGGCACACTGTTCCAGCCAGCTGTCTCCAACCCCCCGGGGTCCCCTCCTGTCTGTGGCCGGGGCTCCCCTGACCCGTGGCTGCTGCTTCCTCGGGCTGCAGGCTCCAGAGGAAAGCAGACAAGCCGGGTCTGGACCTGCCGGGTGGTGAGAGCCAGCGGGACCCGGGCGGGGGGCGGGGGGGCCGTCTGCAGGGGGGAGGTGAGGCGGCACGGGGCTCCCGCACCCCCTGCATTATGTGGTCTCTTCTGTGTGGGCTGGAGGCTCTGCCCTGAGGTCCACGGGCAGAGTTCAGCCGCCCAAGAAGGTGGATGGGAATGACTGTGTCTCTATTTTCACTAACTTCTAACTACAAGTCAGATTTCCTTCCTCTGAACGTGGGTAGCACAGCACGGTGGCGGCAGTGCACCCGGGGGCCCCGTCGACAGCAGGAGCCTCGTCCCGGACACTGTTTAAGCTCATCGCTATGTAAAATCACGGCGCCTGTTAGGCCCGCCACTGGGGCTTATTGCCCGTGAACAAAGAGGCATCCGTACTGCGACATCACAAATTTATTCTTTAGACTCTAACCATGCTTTTCAATCAAGTGGATTTTCTTTGTTCTCCTAAGCGTTCCCAGCGTTCTTCTGAGAGAGGTCCTGCAACAGCCCCCACCCGTGCCCCCCTGTATCCCCAGGCCTGGCCATCCCGGCACCACCCCCTACCATCACAGAGCCCCGCCCCCCACCCCGCACCCCAAAAGCCACTGCCTGTGAGGCCGGAGCACAGACGGCGTGGGAATTACAACGTCGACCCTGAGAGCCCGCACCTCACCTCTTCGGTGGGTTTCCCCAGGACTCACCCCATCCTGCCCTGACCAGCCCCCCACCCCTCACCCCAGGCTGCTCCCTGCCCTCCCGAATACCCCAGCTGTGCTCCAGTTTCTGTCTCCGGGTCGGCTTCTGAGGGAACGCAGACTTCGTGTGGCCACTGCTCCAGGCCACGGAGGGGTTTCAGGTCCCGAATGAGTCAAGGGCCCCAAGCGAGAGGCCCCCCCCATCCCCAGTCTTTAGGCTGAAATCTTAACCTTTCTCCAGGGTCTCCAAAGTGGTATTTCGGCAGCCAGGGTAGGGACGATGTCAGCTCAGATTCGTAGGTTCTCCAGAAGGACCTTTAAGACTTATCATCTTTTCAGGGGTGCCTGGGGGGCTCAGTGGGTTGAGCGTCCAACTTTGACTCAGGTCATGATCTCACAGTTCATGGGTTTGAGCCCCACATCGGGCTCTGTGCTGACAGCTCAGAACCTGGAGCCTACTTTGGATTCTGTGTCTCTCACTCTCTGTCCCTCCACCGTTCATGCTCTCTCTCTCAAAAATAAATTAACGTTAAAAAAAATTAAAACTTCTCTTTTCAGTGATCATCTCTGGAAAAGGGATATCATGCGTGTATTCTGAATCACTTACGACCCACCCCTGGTTACCAGCTACTGTGAGGAGAGTCGGGGCCACATTCGCACGTGTATTTACCACTGAGGTGCCACAGAGCAGGGACGCTTGGACTATCACAAGGACAGAGACAGGTAGGCGGCGCACAGCACAAACACATCCTGCACCCATAATGTGACAGCTGGTTTGGGGACGTTCAGGGAAGTGAATAACCACACGTGGCCACTGCCG